>NC_142398.1:17952094-18270665 GCF_059441095.1 Idiotropiscis lumnitzeri | reverse complement strand
TGACCGACAAAGGTGGTGCTGAAAGCACTGTGTAGACTTTTTACATCTACTGTATGTATAAAATTAGTTTTTGTCGTGGATATTCTATTTATTCACTCACTTTCCCCAGAAGGTAGGAGTGCAGGATCATCAGGTTTGTCGCCATTTCTGCAGGAATCTTGATCTTGTGGGCCTGCAGTTGTGTGTACATGCTGAACAGCACGTTGTGGGAGCTACGATAGTTACCTGGTAAAGACGCACAAGACACACAGCAGCAAATCAATTAGGAGCATTCTTGCTGCTTCACATGTAATATGATGCAATGGTGGGTAAAGAGCTTTTGGGGAAGAGGGGATCATATACCTGCATTCTGCTCTTCCCTCGCGATGATGATGGCAGTGCGAGCAGCCTCCCTGTACTGCTGCAATGCCATATAAAGACGGAACAGGTACTTGGCATCCTAAGAATCCAAACCACAAAAAGTTCAAATTGGCTTGAAAACTGCATTACAATCCCACATTCAGACAGAGGCGGAGATTTTTCTCAATTGCACTATAGTTGCTGTGGAATTGTAGTAATTAAAACCTGAGCATTATTATCTTCGTAAGGCATTGCTGTGTTATATGTATTCTGTTTAGACTGCTACTGTCAAAGTAAAATATAAAACAGTGTTGATACAAAACTGTGCAAACATCACCTTCGGGATGCCATCGCTCTCCCCCATAAGGTATTCGATTAGTAAATTAGTCAGGGAGGTGTCTTTGGCTTGGCCCACCTGTGAGTAAACACACATCAAATACATGAATTTTGAATGGTGATAACAGTGATTTTGCAGAGGACACGTTGATCTCTCACTGTCTCAATGGCCATATCCAGAGCCAGGCTGTCTTCCGTATTAGGACACTTCAGAAAGTGCTTCAATGCCTGACGGAGAGAACAAGAGAGGTTGATGCTGTAGCGAGGCGATAACCGTCAACAATCATTTTCCTACATTATTCATTTTTGACAAATACTGTATAGATGTTGTACATCAGGGCGGCAAGGGGGTTTGAATGGTTAGCACGTCCGCCTCACAGTACAGAGGTGCAGGATTTGATCACGGCTCAGATCTACCTGTGTGGAGTTTGCATGTTCTCTCCATGCTTGCGTGGGTTTTCTCCGGGTACTCTGGGTTCCTCCCACATTCCAAAAACATGCATGGTAGGTTGATTGGATGCTCTAAATTGTCCCTAGGTGTGATTGTGATCGTGAGCGTGATTGTTTGTCTTTGTGTGCCCTGCGACTGGCTGGGGTGTACCTCGTCTACTGCACATGTGAGGAGAAGCGGCACAGATAATGGATGGATGAATGTTGTTCATCGATCTATGCCAGTTATACTCAACACTTCCACTAGATGGCAGCAAATTGAATTAACAAGGCACCCATCTGTTGCCATTCATTCAAAAGAATAGGTCATGGTCTCTGTAAGTATATCATCAGCTTTGTCTTCAGCCAAGCATGCCCAGATTTCACAATAAATAAGTGAAATTGTGAGTTAATTATTCCAAGCTTTTAGAATGTACCTAAGCATGTTGGTGAAATATCAATGAACGAGACCTCCTACCCTGCTGTATTGTCCACATTTTTGAAAGAATTTGCCAGCTTGCAGGTAGCTCTTCTCCGCCTCAAAGTAGAGAGCGATGCTCTGATAATCCTCCAGTGTTGCGTCAGAACCTGGCGAAGACACACAGAAGCAGTCGAGTGCACGTTTCATTATTCATAAATGAAGACGACAAATGGTGCAAAGCAATGAACACAATCCCAGCATTGAAACTTCCAAGAGTTGACAGTCACAGACCGATGATGTCTGCGTAGACCTCCATCTGCCTGTGCTGCTGCGCTAGCTGGAAGGCTTCATCGTTGCACTGCGATAGCACCAGAAAGTGGATGGCCGAGCCGTAGTCATTCAGCGACAAGAAGAATCTGCAAAAAGACAAACTCATTATAAGAACTGTTAGAATGACATAAAACAGAGGAGTGAATGAATGAAAAGCATATCTTGGAAGGATTTTTTTTTTTAACAAGAAAAACGTGGTTGTGTGTGGTAGCTTGATATTGTATTAGCAGAATCATACTGAGTCATATGACTTGACTCAAGCCAGACCAGAGTTGCTATTTGTAGGACTTAACTTGACGTGGAACTTCGCATTTAAGCGACTCGACTTAGACTTGAAGTACATGACTTGACTTCATGAGCATGGTTTTAAATCAGCAATCTAATGCTGTTTGCCTTTTTAGGAAGGAAAGCAAGAAAGAAATAAAGAGTTTTTGTTTCATTCAGACCAACATGGCAACCCAACATCAGCGTCACTTGTTAGTGCTGACTTCAGACTTGAGTGACACATCCACCTCTGTTAATTAGGTCCGCTTGCACACTCAAATGAGTTCCAAACCAAGAACTGTCAGTTTGAGGGTCTCTAACATTTTTCTAACACTTCAGAAAACCAATATAGTATCTAATAATTCAATAATACCAACCAACTATAAGCCCAATAATTAACATATTGTTAAAATGGAGCATTATCTTTTTGTCAAAGCTCTTGTATTGAATCTCAGAAAACTATGCAGGTGTACCTCAGCGTGAATCTACACCCCCGTTCGTCTCACCTGGCCACCATTTTTGCTCCTTCAATGCTCTGCGTCTCTCTGACAATGCGAACGGCACCTTCTGGGTTTTTCAGGTGATCCAGCAGCACGCGAGTCACATTGTCCCAGTCTTTAGCGCTCCCATAGGCTTGTGCTGCCTCCTTATAACTGATGAGCACAGAATCAGTTGCTTGCTTTTCTTTAAAGAGACCCGATCTCAGTGGTGACGCCAAGTCGAACCTACTTGCCATCCGCCTCTTTGGCTTTAGCATACTGCAGGTGAATCTTGGAAGAGGTAACATTAGGCAGTAACTCTCCCACCTTTGCCCTGAAAGAGGAGTTGTTCATACGTCGGCAACTTGAGACCACATTCAGGATTTGAGTGCTGCTGTTTTCGGACCTTGCCTCACCAGTTTTTGCAGCGAATGTAAACCGATGCTGCCTTGTCGTAGCACTGTCCTTTTTCATAGAGCTGAGCAGCTTCAGAGAATTGCTGTGCAACAAACAAACACAAATCAAATAGACATGCATAAAAAATCATACAGATGTTTCCATACGGTCAACTCCTACCTTCATGCTTTCCAGTATGCCTGCGCATTCTTTTTTAAGAACTCTACTTGGGTGCTGGATCGCCTGTGCCACTCCTCTCCTGATGTCACCCATCCGAATGGACATCCTGGCTACACCTGCCTGGCACACCTCATCATGCTCCTGGAACTGCAACCCAAGGGGAAGGGCAGTGAGAGCAAAGACCAAAAAGTAAAAGAACACTTTTATTCAAACTAGATGCTTCTGCCTCATCATACTCGTAGACTTTAGAAAATCACTGGGTTACCATGTGACCATACGATATGGCCTTTCCAACGATAATATTTAATTTGGTGTACTGCATCACGCTGAGAGCGGTTCCTCATATTTTTTTTACTCTCTAAACTAAATTGCAAACCTCATCCAATCACAAGTGAGAGGAAACGGAAGCATTACTAAAAAAAAAAAAACTAAAGAAAAACACACAGGCATGGAGAGAACATGCAAAGTCCTCACAGGAAATGCCAGATTCTGGATTAGAACCCTGAACCTCAGGATGTTTGTATGTAGTATGTATCTATCTGTGTCAGAGTGTGTGCAAGTATACGCAAATGGGAAAAACTAAAGTTTTGCAAAAACTGAGGTAAATTGAACATATCTCCGTCTTTTGTCATAATGGAGATTGAATGTATTACACTTACTTTATTATTATGAGTCATGCCTTTCTCATAGTGTGCGAGAGCATTCATGTAGTCTCCACTAGAGAGAGAGAGAGAGAGAGAGAGAGAAAGAGAGAGAGAGAGAGAGATGGATCAGATGTTCATTTCAGATGATAACAGGATTAATATTGGTCTGGGTGTGTATATGTACATAAACTCCAGATGAACAGCATATTCTTTGGAGAGAAATGGAATCTGATCTTCTGCTAACCCCTTAGCTAACTTCAGAGCGCTGTCCCAGTGCAGCAGGTCTCTCCTCATCTAAACAATAAAGACAGTTTAACGAGCTACAACTGGTTAGTTTACAATACTGAAGCCAAAAAAACCCCCCCAAAAAACAGATGTATTGATGAATATTTGTATATCTTTGTATCTGACCTCGAGGGCAGCTATGGGGCAGCTTGAGGCCAGATAGAGGTCCTGAGCAAGACAAAAGTCCTCCAGGAACATGGCCAAATGGCCTGCAAGTAAGTTATTATCCTCGATGCCCTATGAATGAAAAAGAAATGTGTTTCTTCATGAATTCACAAACTTCATGTTTCATTTGTTAGAAAATCCCAGGCCGCAATGCCCAAACCTCCGCCACTCATTATTGCACCTGGATGGCCTGCAGTGACATCACCATGCCGACATTGCCACTCATGCGGTAGAAGTGGATGGCCAGCTCGACCTCCATGTGGACCAGACAGGCTTTGCCGATCTCCGCCTTGTCGGCTTCACTGCCGTCAGTCGAACACATATCCCAGGCTTCGTAAAACCTTGTGACGCATGTTCACACAAGTTAGAATTCCGTACCATTCATAAATGGCACACCATCCACTGCTATTCTTGTAAGAAGAAGATGCTAAAAATATTTCACAATTACGCACAGGTTAACAACAGAGAAGTTAATCAAGTGCCCGTGCAGGATGTTTTACTCTTAAAGGGGAAATCAACCCCCAGAAATTCTGTGCAATTATGATTTATGCCCCGTCACTAGTCTAAACATGGCATGCTCATCAATATTGCGTTAGTGGGATACAAGTTAAGCAGCAAAATCCATCAGGGGGTGGTCATTTCGTCACTTTGCACAGTCAGGTAACTCACCTGTCAACTGGACCTGAGCCCTAATTAATTGTTAGGTAAGCCCTGAGCAACTGTGATGTAATTTTCAGTCAGCAAGCAAGTGGCAAAATGGCCATCCCCTGAGGTGTACAAAAACGTGTGGATTTTACTGCTTATCTCATATTCCACATGCAGAATGCCGTATTTAATACAATTTAATATATTCTTGAAAAGAACATTTTTGGGTTGACTTCCCCTTTTAGGAACAATTATGGCTCATGCCATACTACAAAAATGCAGAATAAATGCTAACTGAAGAAATAGAATAGCAATGTTTTGGTCCTATTCACTCATTTTAATTCTAAATTCTGACCATTTACAGTGCCACTGGATAAAAAATAAAATTTTAATGATTTAAAAGTAACACTAACTAGAAAATATTGAAAATATAAAAATGCTTATCTGAGTTGAGACATTAATCAAATTCCTGAAAATTGGAATGAAATTATGGAATCTTGTGACTGATGAATTGGTGACTAGAGGTGACAAGATTTTAGGCCCCCAACCATTTTCTAAGTCCTAACTAGCAGTGGCATGAAAAAAAAAAAGTCTCTCCAGTCAAAAGCAGTGGAGCTAACCTCTTAAGCTGGAGGGCCTGCGTGAGCTGCTTGCCAAGATCCGGCTGTGACCCAGACGGTGTGTTTGTTGAGTGTTCCAGGAAGGAGTGTGTGCTCAGAGCCACTTCACTGATCTTGCCGCTTGCCGTCTGGCACGTTAGCACCCCGTTGTAGAGTAGCAAAGGCTTCTGGGAGGAGAGAAGTGGAGTGCTCCCCACTAACACCACTCGCGGCCCTAGGTGATCAGAAGGCGATGTGGAAAATACAGATTAAAATAACAGTCCGGTGGATCTGGTTGCCAGTCCATCACGGGATGACTGTGAATGGCATTACCAATACGAACATTTACAACAAAATAATAAATCAAAAGGAATCTTTTCAAACGTGACTTTGGCGCGTCCCTACCATATATGGTGGTTTTATGCACAGCGTAGGTGTAGACTTTATCATCGTCGAAAGCGACGAACACAACCCTGTCAGCATGCCAGTTGTCCCACAGTACTCCGGTGATGGTGGGGGAGAAGTTTGGGAGCTCAAGGCACAAGTCTGCTGCCTGGAATGACAGAACACAAGAATTGACTTGCTTGTCACAGCCACACTCAAAAAAGACTTGGTCTAGAATTGGCTGTGTTTCGAGCTGCACGTTGCATGTACTCACATTTGAAAGGGTGAGCAGGAAGCCGCTCTTCTTGTCATCAATTAAGACCAACCGGGTGCCATTTACATCTGGGAAAACTTTACTCACTGGCACGGTGTGGCTATAAGTGCTCACAGTTTCCCAATCCTCCACCAGGACACACACAACGTTACCTAACTGGAAGAGCAACAGAAGGAATGCAGGAATCCAGTGAGTGAACACTAATACAGGAATTATACATGTGTTGTGTTCTAAAAATAGATCATTAAAACATGAATGAATGAGCGAGTGCTTTGGCAGTCGCCGGGCCTCACATCAGTGCCATAGTAGAGGAAGTCAGCGGTGAGAGCGTGGCAAAGGATACGACCTTTTCTGTCATCGTCTGGGAACAACTTCATCTGCTTCCTCTCCTCCTGCTCGCTGCCATCGATCTACAAGACAAACAACGGAACAAGTATGATTACGTTACTTGTAACTCACTAATATAGAAATCATTGTGACTTACCATGTGCAGTTGCACTTTGCCATCAAACAATGCTGCGGCATATTTCGCATTAAGACACATGTTGGCAACCGTGCCGAAGTATTCAATCTCCTTCAGTTTGGTAAAAGCTGGACATAAATAGTCCAGTAAGACAAATTGCATGAAGTGATATGATTTCATGTATGATCGTTAAACATGACACACACCAGATTCTTCTTCAAGTGGTGCATAGAACCAAGCTTTGTTGTTCATTCCAACAGCAACGTGGTAAGGTCCCACTGCAATGAAAGTTGGTTCGACTTCCACTTGTATGGCCACAGGAGGGATCTGCAAAGCAACGGAGTTACTAAGGCCCACAGTGAGTTTCATGAGCAATCTTCCGATAATACAAGTCATCACACCCCATAGTTTGATACTGTGACCTCCAGCAGTGACGTAAGGTAAGCCAGTCTGGTTCCATAGCTGTCACCCAGAATGGGGAGCTTTGTGAGGAAGACATGAAGAGTGCCTTTCTGCGTGGAAACTGCCAGCAGCTGGCCATCATCTGTCCAACTCAGCTGGTCCAGACCTGAGCAGACAGAGCGGAAGTCAAGTGTGAGAAAAACACGCTTGGTTCATTTAGCAGGAAACGTCCTCACCTTTCGTCTCATCCTCCAGCTGAATCACGTTGCTAATGTATTTGAGGTCAGAGAGATCATGGATCTTTATGCTGCAATGTACACGGGGACTTCATTTATTTCATGTTACGTCACATAAGTGTTACCTCCATTCAGATGTTACACGTACCTGTTGTCCCCGCAAGAAGCAGCCTTGTTTAATGCAGATGAGATGGCTACACTGTTAAGACTCTCTTTATGGTTCCGAGCCTGGCAGAGCTCATGCCCAATCTCTCTGACGTGAGTGGAAATGACCACAAAGTATCCATGCGAGAAGCCAATGAGTATATAGCCATCGCCAAACCTGATAAAAGTGGGAAAAATCCCTGACAATATCATTCATGTGTATTCTGTCATAATGATGACGAGACAAGACACTGAGTAACATTGTGTGTGTGTGTGTATATGTGAGTGTGTGCATCTGCACTGTACCAGCGATAAGAGACGATGCGCCCGTAACTCGCTTCAAACGCCAGCTCATACCAGTCGTCTGTGTTTGTGACGCTGAAAAGGACCAACATTTTCTTTTCCACGCAGACACTCACCTAGGAAGTAAAATGCCATGAAAGTACATATATGCGATGCAATTCAATAATTACACAGGACACTTTATGTACACTGATAAAATATGATGCGAGTAATGTCAGAAAGTCTGCCTAAACCAGTGCTTCTCAAATAGAGGGGCGGGCCCCCTGGGGGTGTGGGGTGCGCTGCTGAGGGGGGCCCGTGCGACCCTGTGGAACATGCTTTTTTCTCCGCCGTACTACAATAAAGTGTAATTGCACATCCATTCCAGTAGTTGGCAGTGGCGCTCTCCTTGATCATTGTTCGCACCGAGTATTAACTTGTGTAGGTTTTTTATTTTTTTTTTGCAACAAAAATGCTATTCCTTATAGTTGTGGCGGAGAATGGGTGGCGAGGGGGGGGGGGTCGGATTTTTTTTCTTTGTTGGGGTATGGAATTAATCCATCCATACATTTTCTGTACCGCAGAAAGCCGACTTTAGGCAATAGAGGCAGGGTACATGGACAGGCCGCTAGCCAATCAGGGCACATTTCGACAAACAACCATTCACATTCACATTCGCACCTTAGAAACATTTGGAATCATCACTACACCTGTGTAGCATGCTTTTGTAATGTGGTAGGAAGCCAGAGAAACCAGAGCAAACCCAGTGTTGAAAGTGCCGTTCGGAAAGGGCACACTGAAACTTACAGTGTTCTCTCCTTGGGTAGTCCTTTCGCTAGTCTTCATCATGGAAAAGTAAATGTCAGCAGGTGCACCACGCAGTTTTATCTACAACAAAATAAAAACATGTCAGCTTAGTATATTGTGTCCATAGGTTGTTACTATGAACTCATGTTACACGTTTAGTTATATTTCCTGTACACAGTTAGAACCCCTGTAACGTAAATGATATGAGTGACACTTATAGCAGAAACAGTGTGCAGCTACATGCTGACAATGTGTTTTTTGTGTTCCAAGTGACTACCTCTCGGATTGTGTCCCCCTCTTGATTGCTGATGCTCAGATTGTTGTCATCGCAGCCAAGGGCAAGTAGATTCTGAGCATTCCAGCAGCCACAGGTGATTTTCTTGGTATGTTTGCCTATTATAAAGTGTCGAGAGAAAAAGGACCAAAAAAAAAAAAAAGAGTTGAAATGCTAAATATGATCGTGCTTGTTATGTCATTTACCTAATATTGGGATCTTGTGTGAAGTCTGCTGATTGTAGATCAATAGGTTTCCTTTGGCAGTCCCAGCTGCCAGCAGGGGGCCCGTTTTTGACCACACAATGAGAGAAATGTGATCCCTGTCAGAGAATTTTTTTTTCATCATTCCACTTTAGAAAATGGTCCATTTATCTGAGCAACATGGAAAATACTACTAATATATGCTTAATTATTAGAAAATATAAACAAAAAAAAATCTCAATTTCCACCACAATCTTTGTTGATTTATTTGCCATTTTCATAGCAGTCACTTTGACAAAAATAAAGAAAGATTATACAAACAAAAATAGATGTCCACAAAGTTTTGGAGATGGTTGGAGTGTTTACAAAGGAGGAAACTGTTTGGTGACAATCCGGTTTTTCCAATTTTCATGACAGAATAACATTTTAGTTACGGCAGTTATGTACACTCTGTACACTAACATTGCTCATCCAAACTGCACATGTTTTTTGCACGTTACTGAGTGCAAGTATACCTCATTCCACTGTCTATCTTGGATGTTTTATTGACACTGGCATCCCATAGGTATATGGAGCTGGACTTAGCAGCTATAACTGCCAAAATGTCCCCATCCTTATCCCAGTCCATCCCCACACAGCGTCTAGTGGAGGAGGAAAAAGGTTACATGATTATTATAACAACAAAACATCTTTTGGCATCAATTGTTTATCTTTTCCTTGACACATACCCCGGAAGGCTGATTTCAGTCCACTTGTGTCCATGACGATCGAATATTTTTACTGAGCTGTCTTGTCTGTTGGATTGGATACAACACATCAAAATGTGCAAGGGTCAAATGCATTTTTATTTAAAGTAGCATCAATTTCCACTTACCCTGCAACAGCTATATAATTTCCAAGGGATTTCTGCCACTTGTACAATAACTTCGAGCCCAGCCAAGCATTTTCTATGAGAGTAAAAATGCTCTGTGGACAAAAGGACGTTTGGCTCATGAAAATAAATAAATGTAGTCAAAAATAAAAGTATTTCAACACACACAACCTATCACACGTCTATTTACTGTGCATCACGTGTAACTGGTGTAGATACTCATGCTGAGCAAAAGCAAACTTCATAATTACAAGAATTGAACTAATCCACTAGCTGTGTAATGTAGCATATGCTCAATTCATTTAACAAAACAAGATGGAATGAAAAAGCAGTTAAAGTAAAACTTGTCAAAATGTTAAGAAGAAAAAAAGTTTCGTTAGCTAATTAGCACTACCTTTAGCAAGTTTCTAGCGAAGTGAAGACATTCATTCTTTGTAACTCGACGATGGTTGGCTAACCAAAACTAAAACTAACATTTACTGAACGTAACACCAACCTTCATCTTGATGAGATTAGATATTCATTCGATCTGTTCAGTCCGATGCCCTGCCACGGTTTGATGCAACAATGTTTCAACGTGTTTAAAATATTTTTTAATCTAAATTTGAAAACGGATTAATTACGGGACTATGCAGACACGTGATGAAAGAATAGGTATATGTAAAACGTACTCGAGAATTTGCAGACGCCGAAGCGTCTGGAACAGAAGTCATAGCAACAGCCCTTAGCCAATCAAGAGCTTCCAAAAATCGCTTCCGGTTTGATAAACCGGATATCTAATATAAAGCCGTTCTCCTGTTTCATATTCCGACGAGGAACACGAACGGAGAGATTACAATTATAAAAGTGTTGAAGTTGGAAAGTATTGAGAAAATATTGCAATTGCCCTTTATATATATAAATTAACAAAATGTAATCAATGCGTGCCATTAACTTAATACAATTCTTCAGGTCTATAATTACTATTACTATTAATTAATAATTACTGAATTGATATCTTAATGCACTTTATAGATGGGAAAAACTTGTCCTGTTTTCGTTTTTGAGGGGGGAAATTCAAGTTTGAAGACGTATCAAATATATGTAAATGGCTGTATTTCATTTAAAAAAAATCAAACTAACACCATATCAATATACAAAAAATAGCAGATTTGTTTTCTTATTTTTGAGTGATTTTACAATATCCAGATCTTGCAATAATCTGACTTCTTACTTGATTTTATAATACTTACTAATTAATTTTTTTACATGTTTTATACTTTATTTCAGCAGTTTTTGTACTTAACTTTATTATTTTTATATAACATTTTTCTTTTGACAACGATCCTCTATCCCATTTGTGATCCATCGCTTTTTAGAGGATTGAAGTTTCTTGATTTTTTTTTGCTGTTGTTGTATTTGTCATCATTGTTGTTAACGTTTGAATAAATTTTTACTACTTTGACGTCATAAACATTTAATATTGAAGAGTCGAGAACAGTGCAGTATAGTATACTTTATATACCATACTCCTAATTCTACTAGCTTTTTATTGCTTAAATCCAAAGCAGGCGTTGAAGCGCTGAACGGCTGCAGAAATAACCAATCAGGGTCAGAAAAAAAAGTTGCCGTGCCCCACCTCCACTGGGCACATGCCCCCAACTCTGTCTGAGGGGTATATATATCCCGGGAAGAGAAGGGGGAGGCCCCTGTCAGCCAAAATGAAGTCTCTGGTCCATGTGTGCTGCGTTTTGGCGCTGCTGGCTCTGTCTGCTGCAGGTATGGCTGAGCGGCTTTGGTGTTTGTGCTGCAACATGTCAGTGCAGCAGTGCTTTCTGTTTGTGAAGTGCAGCTTTCATGGGGATTGTGTGAGGGAAAGTGGTGGGGTGCTTATACACTGTAACGGAATGACTACGCAATAGATGTGTGCTTTTAGTGGGGACACTTATTGCTCAGGAACTGGCATGAAGTCTCTTTTTTCTCTAGGGGTCAAAAGATAAAAAATGATATCGGAATCCAATTGATGATCAATACCAATCCTGCAGAGAAGGTTTTTAGAATATTGAAGGGGTGCAGTTAGCAGCTTTGAGGGTATAAAATGGAAATGTCAGTCCGAGGTGGGACACCAGCTGATGGAAAATGTCCTGCCTGCTGCTCATTCTCATTGCCCTGAAGAGAAAGCGCTGACAGATGGACCTGGGCTCACACACACACGCAAATACACACACGCTCTTAAAACACCAATTAATCACTGTAAAATAAGTGATTTTCTCACTGAATCTGGTTTCTACGGTTTTTCATTGATTCTTTTTGCATCAATATGATAATGATATTAATTCAATTGAGTACTATTCATCTGAACTAGCTGTAAAGAGGTTTATGTACCATTACTCTGTATTATAAACTGTATATGGACAACCTTGTGTGTCCTTGTATAGCTTCATTTTGGACCCAGCAAACAGCTGTAGTCACACGTCAGACATTTGTCAAGCTGAATCGTCACCAGATACTCGGCTCACTGATCTCTTTGTAGCTTTCCAGAATCCGTAGATGTCTTATTAAACGCACACACAGATTCATTAACTTCAGGTTATATGACAATCCAATTTGTATTTAATTCCTGTGACGTTTAGATCACTGATATGAAGTTGTTCATATGTCATTCTGGCGTACACTGCCTAAAAGAGACATTCGAAAGCATTCACAAGAGAAAGAGAGCTTGGAGTAATACGTATGTCAAGTCCCAATCAAGAATATACTGTACATGAGTGTATCATTAAAGAGTACCTCTAAATATGATAAGTGAGATTCGGGAAATGTCATGTTAGTTACCACTTTCTAGCTATAATAAATCATGAAAAAATACTCACAAACATGCACCTGACACAATGTATTTATTTAACAAAAACAAAAATTGGTTCAAAACGCACAGAAGAACACAATCAGGCAGTCTGGAGTAGGATGGTGAAATGCACAGCCCACCACTGAACAGTAATATATGAACAGATGGACTGCAATAAACTGGAAATCTGATCAGAGTAATGTTTCTCTCAAATAGGATCTTAAAAGTTGTTGGAAATTTTTTTTCAGTATAACCTCGACTACTGTATACACTCTATTTATTTTGTAACAAACATGTTTATCTATCTATTTATCTCAGATATCCCTCCTTCTTTTCACCTTCTGACTCATTGTGGGCCTATTTCTGCATCAGAAAGGTCACATTCAGCACCAAGCCACATTTCACCCCACTGTACACTCTTCTCAGACTTCCAAACACCACCAAGACCGGCAACACGGTGGCAATATGGTGGCACAATGAACGTGTGACATTTGACGCGTTAGCTTGAATGATGACAATCTCCAAAGAGAGTGATAAGCTAGCAAAGCACATCATCTGCAATAAATAGCTTAATATGTGATTCAGTACCTTGAAATAGAGGGAGAGAATTGGGGGGGTTATTGCAAGAGTGAGGATACTGCTTACATCATAGTACAGATAAACCCAATGTCATAAACCAAACCAATGTACCCAAACTAAAATTTAAATAGCTGTTTTTTTTTTAATTAAGATTTTTTTTTACCATCTTCAAAGCATGTGAAATGAGCCAGCTGAGCCATCATGAACAAAATTGTTGCTCTAACACAAAAAATTACTTCACAATTACTTGAAAGTTTAAGCTATATCTCCTGCAAACAGACCTCAGATCTCTTTCATAACAGTCCGGAAGAAATTTTCAGAAAGAAATTTGTGTGATGTAATAATCTTAAAGGAGACACAGTAGGCATTTTTTCTTCGTCTCTGATGTGTTTTTTTTCCCCCAAACTAAACCATGGATCAACACCAGCACACCATTTTTCTTGTATGCTGAAATCAGTCTACTCACATAACAACAAGCTGGAGCTCACCGGCGAGTGCATGTGTAAGAATTTGCTGCATCCCATGCATGTATGTTTTTGTTTGTCTCCTCTTGCACGGGACTCTACGTGCTGGCTTTTGTCATCCCACCCTTGCGAGTGCACTGCAGTCAGATGTTGGATTTTCTTGCAGAAACTGAGAGCAAAATGTGGGAATAAAGTGAGCAAAGACGATAAAAGCATTTTAAATTGTAGAGGCAACAGTTCATGCACAAGACTGGGGCATTAATTTATATTACCAAATATCCAGAGGATGCTGCCCATCGCTTGAAAGTGACATCACAGTTACTCAGGGCTCATGTAACTCATTCGCTACCATTGACGGATATTGACGTACTTTCATTTCACCTGGGCTGGCAGTGAATGAGGTAACAACCAATCACGGCTCACCTGTTTTCGGAAGCTGTTCCATGATTGGTTCACGAGCAACTGTGATGTCATTTTCAGTCGACAGCAAATGACAATGTCTTATAAATATGTTATTGATATTTGCGAAAAATAACAGGTAATATTCTTTTGTTTCTTCTTTTTTTTTCTCTGGTTTTGTGCAAGGGTCATCCATCCCTGATGAAGAGCCACTTGTGCCACTCCGGCTCCAAGAGCCCGAAAGTAACCTCTTCTCCTGTGGATGTGGCACCGCAGAGGAGCATCCCAGCCAGAGTTCGTCCAACGACACCCCGGCCCCAGAGAGGCCCATGTGTCAGCCTTGTACGGCAAAATCTGATGCATCTGAGGAAGAGTCAGCTTCACTCTCTCGGAGTGACAACGAATCAAGTGAGACGGCTCACACTGAGGCTTCCGCAGTTGATGAAACGAGCAACGTGGAAGAACAAGAGGATGCTGCTCTCCGAAACGTAGCAGAGACGGAGAACCAAGAGGAGGTGGCATCCGATGAGCATGAGGCGTCCATTGTGGAGGAAACAAATGACAACGAAGCAGTTGGAGAGTTTATCGACGAAGAAGTCAAAATGGAAGAGTCAGAGGATGAATTGCCAAAAGATGAAGTAGTTATCCCTCACGGTGTTGATTCAGAAGAGAACGAACTGTTGCAGGGAACAGATGAGGAGACACAAGAGGACGAAGTTGTGGAGGAGGAAATTATGGAAAAAGATATCATAGTGGAGCAAGACTTTGTTGGTACTGAATCGGAGCCAGAGGACATTCTTGAAATGAGTGCTGAACCTGCAGAGCCAAAAGTAACATCTGAACCGGAAGCTCAGGGAACAGATTATGACGGTGAACTAAACTTGTCAGAACCTGAGGAACATGATGCTGACCCAGAACCTGAAGCAGAATATGAACCTGACGCAGAAGTGATATCAGAGTCTGAAGCAGAACACGGAGATGAACAAGAATTCGAATATGAAGCTGGGGAAGAAGTAATATCAGAAGCGGAATCGGAATTAGAAGTCGAACCCGAAGCAGGACTTGAAGCAGAACTGATATCAGAACCTGAAGCAGAATATGAAGTTGAACCAGAAGTAATATTAGCACCGGAAGCAAAAATTATATCAGAATCTGAATCTCAATTTGAAGCTGAACTGGAAGAGATATCAGGACCAGGAGCAGAAGTGATATCACAACCTGAAGAACATGAAGATGAAGCGGATGTGCTATCAGAACCTGAATCACAATTTGAAGTTGAATCAGAAGTGACATCAGCACCTGAAGCAGTGTATGAATCTGAACCAGAAGTGATATCAGAACCTGAAGAAGAAACACCAGAAATGACAAATAATGAAATCGCAGTAGATGTACCAGAACTTACACTTGTTTCTGAGCCAGACGCAATTTCAAACTCTGAAGCAGAACCAGAGGTCATTCCTAAATTACAAGTCCATGATGAAGTCGCGCCAGAGTCTGTTGAGGCAACAACAGAGGAAGATCTGGGAGAAGAAACATCTAAAAAGGCTTACGAGGTGGAGGACACTCCTTTGGAGGTCAAGGAGTCTGCACGGGCCAAAGGTACCACAAGAAAAAAATAAAAATCATGGATGTCATATTCTCTTACAGCCAAAAATATACATGCACCAAACTTGAATAGACTCAAACTTCAACTGCTCCTCAAGAAATCAAATCAATTCACTTTTGTACTTGCAGCCATACACAATCATATGTATAAGTTACAGACCTGGAAATTAGCAACTGAATTTACATATTGTCATATTTAAGCACAAGATTTGTCTGGCAGAACAGATAGATACCCCGCCTCTTACCCAAAGTCAGCTTGAATGGAATGAACATTTAAATGTAAAGGGTTATGGCACTTAGAAGATCATTCTCAGCTTCCAGTCTTTCTTTCCCAGGCACATGAATGCCACTGAATATGACACCGTGTGTGGCTAAAGAGGAATTAGCCACAACCTCTGCTCCAGAAATAAAACAGACCAAAATAGCAAAGGAAGCGAATAGACCGATAGACGTGCTACAGCATGATATAATATTCGATCCTGTTCTGAGCACAGGTGCAATCACTCGGACATGGGGTTTGCATTTCATCAATGTTTTGTTTGAGGAAAGAAAAAAAAACAGGAATAGCCACCGTTTATTTGAATGCCATCGATGAACAAGTTTGCATACTATCGGCATTGCACTTGCACACTGATCGTCTACTCTGCCAATCAGGGAAAACAAACGAGGGTCCATCATTGAGGGACCGTTCTCATATTGAGGACACACTACGACTGGCTGCTGCTGAACCCTCTGCCCAGTTGTCAGGTAAAACTGAATCAAACTTTCAACCTAAAACGCAATCAAAGAGAATGAACATACACCCGGTATGCGCTGCATCACTCTTCCCAAAATGACTCCTGCCCATTTTTAACCTGTCATGTTCTCAATCTCAACTATGTTTGTGTCCAGCTGCAATGAAGAAGCTACTGAACATCTACCACACCGCCATCAAACCAGCGGAGCAAGCCTTCAAGTACAATGAACTCAGGCAGCATGAAGTCACAGGTTAAATCACATTGTCATGTCATTGCTCAGAGAGGTGGTAATTAATATCTGAGGCACGCAAGGTAGCGCTACATCTTTGATTTTGTATGTTCGAAGATCACGGCCACAAGATGGCACAAGAAATCCGGTCAGGGAAGTCCTGAAAACTTGAGAGTTATGATTTTTCTTTTTAGAAAGTGAATTTGTAAAACAGATTTATGTCTGTCAGTCAATATCCAGTCTTGTTCTCCCACCTTCCACATTGTAGATGGGGAAATCACTTCTAAACCAATGATTTTGTTCCTTGGACCCTGGAGCGTGGGCAAGTCCTCCATGATCAACTACCTGTTGGGTCTTCAAGATACCGCTCAAGAACTATACACAGGTACGTGAAGTTGGTTAAATGTGTTTTCCAAAATGTAGAAAATAATTATGGAGAAGGACAGTTTATGTTGGTTGGCTGTATTTTAGGAAATAGAGGCAATACAAGCATTAGCTAAGAGGGGAAATAATCTGTTGCTAATAATATTAAATATTCACAATAAATGCATGAATTAAAAAAAACATTGCTCAACAGCAAATTGAAATCAGACATGGCTTTATGTGTCCCTAAACAGGATATTTAAATTTTATTATTATTATTTTTTTTTTTTAATCATTATCATTATTATTAAAACCTCAAAAATAGTGCAAAAAATCAATATTTGATTGTCTTCCCAATACTGTTTTTTTATTTGCTGACCAGTGTAATTAATACATTAATACAATATTTTGTTATATGTAACCTTATTGTTGTACTCATTTACAAAATTTCAATTAATTTACACTTTTTTATACAACACTTTCCAATTCACACATGCAACAATGAGGAGGTGAGGGTTAAGTGCCTTGCCCATGGGAAGGGAACTATGACTTCAGCCATGTCCTAACATCTTTTTTTTGGTCAACACGTTTTGGTTACTTTCCTACATCATTATATTTAATACTTAAGTTACTTGGAACACTACTACTGGTATACTTCCACGTGCAATTAAAAACTAAGCACTCAAGCTGATATGTCAAAGCTCCGGGATAATGTACATGATGTTCTATCTAACTTTCCACCAGGTGCTGAACCGACGACCTCGGAGTATACCGTAATAATGCACGGCGAGAAGTATCGCACCATAGAGGGCATTGTTATGGCAGCTGACAGCTCGCGGTCTTTCTCGCCCTTGGAGAAGTTCGGACAGGGCTTCCTGGAAAGGCTGGTGGGCTTTGAGATGCCCCACAAGCTACTTGAGAGGGTCACAATTGTTGACACCCCTGGCATCATCGAGAACCGCAAGCAACAGGAGCGAGGTAACCCATTCGGTCGCTTATCCATTTTGGGTGGGTTGCGGATGTCTAGTAAATATATCCAGCGGGTAGCTGGTTTTCTTGTTGTCCAATGAAATTAACGAGAAGGCGCGCTGAGTCACTGCCCTATAATAGTTTCCAATCAATTCCTGCTTCAGTGTTTTGTGCTGCACCTGTAGCCCCGTGTGTGTTTGGGGGGAGAGGGCTTCATTAAAAAAAGGATGCAATTGTTATATGTTGCACTTTTCTAAAAAAGAAAAGAACAGTGCTGAGTAGTGATGGGTAAATGAAGCTTCAAATGTGCTTCATGAACCAGTTGTAGTATTTTTGGACTCCTGTAGATGGCGCTCTCTGTTCAACATTGGGCTGAAAGAACACTGACTTGCCAGAGAAATGACAGTAAATCGTTTGTCTCCCCCCATCAGGGTACCCTTACAACGAGGTGTGCCAGTGGTTCATTGACCGAGCTGATCTCATCTTCCTGGTTTTTGACCCCACCAAACTCGATGTGGGAGGGGAGCTGGAAATGCTCTTCAGGCAGATGAAGGGCCGCGAGTCCCAAATCCGCATCATCCTCAACAAAGCCGACAGTCTCGTCACCCAGGACCTGATGAGGGTCTACGGAGCCCTGTTCTGGAGTATGGCGCCGCTCATCAATGCCACAGAACCTCCTCGGGTATACGTGAGCTCTTTCTGGACTCAGGATTACGCAGTAGATACCAGTCGGGAGCTCTTTATGAAGGAGGAGACTTCTCTCTTGGAGGACTTGAACCAGGTATGACTTTTCTTTGTGGTTCAAGATATTTTATTGGGGAAAGTCCGACAATATTAAGCATTATATTTTAGAAGCGTCATTGTGGCAGTCACGTAGGTGTAATACTGGAAAATATTTCATAGGTGCGAGCCTGGGGTAAATGAAGCTTCAAATGTGCTTCATGAACCAGTTGTAGTACTTTTGGACTCCTGTAGATGGCACTCTCTGTTCAGCATTGGGCTGAAAGCAGACTGACTTGCCATTTTTAAAATCGTTTATTTAAACCAACAGTGTCATCTAAAGTACACAAATATATAACAACTGGTTTATGAAGCAAATTTGAAGCTTCACTTTCCCATCACTATCAAATGGTAGTGATGGGAAAGTCCCAATTGTCTTCTGTCATCCTCCACAAGTGTCCTTTTCGCAACAGTTCAACCTTGGCAAAGCCCTTCATGCGTCTTTAAAGTTTAAAAAGTCAGATTGTTTTTCTTCCCCCCCCCCCCTCACTCTTCCTGTGTCACTCTTCTTGCAGGTGATAGAGAACCAGATTGAAAATAAAATTGCTTTCATCCGGCAACATGGCATCCGAGTGCGCATTCACGCCCTCCTTGTTGACCGTTACCTCCAGACCTATCAGGAAAAGCTGGGCTGGTTTAGTGATCCCCATGAGGTGTTTCTCGACATTGTCACTGACCCCGATAAATACTACATCTTCAAGTCCATTCTGGCCAAAACTAACATCAGCAAGTTTGACCTTCCCAGTAAGGAGGCCTATCAGGATTTCTTCGGAGTGAATCCGATGTCTAACTTCCAGCAGCTCTCCTATCACTGCAGCTGGACGGGTGGCTGCATGCTGGACCGTCTGGAGAAGGCCATTTCGTACGAGCTCCCGGCTCTGCTTATGAGTGTCGGCAAAAAGACGCCCGCTCTGGCAAAACCTGCCCCCATCGTGTCCGACACCTGCGAGGCTCCGGAGTGTGAGGAGAAACCCAAAAATCGTTGGCGGAAGCAATGAGATGGATGGGAATGGTGCAGACGGATGAATCGCATGGGCAGATGGCGATAGCTAGCTTCAGGCTATTCTGCAGGAATCCTCACCGCTGTGATTTTTTAAAAACTGAATGTGGGGAGAAGAACAGAATGACAAAGAACATTTGTAAGGATCTACAATGTCAACCTGGGTCACATAACACCCCAAAAATATTATTTATTCTAAATGAAATAACAAGTGGAAGGGATTATCATAACACATGAGATAGTCTTAGAATAATGTTACATCATGCTGATCAAGTATAACCAGAAAGGTGTCCACTTTACACATAACCATGATTGGTGAAAACCTCTACTACTTTGTCATCAGATGAAACAAAAAAATACACATTTTTAAACATTCTCTTAATAAATATAAAATGAGTGAAAAAAAATTGTTTGTTGTTCTTTTTACACATTATTCTCATTTTCAGAGACAGACACTGTCACTGACACCACAATGAGATGCTAAAAACTGCCAGTGCAGTCTAAACTCTTGTGCTGTTTTATCCACATAGGCGCCGTTGTCATGTCCTAATAATTATTGAAGGACTTCTGATAACAATATTCATCAGCATATCCAAATCTTGATTATGGTGCATTTTTTATCCATTTGAAAGAAAAATACCAAGTGAAGTAGATGAATATCAGAACACGTTCTGCTGTTAAAAGAAATGCCCGCAGAGCATCCACTAGAAGACGCCTTGAATAACTTTGTTAAAATTTAATTTGTGAGTCATACAGAGTGTAAAGTTCACGTCAGACACATCAGGAAAACTTCAATGATTGCGAGTGTGCACACTTTGTGTTCATATTTCAAGTAACTTTCAATCTTGCAATCAGGTTTCCACTAGTACTTTTCTGCTCACCCATTGTTGTTATGCAATAATTTCATTTGGTTAGTTGCATGTCTGCCTTACAAATATGAGGTGGGTTTTAAAAAAAATTCTCCGCGCATCAGGCTGCCACCCACAATCCAAAAACACAAGACTTTAAAGCATCCATAGGTGTGAATGTGATTGTGTTTTTTTGGGGGGGGCAGGGGGGTACATGTGCCCTACGAGTGTCTGACCACAAGTTACTTGCTATTATTATAAACACATAAGAGCTATAAAGCACTCCTTAGAGGAAGAAGCAACATTTTTAATTTGACCCACAAGAGGTCATGGTGATGGACAAACGTCGGGACTGAGAAGTCATCCAGCACCCCACAGAGGTCAGTCTGAAAAGTCCGACACAAAACCTCACAAGCACAGGCGTGCTTGCAATTAAAGTTCCGTATACACATACGTGACCTCATGTCATGTGTATGTGTGAGTGTGAACTGTGTTTACCAAGCCTTTTGGCCAAAGTGCTAACACAGACTTTATCAGCGCAGCGTTATCAGCTCTATGAAAAGGCCTCTTGTGGAAGCTCTCAAACACAAGTACACACACGCGTGCACATGCCGCCCACATGCCACTGGTAAACACACTTGAACAATGCACACAGGGATTATGGTTTATTGGAATCATATTTCATTGTTATCAGCAGTAAAGTACAAGCTCACGCACACAAACACACCCGTAATGAATCAGTGAATTAGTATGTTTACTGTCAAGCTGAGCAAGCCTGCTGTTCACAATCTCATCTCTTTACCGTCTTCTGGAAATAAACACCTTGATTATGAATGTTTCTGTCGATTATCATAAATGTGTCACAACACTCTTGCGCTCTTTAGCACAAAGACATTTCAGGATTCGAACCTGGAAGAGTTTCTATATGTTATGAAGTCCATGGAAACAATGGAGAGATTAAATTAAAACAAATATCTGCATTAAGTAAAAAAAATGTTTCAGAAGTAGTAAAAAGTACTAAATGTATCATGACGATAGATAGATAGATAGATAGATAGATAGATAGATAGATAGATAGATAGATAGATAGATAGATAGATAGATAGATAGATAGATAGATAGATAGATAGATAGATAGATAGATAGATAGATGAGGAATATATATATTGAATGTACATAGTGTATGCTTTCTTACCACCTCTTCGAATTGTGGAAAAACAGAGCAAGAGAGTAAAAGTTGAGTGGTGGGAGCTCCTCCTTTGGTTAAGTTAAGGCAGTCAATAACATGTGACTTGAACGGACACCCATTGTGGAAACCCACCCATCTCCAACAGTGTCAAGCCACATGGAGGCCAACAGGGACAAAACGGAAATAGTGAGTTTGGTTTTCAAAATAAAGGTATACATTTCCCTTTTTAGTATTGGCGCGAACACTTCAAGCCATATATGTCTTTACACAAAACTCGAAACACACACATTTGACACAGCATTTTTTTCAATGTAGCTACTGGATGCAAATCGTGAAATACTTAAGTGTACAAAGTTTCCCTTCCCCCTTAGCTTCAAACGTTCACTAAACAAGATGACAAACGTGTGTTGGCAAAAACAAACGCTAAATAGGAGGTTTTCCTCAATGCTACCTTGCTGTATTCAAGTCAATTCTTTGCACTTCACTGAATATTTGAGTTACATTGTGTGTCCTATACAAAAAAAAGAACTATATATATATATATATATATATATATATATATATATATATATATATATATATATATATTTATATATATATATATATTGGACAACCCTGATTTAGGGTGATTATTAGATGCGTTTTAGGTGGGTTGCTTTTTACCGGAAAAGGTATTGTTTGGTTATCACGTCGTGCTTGACAGGCTGGTCCCACCATCCCACACCGCCACAACAGCTGGGGGAGGATTTCCGAGCCGTCACAGCGAAGATGGTGGCAGCTTCAGGCGTGTGGATGTTCCGTACGCCCGGATAACACGCAAAGCAGCCACGAGAGTGTCTTGCCCGGATAGATAAAACCCGCGTTTTCGTTTTAGCCCCAGCGAGAGGGTTGTAAAAAAAAAAGAAAAAAGAAAAAAAAGGGAGGTGACAAGCGGCTCACTGAAGAGGACACACGCACGCCTGGGCGAGCACTCCAAAGCGTGTTAGACGGACACACACATGCACACAAACTAGTGCCATCTCGACTCCGAGGAGTTGGTTCCGATAAGAAGTCTGCTTTCTGTACTTGGCTGCTTTTGGATCGTTTTCACAAGGATACGCGCGAGGGTTTCCTCCTGTTTGCTCTGGGGATTTTTCACTTCTTCTTCGCCCAGGGGGATGTGAAGGGAGGAAATCGAGCTTCAAATAACTGCAGTTCTCACTGGGTCCCCTCTCTAAACGCAGGAAATTCGGCCTGGGGAAAAAACTTTTTTTTTTTCTGGATGGGCTCTGAGGCTGACGTTTTTGCACGACTCGAATTTATAGTACATTTTTACCCTAACCACACCTCTCTGGAATTCAACGCCGCTGGATATACGGAGAAAAGTGTTCAAATGTTAAATCCTGCGTTGTGTTGTTACTATCGCAGAGCTTTGATCATCACTATTTATAGAGCCGCCTCGACCCAGGCTGTTCCTCGTATCTTGTATGTTTTGCCAACTGCGCGCAACAAGTTGCAGTCACTCCCAGCTGAGGCAAAGCGACGCTAATTTGGGCCAGTGGTTGGTATTTTTCTGTGCTTCTCTTTTCGGATTACGCTCTCGGGATAGCACATTCCTCTCCCAACCCGCTTTGGAAGGTAGAGGGGGGGGGATACACGGAGGAGATCCGGAGCGGGAGTTCAGGAAAGGACGGGGCTGGATCTGTGGGAATAGGCCTGCCTGTCTGCCAGGCCTCGTATACGAGCTGGATTCTGGTCATGGATTGGGCTCCGAAATCTCGCTGTCAAGAAGATTTATAAGACTAAAGATGGAAGGAATGAATGCACGGAAATTCAATTGTTCGACACGCTGCTTGAGAAGGAATGCAGAAGGTAAAGTTGCCTGATTCAGAAACAAAACCTATTGTTTTATATTTAGAAGGTTGGACTAATTATTTTTGAATTTATTTTGGAATCTTTACAGCACGTCACATTTTCCCAACTTTTCGTCAGGCTGCTACAGAGGTGGAGTTTTTAAGAGGCTACTGGACGGAGTGAAAGTTAAGTTTTGTACACATCACCAACTGTTGACAGCCTACATCTGGATGCGCTTTTGCAACGAAGCCATGGATTATCAATGTTGGAGACGCACTGATTAGTGACTGTTTTTCTGCCGTGGAGGAACTTGGTCTGAAACAGATGCCGAGTGATGCTTGTAATGTGAGTGGTGCCGCAAATCCAGGGTCTCATCATGAGCAGCTCCATAAACTGGAACGGTGCGAGTGAGTGTTTCAGGTTCTGTGTGCGGAGCAAAGACGTCTGTGACTCATGCTCAGCACTGTATGTGTGATTATTCCAGCGAAAACACCGTTGTGCCCCCCCCCCCCTCCTTCCCCGCCCCTCCCTGTCCTTCCCACCCAAGAGTGCCACATGTGAACACGCAGCGCCCACGCAACACATCTAATTGCCTGAGCACCATCCAAAGCTATTAATATTTAACTCCACTCCTTTCCCGCCTCAATATGGCCACGCTGCAACAACATCGGCAGCTTCTCATGCACGCCACAGAAGTGAGCTGCAATTCCAACAGGGATGGTGATGTGACCGTACGGATTACTAACAGTACGCTGACGCCACACGTGCAACAGCATGAGCCGCTTCGGCCTGCCACCAGTGTCGGAGGAGCCAGAGGCAATGAGGACAGAAATAAAATGAACCCTAACCTCCACAAATACAGTATTTCCTCCAGCTGCAGCTCGGCAGACTCCAGACTGGCTACGACCTCCGCAACAAGGGCGAACAGGAAGGCACCACCACTGTTTGAGCGCTCTGCTGCCCAATTCTGGGACCCCAAGTTTGACTCCCCCATCCTGGAAGAGGCGTGCCAAGAGAGGTGCTTTCCTCAGACTCAGCGGCGTTTTCGATATGTCCTGTTTTACCTGGCGGTGGCATCTGTGCTCTGGGCCATTTACTTTAGCGTCAATAGCGACCGCTGCCACCCCATGACGTTCCTAGCCCCCACCGCCTCCTTTTTGGTCCTCCTAGCTCTCCTCTTCTTGTTCACCTTAACGCATTACTACACACAACTGTACAACCAAACGTCGTTGCTCCTCATTGCAGTCACCTTCGCCATCACTTTGGCCCCACAGATTCAGACTGCCGGCTACACGGAGCTGGAGTGGGTTCACCATGCAAATGCTTCGTACCATTTTCCAGACTTGCATCTATCCCCTTGTATCTCCCCAGTGGCTACATTTTCTTTGTGTATCGAGGTCCTCTTGTTGTTATACAGCGTTCTCCATGTGCGTCTGTATGCCTCCGTGATGCTGGGGTTTTTATATTCGATATTATTTGAGGCATTAGGGTGGCTGCCACTGCTTCACAAAAGCTATGATTCGACTGAACGGGGGGCACATTTGGGGAGTTCCAGCTCCAAGTGGGAAACGGAAACTCTCCAATGGTTAGGTCCAGCCAAAGCGCTGCTCCACTTGTGTGTCCACGTCATCGGTATCCACTTGTTCATTATGTCAGAGGTGCGCTCCCGCAGCACCTTCCTCAAAGTGGGCCAGGCGATCATGCATGGAAAGGACCTTGGGGTAGAGAAAGCCTTGAAGGAGCGTATGATCCACTCGGTCATGCCTCGACGTGTCGCAGACGAGCTAATGAAGCAGGGTGACGACGAGGGCGGCGGGAGTGAGAACTGTAGCAAGCGTTATTCTTCTGGTACCTGCTCTGCCTCAGCTGTTTCCGTGGGCACTGGAGGAGGTGTTGGTGGAGCTTCGCCATCGCAAAATTCCACAAGTCCCAAGAACTACCCACATAACAACCACAAACGCAAGAAGACCTCCATCCCACGAGGGCAGATCATCTTTCGACCTTTCAACATGAAACGTATGGAACCTGTTAGCATCCTTTTTGCCGACATTGTGGGCTTCACTAAAATGTCTGCCAATAAATCCGCGCCAGCCTTAGTCGGTCTTCTCAACGATCTCTTCGGGCGCTTTGACAGCCTCTGTGAACTAACCTGTTGCGAGAAGATCAGCACACTGGGTGATTGCTATTACTGCGTCGCAGGTTGCCCTGACCCAAGACCCGACCATGCCTACTGCTGTGTGGAGATGGGTCTCGGTATGATCCAGGCCATCGAACAATTTTGCCAGGAGACATGCGAGACTGTCAGTATGCGTGTTGGCGTTCATACCGGCACTGTTCTGTGCGGGATTCTCGGAATGAAGCGTTTCAAGTTTGACGTCTGGTCGAATGATGTCAATTTGGCCAATTTGATGGAGCAGCTCGGCGTGGCAGGAAAGGTCCATCTGTCGGAAGCCACTGCTCAGTTCCTGGATGATCGTTACCAGCGGGAGGATGGACAAGTGGTGGAGCGAGCCGGAGAGAGTGTGGTGGAGAAACTGAAGGGTGAGTAAATGTTTACCTCTTATTTACTTGGGATACACTTTCAAAGGATGAGGGTTTAATATCTAATTGTCTCATTTGAACCTTGGTCCAAGGGTTGAGTCGGGTCTTTACCGCATTGAAGTTTGTTATCTGACTAGTTTGTTCACCAGATCAGCAAGCAATCATGATGATGAGATCAAGCGATTGGAGCACCCGTAATAGGCTCGTTCTGGATTACGTTGGTGGAATTAGTGTCGTGGCTAAAGAAAAAAAAATTAATTTACCTTATTTTCCAATGTACAAGCTGCTACTTTTTTCCCTAGATTTTGAACCATGCTGCTAGTACAAGGGTGTGGCTTTTCTGCAGATTTTTTCTTTCACCAGTAGGGGGCGCTATATAGTTCAGAAAATACGGTAAATAAAACTCGAAATAAACAAATGACTCACACATACAACGACATACCATCTGTGGTTGTCGAGTTAAATGAGATTTCTTTTATCTCCTTCACAATGTCCTCTTTGACCTGGTTGTCCAAGGTCAGAATGGCTGTTTGGGAAATCTGTATTTTTGTCGGCAATTCGTACTGCCTATTAGTCTGCAGTTATGATAAAAGTGAAAGAATGATTACAATGTGTATGTTCACATTGGTATTATTGTCATTATTGTTGACAGTGCATTTAAAAAAAAAATAGTCCTCTGAAATATAGATCTTTTTAAATATGCCAGAACTGTACAGTGACAGGCCCCAAAAATGTAAAAAAGAAAAAAAAATGTAATGTTCTTCCAGACGATGTTATTGACGTAAGGAGGCAAGCATTACAATAGTGTAATACAGTAAAAATATATTTTTTCATCACAAGTCCAAAACTGACAGCTGTCATTAGTCAGCTTGGATAAGAATCAGCTCACAGAGTGCTCTTAAAAAAATGGATGAATGGATGGATAATGTTGATAGATCTTACACATGCGTGTGTGTGTGTGTGTGTGTGTGTGTTTTCACAACAATGCGGCATCCATCAATCTATATTAAAAGAAAATGTGTATGATGAAGTCATACTTGTTGTTTTTTCTCCCATTGTGGCTTTGCTGACTTGCGTATCTCGTTTCTTATTCCTCTTATTCTACATAAGCCTGTTCTTTTTATTCAATTGTATGTTAAAAGGAAACTGCAGATGCGAACAAATGACATGAATCACAGGCAGAAAATGAACATTTTTGATAAAAAAAAAAAAAATTTTCATGGATATGCACACAGATTAATTGTACACACACAAAGCATTTTATATTTATTCGCTCGTGTAAACAGGTGCATGCCCGCATGTGCTTTAGTGCCCACATAGGTCCATTTTTGTGTACCGTACCTTTTATAGCGGGAAGTCCATGCCCCTCCAGCAGGTTAGTCTGTGCTACCTCAAACGTGTCACCTAAATATGCAATAGCAAGTGACAAAGTACTGGAGATGGATGGATACAGCTTCAATTGTAACGAGGCCAGTCCTCCCTTCTGCTTGTAATATTTCATTCCCGTTAACTCCTTCACTTCTGAAATTGCCTACCTTTCCAAATAATTTGTTTTAGACGTTAGCTCAAAAGTGGATTTGTGTAATAGTAGGATCTATTATTTGTACGACAATCCACATTAATGGAAAAAAAAAACGTACATTTGTTTGGCAAAATAGAATAAAACAATGAAAATGGCTCATAATAGCTGAATTTAAGTGCTGCTGCTGTTAATAACAGGATACAAATTCAGTGGTACACGATATTACATTGAATAAGAAATTCAAGAAAACAAGGTGGTCTAATAATGTTTTTCAATGACCGTGTGATCTTACAGTCTGATGTAATATAAAGTAAGGGCTTAGAGTCATGTGATAATGCTGAAAAGCAAATTTGCGTGCCAACTGCACAAGTGTGATAAGAGTTGTCGTGATGCGCCATCATCTGAACAAGTGGCAGCATGTAGATATTAAACAGAAGTGGTCCGAGAATGGACCCGTGCGGAACCCTGCATGTCATATTTGTTCACTGAGACTCATGACTGCCAAATAAGACTAAGTAGTCTCTGTCTTGCCAATTTATCAGAGTGTCAATGAGACACACACACTTTATGTTACGGTAAATTATAGACCTTCAAACAACATTCTGTTTCTTACACTCTAAGCTTGGTTATGACATTGTCACTGAGTCGGCGTGAGATTTGACCGACGTGCCACAGATTGGGAATGACTGGCATATACCATAATGATGGGAAAATGAAGCTTCAAATTTGCCTCATGAACCAGTTGTTGTATTTTTGTGTCCTCCAGATGGCACTGTTGGTTTAAATAAAGGGTTTAAAAAATGCCAAGTCAGTGTGATTTCAGGGCAATGTTGAACAGAGAGTGCCATCTACAGGAGTCCAAAAATACTACAACTGGTTCATGAAGCAGATTTGAAGCTTCATTTACCCATCACTAATATACTTTACACTGAACGCACATATTGCATTGTACTTGAGTGATGTTGTGTTAAATGTTCACTCTGAATAATGTATGTAAAGTCACCACAAGCTTGTTTATTAATTGATGAGTTTCCCTTCCACTCGTTTACACAGTCCTTGTAAGAGAAATATAGTAATATTAAAATGGTTGTGTCACTTGTATCGGGGAAAAATGAATGCAGTTGTGTTTATAATTGCCCTTATTCTGCTTTCAGTACTGCAAAAATCTGTAAATGATGAGGTTGTGCTCTGGAATTTGCAAGGCACGATAAAATGACTCGCTTAAGTTGCACTAGACAGGTGTTTTATTTATTTATTTATTTATTTATTTATTGAGCTATGGTTCATTTTAGAGGTTGTATTATGTCAACATTTTCACCGGCTGCGCATCGTACATCCGATCATGAAATCAGACATGCTCATTTTTCCGATGATGAATGGGGTGGTACCTTTACACTCGAGCCATGACGACTGTCTGTCGGGTTTGTCGAAATGGGTTGGAAAAATACCCCAAAGTGAATTGTGCTTGTTGTTTTGCGGTAGCCTTGAAAGAACAGTTTAAAATAGTTATTTAACGTTTTTGTAAAAAGCAGATTCTTGTTTCTTATAGTTATGGCGACCCCTAGACCACCTGTTTTCGTGGTCGTTAAAATTGGTTGACCAAAACATGTCAGGGAAGGGATTCTGAAGAGTATTAGACAAAGATGGGTGTTAATAATCTGCTGTGTTCTGTGGAAAGACAGACGACTGAGTCATTAGAACGAACCAGAGGGAGGAAGAAAGGGAGAACAAGTTGCATATCTTCTGGTCATGACCTTTTCTCATGGAGTTCCCATAGTCTATGTTAGGGGAGCTCGGGGAGTTTTTTTTCTTTCTCCTCGTGTCTTGAGAGGACACTTTATGTCTCATCCGAGACAGTTGCATTAGACGTTCACAAGGAGTTGCCATAATTTCAGAGAATTCTCATGCGTGTTTGCAGGATTACTAGACCTTTCCTGGCGAAGTACCTCAGGAGAAATGGCAAAGTTGGTCATTTCTCACTCGAGCGCTGCCCTTCTGCCGCAGAACACGAGAGGCTCTTATTGTGAAGTGTATCACTTACGTGCATTGAACAGCTGTGTGTATGTGTGTGTTTATGAGCGTGACGTCGATGGCGTGTGTCACCACATCTCTCAAGACACCACACGCTACGTCCGAGTGTTGTCATTCCTTGGACGTTTTGATGTCTTTGATCGCTGCCAACTGTTGATATAAAAGTGAGAGTGTTTGTGTATTCGATCGCAGCTCCGACCAAAGTCCATTTTGAAATCTGTTTCCAGGCATTCTTTTTCAATAGATAATCCGTACAAGTTACTGACTGTACCTTAACAAAAAAATAAATAAATTAAATACCGTATATTTTCCGGACGATAAGACGCTACTTTTTTCCTAGATTTTGAACCGTGCGGCTAATATGACGGTGCAGCTTTTCTGTGGGGTTTTCTTCCACCGGTAGGGGCGCTCTATGCTTAAAAAAAATACGCTAAATAAATCTTGATATATTTTTTGTTTTTTCATTTATTTTTATTTATTTCTTTTTTTCAATTATTTTTATTTATAGATTTATTTTCCCCTCTCTTGGGTCTTTTCTGTTTTAATTAGCAAAGTTGTTTCCATGTTGAAAGGCACTGTTTTAACAATCTGCTTCTGTACCTTTATGTGCATTCACAGTACAAAATCATTCTGTAGTGATGGGAAAATGAAGCTTCAAATATGCTTCATGAAGCAGTTGTAGTATTTTTGCACTCCTGTAGATGACGCTCTCTGTTCAACATTGGGATGAAAGCACACTGACTTGCCATTTTTTAAATCCTTTATTTAAACCAACAGTGTCTAGAGGAGTCAAAAAATCCAACAACTGGTTCATGAAACATCTTGAAGCTTCATTTTCCCGTCACTATCATTCTGTACATGCAGTAAACAAGTAATTTTTTTCAACATAGAAAACTGTGGCTTATAGCCTGGTGCGCCTTGTATATCTGTTTTTCTTTCGTTTTCCAACATAGCGTTGCGGCGGCTTATATGTGGGTGCGGTGCGTCTTATAGCCCGGAACATACCTTGAATTAAATGATTTTAAAATATAGGGAGGGAATAAAAAAATATCTCTCATTATATGGCTGTGGTTCTCAAATTGGGGGTCTTGACATTTTAAAATACATTCAAAAAGTAGCATCATTGGAAAAAGAAAAGCGTTAAGTCACAGCCGTTGCCTCATTACCACCAAGAATGACAAAGATCCTCAATGAAGCGTAAGGGATCGAATCGTCTTTTTATGAGAAACGTGGACCAGATGTAATACGGGTGACGTTGCTGATAATTGGTTGTTTCTTTGAATTGAATTAACTTGGATAGTTTGGGATCTGCAGAGCTTTTACCGTACATGTTGCACATCAGTAAACATGACAAAAGCCACAGCCTTACCAGATTGAATCAAATCGTAATCCCACTGACCCAAACTGAATCAAATCAATTCATCCCATTTCAAAATCGATAAATCGAATCATAAATCAAATCTTGTTGAATCGTCTTTTGGGGAGATGATGTCTTTTAATTCGCTCCTTACTGACTCTTTGGAAATTTATTCACATGGTATATGGGAGGTCCGAAGGAGAGGGAGATCTCACTGAACCATCTGCACTGAAAGAAAATCAAAAAGAGGAATGGAAGGGTATTTGAAGGAGTATCATGTGAGAGTCTCATCCCACGGTTCCATCGGCGTGTCCAAATATGGATCTGGTATTGCACAAGCCCCTGTTCTCAAGACCTGCCACCGACTGGGCAGAAAACTGGCGGGTAGGAAAGGGAGGGGAGTTGAAAAAACAAGACCTAAGGGAGAAGGGTTAACTTTAAAGGAAGACATGAAAAATGAGAGTGTAGCTCCGGCACTAATATAAAGATAGGCCGTGCGAGGTGATGATGGATGTCAGCTTGGCAAGACAACAGAGAGTTTTCTGGGGATGAAGGTTAGCGCGATACAGTAGATAAGGTAAAGTTGGACGATTGTAAGGCCAAGTCTGTGAAGAAAGAAAGCAAGTTGAAATCTATTTTTGGTCTCGGTGCTGTTTACTCTCGGTTCCAGGCAGCAAGAGGAAAGTAAAGAATGACAAAAACTTTGGTGAGCGCAGTCAGAGAGTTTAGCCATGAATTGCGTGTTCCTTAATTTGCAACAACAGTTGTTTTTTTTTGTTTGTTTTTTTTTTTTTTAAATACACTTTGTTGCTTGAACCTTCACAATAATCTTTTTAAATCAAGGGCTATGCATTTATCTTACTCTAGACAGATAGGAAGAACAAGCTGAATTCTTTTTCCATCCGGAGTCAGTATTGCTGGTCAAAGTCCTTTTAATAGAAAGGAGTTTGTATTATGTTGTAGGTGGATGGACAAATACCATATTTTCCGGACTATAAGCTTCGACTTTTCCTAAATTTTGAACCATGCGGCTAATACAACGATGCGGCTTTTCTGTGGATTTTTCTTTTACCGGCTCTATAGTCCAGAAAATACGCTAAATAAATGTAGTTTTTTTTTCTTTTGCGTCTGTTCGGTTTTAATTAGAAAAGTTGTTGCCGTGTTAAAAGGCACTGTTTTAACAATTTATGTACCTTTTATGTGCATTCACAGTACAAAATCGTTCTGTACATGCAGAAAACAACTCATTTTTTCAACATAGAAAACGGCGGCTTATAGCCTGGGTGCGGCTTGTATTTATTTATTTATTTATTTTTTTCAAAAAGGGCTGCTGCGGCTTATATACAGGTGCGCCTTCTGTCCCAGAAAATTGCCTTTGCTGTGTATCCGAATGGATAGACAGATGCTAGCAGGGACAAACACGATTCAGTTGTGCTAGTTCAAGGAATGAAAGTTGCATAGGATATCATCAATATGTTCCCAAATGTTTTGCAGTCATTTTCTACTTTTACACACCGGCCGACTTAAACGAGACGCGTGGAGGCCGAAAATGGCCAAAGGAAAGTGCTATTTTGACCTTGAACATATGGCAAGGCACTGCATAAACAGTATATTTCCAAACAAATTTGGATGCTGAAGAAGTTCCCGCCACTTTCCATACTCGATTATATGGAATGCAATTCCAAATTTGACAAATTTTGTCCGCCTCAGCGGCTCAAGCTCAAATATGAACTCAAACAACAACACATTTCTCATTTCCAATTTGTTTCAGTGCAAGTGCGATATGTGCACGGATGCTAGTCAGAAGTTAGAGCGTGTGCGATAGAATAGTGTTTTTCTGAGGTGCGTGTCCATGGTGTTTATGATCTTCGGGTGTGCATGTGGAATTTCACGGCACAGTTATGCTTCCCCCTCCATTCATTCTTTTCTTCATTCATTCATTTCTTCAGTCATTCAAGATAGCGTTTTATGAACGTCAGTGTGTGTGCGTGTGTGTGCATGAAAGATCATTTTTTAATAAGTGTGGGGGGGGGTGTAATGGTGCAATATTGCTCTCCTTGAAATGAGTCATAAAAGGAAATGTCAGTTTTGTCCGTCTGTGTGTATGTGCGTGCACGTGTGGGTTAGAAAATGACATTTATTTAGTGAGACAGGCAGATGATGCATATTTCCTGAAGATGGGTGTCTTTTGTCTAGTCATCTTAGTCCGCGTGCGATATCCCACTTTGCATACACAACAAAACAACTTAAGTCATGGCTTTTACACTTTTCTTTTGTATTGCTTTGACTTCATATCATAAGTTTTTGTGTGATTATAAGCGCCTTGCTTTGAAAATAACCTCTTATTTTGTATTAAAAAATTCCGAGAGAGTTATACGTCCGCAGAGAGGCAAAGATTAATCGGAGAAGTAAAGATTAAAGACTCGAAGGGTAAAGATCAAAAGATGCAGGCTTCTCCTCATCACTGTGAAAATCTGGTAGAATAGCCAACATTTGTGCTCACGTAAGAAAAATGTTACTTTACAATAATAGGACTCAAGTAAAAGTAAAAAGTAGTCCTCCAAATAATTACTTGAGTAATTATTGTCACTATCTTCCAATGTTAATTTTTTTCATCAGCGCAAAAAGAATAATTTATTTATTTATGTGCAAATTGTCTCACAATGTAACTGTAATTAAAACAATAATGGCAAAAATCTTTAAAATATAAAAAAAAAAACTTTTTCATCAGCCACTCTTTGTCATTTTGGCGAGCCGACAAATACTCTATGCAGTCATGTGACTGGAAGTAATAAAATAAATAAATAGATTGATTTTAAATTAGCAAACTGAATGCAGATTTATGCAATGGAGTAGAAGTATTATTTGATACATGATACATTAATTAAAAGTAAAAAGTACGCTATATCAAAACTACTCGAGTAAATACAACTCAAACCAAAATGTACTTGATGAAATGTAACAAATTGAATCTTGGGTGTTATTGTGTATTTCTGAACATCGGATAGTGATCACAACACTTTTACAAGTTTAAGTGCATAACTGTCTTATGAATTGACATGTTTCATGGCAAGGCGAGGCAAGGCAGGTTTATTTATATAGCACATTTCATGCACACGGCAACTCGATGTCTTTTACACCAATAAAGACACAACCCTTCTGTTTACGCACACAATCTGAAGCAACACAAAGAAAAATAAAAAAATATCTTACAAAAAAATTCATAAATAATTATATTAACCCATTCACTGCCATTGACGGATATAGGTGCCAAAAATTGCATTTATTTTACCTGGGTTGGCAGAGAATGAGTGAACACAATTTAAACACATTAACCAAAATCTTTAAAAACATTTAAAAGTAAAGTGTGAGAAAAGGCCTCAAAGCCGGAGAATGTCTGCCCGGTCGACTCGACTTGCTGTCGACGATAAAATGACTTTAGTCACGCATCAGGACAAATTTTACTTCGGAGGACAAATAAGCAGGACAAACAACTGAGGTAAAAGTACGTCACGCTCTGCATTGGTTCTGCAATCAAACGTTTATTTTGCTGTGAGCGTGTGTTTGCAAAATAGCACCAGTTTACACAATATCAATATAATATGGCTTGAATGATTTTTTTCTAAATGGTCATGATGCTATCTAGAAAATGTGATGCGTCGTGACTAACCACACACTCAAACCAACACACACATGCAAACACATTTTCTTTCACCTTGTTTGTTATAGTAAAAATGTAGCAAATATACTCTAGTACACAAATGGTTCCATGAGCACACCCACTCAGCATCAGACTGACGCACATGCTACCACATGTGGATCCACAGAACGTTTCTCACATTTAAACAGGCCGACTCTTAATCAAATATGTTTCATTTGACTACAATTATTAGATTTACAACGGGGAAATATAATGTATATAAGCCTCTTTCTGGAAAAAAAAAGGAAAAAAATAATAAAAAATAATAATAATAAAATTTAAAAAACCAAAAACAAACAACAACAACAAAAAAAGAAAAACGACATACAAGCCGCACCAGGCTATAAGCCGCAATTTTCTATGTTGAAAAAAAAAAGTTATTTACTGCATGTACAGAACGATTTTGTACTGTGAATGCACATAAAGGTACATGTTGAAACAGTTCCTTTTAACACGGCAACAACTTTGCTAATTAAAACAGAACAAAGCCAAGAGAAAAAAAAAATCGAGATTTATTTTGCGTATTTTTTCCAACTATAGAGCGCCCCCTACTGGTGAAAGAAAAATCCACAGAAAAGCTGCACTGTTGTATGAGCCGCATGGTTCAAAATCTAGGAAAAAAGTAGTGGCTTATAGTCCGGAAAATAATACAAATTTTTGTTTGGGTTAAAAAGTAAAAAGGAATCAAGTGAAGTGCACACTATACATTTTGCAGAAAATAATCAAATGTCCAAAGGCACGCTATATAAAAAAAAGTGATTTTTAAACGTACACATGACTTCAGGTCAAATTGAAGTTGAGTCTGCTTGCCAAGTAAGCGTCAAGTGAAAATCAGCAACTTCAAGTCCAAGTCACATGACTCGAGTCACACCACCTCCGCTGTCGGCCATTAACGCCAAAAAATGTTTTCACATCTCAGTCCATTTTTCTTAATGAGCACAAAAGCTCTTTTCTTCCTTCCTTCGAATACAACTTTTTGGTTTGAAAAGCGCCGCCCACTTAGTGCTGTGAGTGCCGACTCGCAGATTGTGTGTGTGGCTCGGTTATTGCCACTCTTACAATAGCGGTACTAAAAAAAATGGTTACATTGTGTAATATCAAGCTCTTACTGTTCCATTTGGCAAGATCAATGTTCCCTTTCCAAATCCAATCTTTCTCAGCTGATATAGATCAGCTGAAAATCATGTGAATTCCCGCATGCCAACATGCATCACATTGAGATGTTTGAGCCCAAAGGCCATCGAGTTGGGCTGGTAGCGTGTATTTGGACAGGCTGATACGGCTCTAATCCGCTGTTTGCGTATTCCCTTGTTGGTCCTCCAGTGGTGTGAACGTGAGCTGTGGGATGATGTGTAAACAGAGTTGGGGAAACAAGCAGTGTTGCATTACCACATGCTTGTCACGCCTGGTTTGAGGGTTTAAGTATACACTAGAACCACAAATGTTGCATCAAAGGATTCCAATACAGTACCTGTAGTCTTTCATGTCAAATTACGTGAAATAATTTTTTTGTTTCTTGCTGAATCTCCCCAGGGTTGAACACTTACCTGATCTCAGGAAGGAAGTTCGGACACGATGAGCATTGTGGTTGTTCTCAGCTGGGAAGTGACTTTGTCGGGATGAGCGTGCCCGCCGGGACACAGTGCCGTGCTCCTGAAATCATCCACGGGGGTGTCCAAGCTGCTGAACTTCTGTTGCCGAACCAACCACCAGACAAGACTGGGGTAGGTCACAATAAAAAAAAAAAAAATTGTAGAAATGTGTTCATTTCATCAATACCATTCACTGGCTAGGAGGTGGATCGATTCAAGTTTGCTAAATTGATATGAAATTGCAAGTGCGAGTATTGCAATGCATTTAAGAATTCATATTTTTATTCACCCCTAATTATATTGAAATGAAAGTATACCTTTTCCACAACTGCTAGGTACCAGTTAACATCTAAAGCAGGGGTGGGCAAAATTTTTGATTGGCAGGCCACAATGGGTTCTAAAATTTGACAGAGGAGATGAATGGAGTGTTTTGGTAACCACACCTCATTGGAGAAAAAAAATACATTCAATTTTAAATGAACGTGAACAAAATCATGACAACAATATATATATGTCTATGAAAACCCACACTATTTAGATAATAAAACATTAACAAGGTTTATTCATTAAATTTTTTTCAAGTTGGGCGGGCCGGATTAAAACGTTAAACGGGCCGCATGGGGCCCCCGGGCCGTAGTTTGCCCACACCGATCTCAACAATGTGCCAAATGTTTGTAATTTGGAAGGCCCAGTGCGAACTTGTTTTGTTCTGAGATGATGTGCTAAAGATGTACAGACAATATTGTACAGTGTTTGAATTTGGCTTTGCATGATATACAAATTAATTTTTGAAGTAAATAAAACACTGAGTTAACTCAGTTAAAATATTTAATGGTGTTAATTTTTTTTTTTAATTAATCCTGAGTTAACGCTTTAATTTTGACAGCCCTAAATACGACATGTCCTTATGACCAACACTGACCAAAAGTAAACAGTCATGAAGCCGAATCATTCACATGACGTTAACTTTTTCTCTTCTCCAGCAACCGTGCGCTTCCCACCTTGAGGTCGCGTCTTCAGTGGCAGAACAGGGTGATGAAGGGACTGTGCTAAACGGCTGCCAGGATGAGCGCAAGATTAGCAGCGCTAAGGTGCCGCACTCGCACAAACCCGCTATATCTGCAACAGTGAATGTATCCGTCACTCCTTCAAGACTATCATGCCCATGTCTTTGTCGTCTGTCTCCAGTTCCTTCCTGGTAACAGTCTCAGGACGGCCAACGGCCTCCTGAGCCCCCCATTGGATGATCCGGTGAGGGCAAGTCAGAGCTCTTTGTGCGACATGCTCCAAGAGAAAGAGAAGAAGACTAGCACAAGCACAATGACCGGAGCCAGCGTTGCCATGACGGTTGGCGCTGGACCACCGAGTACAGGCATGGAGCACTCTGCTCTTATTCAGCTGCGTGCCAAGAACTTTCGAGAAAAGAGCGACGCCCACTTTGTCGATGTGATCAGAGAGGACAGGTGAGCAAGTGGAATTTCTCAACCGTCGATGCCAGCGTGGCATGACTTAAATTGCATGGTGGAATGTTCTTAATCAATGTCAGTATTCTGCGCTTCTAATAGTGTAACTTTAGGAAAATAAGGTCAGGCTTGGAGAAGTGATGGGTAAATGAAGCTTGAAATCTGCTTCATGAACCAGTTGTAGTATTTTTGGTCTACTGTTAGATGGCACTCTCTTGACATTTTTTAAATTCTTTATTAAAACCAACAGTGCCATCTAGAGGAGTCAAAAAATACAACAACTGGTTCATGTAACATTTTGAAGCTTCATTTTCCCATCACTAGGAAGAAGTGATCTTATTTCTTGCCGTGCTACCCGGTAGCAGGCACACTTTTCATGAAAGAAATATCCAATTGCAAACATATTACTATTCCAAAATCGATTTGATTTGATACACTTGGGCCCGATTCGATTTTCGATTCACTTTGATTGATTTTCGATGTCTATGAAATGGAAAATCGATTAAAATCAATAAACCTCTTTTTTTTTTTTTTTTAAGCTAACCGTATTATTCACTATGCTAATTACATGATAGGTGGTAATTACATTTTGTGTTTTAAATAATTTTGGTGGTGTTGTCTCGGATATATACACAACCTAGTTGGTATTTCTCTCCTGTTTCCAGTCTGATGAAGGATTATTTTTTCAAACCACCCATCAACAAGCTCAGCCTCAACTTTCTCGACCGACCCCTGGAGACAGCCTATCGCAGCAGCTACAAGGACGAGGTGCAAACACATCACATCACACATCACACGCATCATTTTCCGAGACATGGAGAAAAGCTGTGAAATTGTGTCACTATTAAATATCGTCTCCTCATGCAAGTTTTCCCTTTTTTTTTTAAATTGGCACCTGAAACAACATATGTAGCTTTTAAACCTGATGCTTATACGTTTACTCCAACATTCAGAATATTTCAGTAATTATCACCACGTAAAAAGTGTGCCACTAATGTTTAGCAATAATCAAACTGTTAAAGAAAAAAAAAATAGCTCATCATACATGTTTTGTTCACAAGCTTAATGCTAAAACGTATAAAAAACTAAATTTAAGTGTTCGTGGTTAGCTTCGACTGTTGCAGTTTCAGAAACCTATCAGCAACGTATATTTAACAACGTATTACGTATACGCTTATATTCTTTGTCATCTGTGAAAAGGACAAATATAGCATTTGGGTCACTCTCAGTTATAGTCGAAGTGGATTCTGCGGTACTGCCTCCTGGTGGCCAAAGTGGGCACAGCACATGGAATTGAATTGCAGCATTAAATCATAATGCACAGTTCAATTCTTTACATTCTATTTAATTATGTTATTACAGTTTAATAACATAGTAACATATTCAATTTATGAAGCATAGTATAATAGAATATTTGCTTAAAAAAATTGGAGATTGGCTGGTACACATTAATGCAATTTGCATTCATTTCAATGGGAAAAGATGATTTGAGATCTGAGTGTTTTGAATTACAAGTAATTTTCAGCTAACATACTTGAAGACAGATATGTTTTATAAACAAAGTATTTCAATATTCATAAAGGTGATATACAGAACGGAAGCAAATGTGATGATTGATGCAATGAGGCTTTCAGAGTTAAGCTATTATTCACTTGTCTCACTCTTCTCCCTTAGGTGAAAAATCAGGTCCAAGAACAGACCTTTGCCAGCTGCACGTTCAGCTCTTTCCTTGACGTTCTTCTGAGCTGTTTTGTCTTCTTGGCCCTCACCCTGGCCTGTTTCCTTCCCCCGCTGGTGAGCTCAGCCACTGCCGGTCCCCCATCTTCTGCATCACTTGCTGTGGCCTCCCTGGCTGGCTTGTTGGAGCTGGCCTCCTTGGTTCTCTCAATACGGTAAGCTCACTTAAATGCAGTCGATCAGGGGTCAACGACGAGATGCCCGCAGGTACCGGGTTGTCCCCAAGGACCTCATAAGCAGCTTGCGGGGCTGTTCTAAAAATAAGTCACGAATAATGGGCTACTTCTTTTTTAAGAATGTTGGAGAGAATATAAACACTTTGATATATTCATCAGTCAGTTATTTGCTCAACACCAGCCTCCACCATCAACGTAAAGCATTTGTGAGTGACGGGGTGAATCACTGCTAGCGTGCAAGATCAGTCATTTGGGCTCGACATCTGCTGTATTGCAATGCTAATTTCATGAATATTAAGAACTTTTCTCAATGTCAGCCGCCTGGGTTTCAGTAAATGGCAAAAATTATTAAATGTCCTTTACGTGTATTCACATCAATTTGCAACTGTTTGCCAGCCAATGGCAGGCCACACAAAGACAAACAACCACCGCGCTCACACTCATACCTAGGGACAATTTAATAATAATAATAATAACAATAACAATAATAATAATTATAATTATAATAATAATGCACTGCACATCAATAAAAGCAATTAAAAGCAAACTGCTCAAAGTAAGAAAAAAATATAATAAAATAAAATAGTAATAATAATAATCAATCAAATAAATAAATAAATAAATACAAAAATAAATAAATAAAATAGAGAAGAATAATCAAAATGATGTGGTTCTGTCAGAGTGAGTATGCGATCTTAAAGAGGTGGGTTTTGAGTTTAGTAAAATCTTAGCTTCAAACAGTCTTTACCAAAAGGTTTGTTTTTATCCTCAACAAATATTCTACCTTTTCTGTGGATGAGCCTGACAATCGCGTTTCCTCTCCTGTAGCATGGCCTTCTATCTGGAGGAAGTGATGAACTGTACCCGCTCCTTGCTGCTGGTGGTATCTGGCTGGGCTGCTCGTCACATGATCGGCGCCGTGTTGGTCTCTCTACCGGCCGTTTCCGTCTTGTCCCACCTGACCTCCGGTGTTCAGCTACCTCTTCAGGTAAACCAGGGTGATCTAAAAAGCATCACAGCAGGGAGGAAAGAGAGGTAATATATCTCGCGATGTATAAAACGGCGTCCAATCACCACCAAAATGCAAATGCAGTGATCACCTCCACAAAATCCAAAATACCGCGGCGACACCCCCTCACTTAGTGTTGTCGGTGTGTAAGTTCACATAACACAGACACTTAAGGCACGTGACCAACATTTTACAGCAACCTGAGTTACACAAAATATGTAACACGTCAGAATTTAAATAATGACAAGAATTCCAAAATGGGAAGAGGCGTTTTTGGGGAGTGTAGACTTTATAGTATAGTGACTAGTGATAGACCGATTATCGGCCGGCCTTATTTTTATTTATTTTATTTTTTTTATTTTCAAGGCCGATTAATTAAAAGATGGCTCATTTTGGTTCGCTGCAGCACACTTCTCTCCCTCTCTCTGCTGTGCTGGTGGCCCTGCCTGCAGAAGCAGATTGGCCCGCCCACTGCACCATCTGATTGTTTCCTTGTGCAGTGGGAAGCAGCCAATCAGCAGTAAGCCGCCTGTTTGCTTTTTCACCTCGAGTCACACGCACCACAACAGATTTGGCAGAAATTCTAATGAATGTCAGTCGACTACAACTCATAACTAATAGAAAACGATTTGCCGTAGTAAACGCTGAACCTGGGAGCTCTTTCAAGAGGTTACTCGTCGTTGACGTTGAATTCCTTGCCCCCCCCCTTCCTCTCTTCCTCTAGCTGACAATGTTCTTGTGCTGTGCCACAATCATCGCCATCATCCAGTATTGCAACTTCTGTCAACTCAGCTTTTGGATGCGTTCGGTCTTGGCCACTGCTTCTGGGATGGCCATGTTGCTGTTGCTTTACAGCCCCTCGCACAGGTACAGCTGCAAACTTGTATGCTTGTGACAATTGGATCACACCTATCACGCTATCATTTCTGCTCATTTATTTTTTGTGAGTTTTGATATAAAAGCATAGAATGTTTCTTTCTTGAAGTCTTAACAGTTTTTCTCCTAATCTTATATTATGTTCTTATATTATATTATTATAATTCTATATTGTATTATTAGTGTCCTAGTTTATTTAGACAAACAACGTGTGAGGGTTACATGACTGCATTTCTGATTGACAACTCTTTGTCTCTTACAGCTCCAGTAATAACAACTTACCAGTTCATGGGTGAGTGTCTCCATGGGAACAGAGGTGTCTGATGGACGAGTGACATTTCCAGGGTCAACAGGCGCCATGGCTTGCTTTTTACCGTTTTTATAACTGTAGCTTTCAGCTGTCTTATTATTCTGCTCAAGCCCTCGAGCCTTATCACGCTCCCGGTGCGCCAGCAGTAATTGCTGCTAAATGTCACTTGTATTGGTAATGACACATAGAGCCTGCACTGTTGATCTACCCAACACGTCCCTATTGGTGTTATGTGACACTTGAGATTTTTGTGTTTCTGTCTTTTCACAAGAGTAGGGGGGGGGATCAGTGATGATGATCTATAAAATGCTCATGAAGATGATATGACAAACAAAAAGAAATCCTCACTCTTTGTTTTTTAGTTTTGACAATTAACTATTATAAAATGCTTCCTAAATCAGTACCTTATAGTAGTGATGGGGAAAATGAAGCTTCAAATTTGCTTCATGAACCAGGTGTTATATTTTTGTGTCCTCTAGATGGCACTGTTGGTTTAAAGGGTTTAAAAAATGGCAAGTCAGTGTTCTTTCAGTCCAATGTTGAACAGAGAGTGCCATCTACAGGAGTCCAAAAATACTACAACTGGTTCATGAAGCACATTTGAAGCTTCATTTACCCATCACTACCTTATAGCATTTAAAAGTGTCACAAAGAACATATGTGGGACTTGATATTAAATTGGATTTTATACAACCGTATTTTCCGGACAATAAGCCGCTACTTTTTTCCTAGATTTTGAACGATGCGGCTAATACAATAGTGCGGCTTTTCTGTGGATTTTTCTTTCACCGGTAGGGGCGCTCTATAGTTCAGAAAATACGCTATATAAATCTCGATTTATTTATTTATTTTTTTCATCTTGGGTCTGTTCTGTTTTGATTAGTTGTTGCCGTGTTAAAAGGCACTGTTTTAACAATCTGTTTTCTTTTTTTTTTCCATAAAAGCAGCTTATATGCAGGGGCGCCTTATAGTTCGGGAAATACGATCAATAAATTGTGCTCTGTGGGTCTATATTTAATTCCTCCTTTACTCCTCGCAAGTCTTCTTACAAACTTTATCCATGTTGATGACGTGTATATGATTTCCATGTATTTTGCCCCTCAGATCGAACGTCTCCATATCACGAAATGTTGGGTCGACCTCACAATCCGACCATGACACTCTTCTAAGCCCTCATGACCTTTTGGTGCCTGAAGCGGTTCTTGCCTTCTTCCTGCTTCTTCTCCTTGTGTGGTTTCTAAACCGTGAGTTTGAGGTCAGCTACCGTTTGCATTACCATGGCAACGTGGAGGCTGACAAGCACCGCTCCAAGATTCAGACGATGCGGGACCAGGCGGAGTGGTTACTTGGCAACATAATCCCCATCCATGTTGCTGACCATCTTAAGGTTTTTGTCCAAAATGTCACACAAAAATGTTTGCACGTTGACTGATTGTTTTATCGCTCTTTTTTTAAAGTCCATAACATAACACTTGGAAGTACAAACTCCTGATACTTAGTTTAATTGTCCCCAGGTAACACAGAGCTACTCCAAAAACCATGACAGCGTGGGCGTGATCTTTGCCAGTATTGTAAACTTCAGCGAGTTCTATGAGGAGAGCTACGAGGGAGGGAAAGAGTGCTACCGTGTCCTCAATGAGCTCATCGGAGATTTTGACGAACTCCTCCGAAAACCCGAATTCAAGAGCGTGGAAAAAATCAAGACAATCGGCGCCACCTACATGGCGGCATCTGGCCTGAATGTCCAGCAACTGGCGGAGAATGAAGAGGATTCCCCGCACGCTCACCTGAGGGCGCTCTTTAACTTTGCCCTGGAGATGATGGGCGTACTGGATGACTTCAATAAGAACTTGCTGGGCTTCGGTTTTAAGCTCCGCATCGGATTCAACCACGGGCCTCTGACGGCGGGGGTGATCGGCACCACTAAGCTGCTTTACGACATCTGGGGAGACACGGTCAACATTGCCAGCCGCATGGACTCCACTGGTGTGGAGTGTCGGGTGCAGGTGAGCGAAGAAAGCCACGCTGTGCTCAGCGCCATGGGTTTGGAGTTTGACTATAGAGGTACTGTGAATGTGAAGGGAAAAGGCCAAATGAGGACCTTTTTGTTCCCTAATAAAGGGGAGTGTATGTGCCAAGATCAACAGGAGCTCCCTGCCAGAGTCGGACCCTCGCCAGAGCCATCACTGACATACGCTATAGCAGCGGTTGCCCAGGCAACAGTCCCCCAGCCTCCCTCCGCTCCGTCCATACATCCACCACACTTACCATGCGCAGTAAGACCCAAGACCATCTCGGTTTCATCCGCAGAAGCAGGAAAGGAAGGCTATAGGGACCCTTCACACCAAGTTGGGGAATCATCCACCAAAGACCATCACTTCTTTCGCACCACCTCTGACCCTGTAGCCTCAGAAGGTGCGCAAGTGGAGCCTCAGATGCAGTCAAGTGGGGAGTATATCGGCGAGGACGCAGATGAGCTAACAAGACTCAATGAGGAGTTTTACGCCCGCCTCTGATCCTCCTAATCTCCCATCCCAATTTTTTTTTTTTGTCCCGCTGCTTCCCCCAGCTGCTATCACTCCAGGGCTGGTTGCCGGTCCAGGCAATATGTCCGTTCCTCTTGGCAAGTCATGAAGAAGAGGAAAAGGGTTGAGGTAAAAGAGGAAAAATCGCTACGTACATTAAATGGAATTTAATGTTGCAGTAGACTGAACCTGTGTTGAGCACAGTCGAGAAGAAAGATGACGGGCAAAAGGGGCAAAACCATATTTTCTTGGTATTATTTTTTTTTTTCTTTTTTTTTTTTTATTCACATTGTTATTAAGTGCCTTCAGGACTAGAACAGAACAAATATGAATACCGAACAAAGTTTTAACAATCTTTGTGTGTGTTTTTAGCACATAACATGTAGACTGCCGGACACTCTGTGGTTTCTTACACGACACTTTTATTTTCAGTGCAAAAAAAAATAGCGATAGTTGTGCCATATCATTCTAACTTGATCTCAAGCTTTCTTAAGGGAAAATGATTTTAGAGTCATAATAATAGGTGCCAATGCAGCATTACAGGCTGAGCAGGGAGCTACGAGAAGAATGAGGGAATTACATGAAGCAGTGTTAACTTTTTCGATGTATTCTACTTTGACATGAGGGCTTTATACAGTATTCACTTGTGCTCACGTTTGAAGAGAATATGTTATGAACAGACTGCATAGATTTGATGATGTTGGAAATGCGCATTTAAAGGGGACGTCAACCCCCCAAAAAATTATTTACAATAATATGTTGTATGGAGCCCCACTGGTCGAAACACGACATTCTGATTGATATTTCATTTGTGGAATATGAGTTAAAGAGGAAAATCCACCCGTTTTTGCACATCTCAGTCGGCGGCCATTTTGTCACTGACTGTCAACTGAAAATGACATAACAGTTGCTCAGGGTAAAAACCAATCATGGCTCATCTTCAAAACAGGTGAGCCGTGATTAATATATTTACGTGAGCACTGAGCGACTGTGACGTCGGTCACTTTCAATCGACAAAGTGACAAAATGGCCGCCCCCGGAGATGGCTAAAAATGTGTGGATTTTGCTGCCTAACTCATATTAGACAAACACAATGCTGCGTTTAGACTAGCGTAGGTCCATAAAACATATTGTAAAGAACATTTTTGGGTTGACTTCCCATTTAAGCACAGGTCTTGCACAATGTTTTTTTTTTCCTCGACCACTTGTTTTTAGAAGTGAAATAGCTCAATCGAAATGTATTTGCTCTCACAAAGAAAAATCAAAAGCACAAAATAAAATCTTGTAACATTTAAATGAGGGCAAAAAGGGAGATCGTCACAAATGGCAGGAAGGCACTTTAACTCGACTTGATACTGTGACCCACGAGCTTTCATATGGGCATGAAATACTTCCCTTTTTTTTGGCCTGTAAAATGGTTCATTTCAAGTTTAATTGATGTCGAAAGGTAACTGTCACACAACAAACTCCACTTATTTGCAAGCTGACTAAATTTGAAAAAGAAATCTGAATTATAACAAATTGCATCAAGTGTATGCGGTGAACATTAAACAGTTATCTGCTCGTGCTAACAAAAGTGCATTTTATTGGAAAGGTTTGGATTGGATTGGAGTGGAGTCGTAAGTAGTGATGGGTAAATGAAGCTTCAAATCTGCTTCATGAACCAGTTGTAGTTTTTGTGGACTCCTGTAGATGGCACTCTCTGTTCAACATTGAGCTGTAAGCAGACAGACTTGCCATTTTTTAAACCCTTTATTTAAACCAACAGTGCCATCTTGAGGACACAGAAATACAACAACTGGTTCATGAAGCCAATTTGAAGCTTCATTTTCCCATCACTACTTACGACTCCACTCTAATCCAATCCAAACCTCGTAAGTACATCAAGTGAGGGACAATCACTGTGTAGACAACGATTGTTCACATTGGCCAATCAAAGCACAGAACAGTCATTTATTGCCTTAGAAGGGGGGGGGGGAATAACACGGTCAGTTCGCCTGTTATATTTATTCAATATTTCAAGTGTTTTCTCTTTTGTTATTCTGTGCGATTGTTGTTATCGTGTGGGACACAGCCTTTTGATTGGGGCTCGGGGGGGCCTCTACTGTATCAATCGACTTCATATTGTGCCACTTTAATCGTGTGATCTTTAGGTGCGTCATAGCCTAAAATGAGTTGATTGTTTTGTGGTGCCTAAAGGTATGAGTGCGTTTGTGAGGAGCTTGCTTTTCTGAATGTTTGCTCGAATGCTGACAATAGATGGTTGTATGTTCAGAGGGGAAACTTGCTTTTTGTGCAAAATGTATCTACATTTCTTGTGATAATTGAGGGGTTTTACCATTTTTTTTTTCACCCTGCATTAACTGCCTGCCTCGGTTACCGCGATGGCATCTGTTATCAAATGAAGCACTTGTTTTCTTTTATGCGTGAGAGAGTTTTCCTCCAAGTCAATAATGCAGATATAATCGCAGAAACGAGGCACAAAAGGAAATCAATCTGCCACAGGGCCACTGTTCAACTGATTGCAGCGCATTGGGCAATAGCAGGCATTGATAAAGAGGGTCATTACATCCATGGTGTCTGACAGTCGTTGTCGACGCCAAATAGGGGTTACAACAAATGCACCCTCCCCAAAAATAGTTATGCTTTTAATTCCATGCAAATGTATCTTCAAGAAAAATACAGAAATTAATTTTGTGTATTTAACTTGCATAATAACAATTGAGTGGAAGCAAGTTAATCCGGAAATAATCATTTAAATCACTGCTTGTCATCAATATAAATTATTTAAAAATTTTCAGATAATTCATTTTATTCAGTACCTTTGCCCATGCGCCCTCCAAACTGTACTACTAGTGCCTTCTGAACAAAATACTATATAGGCTACATCAGTGTCACCTCATTGAGGAGGAGATGCAATAGTTCGAGTCACACAAAGTGCTTTATAGGTTGGAAGCCTCATCTACTTATTTTCTCACGGTCAACTTTTAGCCCTTCGATACTGCGATCAAGCAAAATGAGAATATCATCTTACAGGGCATCAGTTTAATTACAGATACAGTGCTGCAACAGGTTTCTTGAGTTTTCGTGAAGAAGCCTGTTTAAAAAAAAATGCTTTTCAAATATTATCAGATAGTTGGTAAATCTGTTATATGTAATAAAGTGTAATTACATTTCAGGACAGAAAACAAGAGAGCAAGTTGGAATGACCCCTCCAATAGAAGTTGCTGTCTTTTTTTACTCTCTCTACATTTTTCTGCTTTATTTTATGGCTGTAAAGGTGTTACTATTAGGTCACGAGCAAATATGGGGCGGGATAATTACAAAGCGAATCTTCAGCATCTTGACACCTTGCTAGATACAAAATGGGTTTAATTGGATTTTGCCCTCCCCTGTGTTCATTTCAGCGTCGCTCATTTGATAAATGCTTTGAATGAGAGAATGTATTGAATAACTCAGCAAACATTGCAACACAGAGGTCACATCCCCCAGTTTTGCCTCATTTAAAGGACATTATTGATTAATAGCGTGTATTGCAAGAGCTGTTTTGTGGAAAAAGTAAAGTGGCCTTTGTTTAATCCCCGCCATCACCTCCCTTCCTCCAAAAAAACAAACAAAAAAAAAACACTTGTTGCATTGAACACACCAATAAACCATCACTTTTTGTTGGGCCAGCAAAATAAGGAACATGCAAAAATCAGCATTTTGCCAGCACAAACCAATGCAACAACACAATCTCAATCTGTCAAATGAATGTGAATAATTAACCCTTAAATTCAGTAGGGTTTTTTTTAATACACTGGGGCAAAAAATTAGATCTGTTGGACAACAATGCTTTTTCCTTCATATGTTGGTTTAATGCTCATGAGATGTATTATGGATGTTTTGTGCACATTATCCTATATCAACACATCATCATTATCTGTACACATTTTGCACAAAGCACTCAATGTTTGTACATATGCAATCATTTTGTCACGTGATTATTTTTATACATGAGCATGTGTTCGATTTCTGCCATAAAACTATGAAAAAGAGATGCCTATTCTCACAACTGATGCAATGCGTGCCTATTTGAGTGTGAATGTTATGATTTTCATTACTCTTTATTTTTCAGTATGATCGAAATAAACCTGCAAGCAGACTAAATTGTTGTGAACCATATCAAGATGTTTGTCAATTACGAGCATTGCAAATTTGTTTTCAAGTGTTTTATGATTATCCCAAAAACTGTTTTTTTTTTTTTTTTCATGTGACCTTAGAGTGTGTATAAAACTGTTTGGCCAATTGGCTAACTGCCTGAGTTTTATGAGCTTAGTGATTCTTGCTGTTGACTCTTTGCAGCAAAATAAGGAGAGGTTGGACAGTTGGGTTATTTCTGCGCCAGAAACATTATTACTGTAAAATCAAAATTCAGTATGCCTCCATAATATACAGTACAGCATTTCCATGCTGAACATATTGGATAAGGGACTGAAGAGATCTGTGCCGAGATGCAGCAGCATGAACCCGAAATGCTCTATAATCTCTTTAAACATTGAAAAGTTGGACATTCAAAGATTTAAAACTCAAATCAAGTCCTCCTGTAAACTTATAGTGCATTTTGCTTCCTGCAATTTCACCTCAAAGGTGAATAGCCCAAACTTTGTGAGTAGTATAATGTTTTCAAATTACATTTTTTAACAACACTTGAACTCAAGCCAAGACAAAATAGTAAGAGGGACGCGCAGACAAGTGGAAACTTTCCGGCCAATTAAGGATCTAGGTAATGACTTGCAGTACCGTATTTTTTTTTGACAATACTGCAGCGCCGCCCGTGGCCAAATTGGGTAGTGTTTGCAAGTAGGGCGTGATTGCGCGGCCCCTCCCCCTTCACAGCCGATCTGGAAAAGAAAAAAAAACTTTTTTGTATCGAAGGAATCAACAGCCGCCATCTTGTTGTGGCTCGGAATAGGGATTTCGGTCCAACACTGGGTTTAACGTTGAACTCGAGCATGCTTGCCGCGGTATGACAGCATCCTCCCCCTGAAAATGAAATCCTAACATCGACTCGGAGACATTTTGTGCGGAAAAAAAGGGGAAATTGGATCGGTGGTCGTCGGATAGAAACGCTCGGTATATCCGATTTCCCCTTCAGAGTGCGGCGATTGAGCCCTGTCGCCGTTCGGGAGCAGCATTGTTTACCGTTCGCAAGCTGGGATCGGACCGTGGCTTTCGAAGTGAATTGCAAATTCCCCCTCATTTTCGTGCAGCCGTGCATTTTTGTGGAGCTTCTAGCTTTTTTTGCATGAAGAAATTTGACGTCACGCAAAATGGGTACTTTGAACATCTAGAATTTACGACCTTTTCATCGGAATGCAGCAGTTCACCTGATTTCATTGGATTGACGTCTTGAAGTTCGATCTTTTCATGGGGAATCTTTTAATTGGGGTTATTTAATGCTAATAATGTGGGTGTTGGGTGTTGGATTATCATGGGGTGAATGGCGGTGGCGGAGCGGGGCGCTATTGCATCTCTTTTGAAGACACCGACTCGCACAGCACGGAGGAGCTAACTAACGCTAGCTGTTAACTTAGCTGATAGCTGGCGTCCACGCTAGCTGTTAGTCAGTTAGCTAACGTTAGCAGGCTGTCAACTCGCTAATGTGCTAGCCGGAAAGCCTCGGGCTTGAGCGACCAACTTGCTTGTCACACAATAATTGCGCTTCTCGTCGAAACTGACCAGTGGGAGAAGCTAACCATGGCTGAAAACCTGCTGGACGTCGGACCTCCGAGCTCGAAGCGGCCGAAACTGAATTCACCTGCCCTGTCGGCGTCTGATGGACCAGGTAAAGGCCTCGCAAACGTTCCTGTTGAAATGCCATGACCGTTATTAATTGTTTGGAACCACTGCCTTTTGGTCACACGCTTGTGGCTTGGGTTAAATGTTGACAGGCCGTGCATGTGTTCTGGAATGCTTGGTAGTAACGCTCACGCCTGTCGTTTACAGCATTAACGCATGACTACCTGGCGACAGTTTAATTGCAGATATTTAGTATGGGTGTTGTCCATGCACAACCACCTGCAGTTTACACGGTGTAATGTATCGTACCTGTGAGCATTTCTACGCAAATAATATAAACGCAACACGTGTTTTTGTTAAAAAAAACATCTTGAACTGCGTGTATGTCTCTCAAAGAATGTTAACTGATCTTGCTGAATCTGTGTTAGGCACTTCTCCTGAGCCGAGATAAGTTTTACTGCATTGTGAAGGACAGGAGATCCTGGGGCATTAAAAAAAAAAAAAACAGAGTATCATCTGTGACCATAATTTGCCTCACGCAGTGCAATACGTTCATTGCACAGGTGTGCCTTTGGCTGCTCATAATAGACGCTTCCTCTAAAATGTTGCAGGTTTTTTTTTTTACTTCAGAGAAATAGGCCTTTGGTGTGCATGTGTATTTGGTCTTTAAGATCATACAAAGAATGGTGGCCAAACAGAAATTATGTGTGTGTAGGAAATTATAACGTATTGCGCCGTATAGGACAAGCATGCAATATGGCTATTTACTAGAATCATTGCGATAATTAACATGTACTTAAAAAAAATTAACATTTTGTCATCTAATGAAACAATCTTTTTCGTGCAGGCAAATAAGCAGGCGCTATGCGTTTTTACTTAATTGATTTTAATTCCCCTTGATAATGTTCAACAATAGGGTGGCAATGCTCATTAAAGTTTGCATCTGATTGATGTCTTTGCGATATTCATACTGCACAGGCCGTTATCGCGATCTGATTATTTGATGGGTATGTTGAGCAGTCCTAAATAAACCTCTTATCAATTTGACACACCACAATGAAGAGTGCTGTTAACAAGCTTGCCAAATTCGAATGATTAAAAATAAATCATAAAAAAAGATGTAAAATACGACTTCTTTAACTGCTGTCATGACAATCTGAATATTAATATGCTTTCTTTTTTTCAATGACTAAATTCTAATGGCACGGTATGTTAGAATTAAAAACCCTAAAAAAATTATCGAAAACAATGTACAGCAAACCTCCATCTCTAATGCGCTCCAGACCCACCTGCATTATGCGAAAATCAGCAATATAGATTGACACAAACATTATTTTTATAGTTTTACTCCTCCTACCTGGTTCAAACAAATTTAAACTTATTGAATCACACTTCTTAAATTTTTGGCACCTGTTCTCACTTTAGTTTACTGATAGTTATTTTTTTTTCTTCTTCAGCTCAATGCAACTATGAAAAGTAAAATGAAATGGTCACTATAAAGATAAAATACATGCATTTTTAAACAATCTTTGTAGTCGGACTGGTCTATATGGATGAAACATTTTCAAAAGTACAAGTACCGTATTTTCACGAACATAAGGCACTCCGCATTAAAAGGCGCTGTATCAGTTACGGGTGCTATTTCTATATTGAACACAAACAAAAGGCTCACCGTATTATTGGACGCAGGCATGGCAAAACATACGCCAATTTATAACATAGACGCTAAAACGTGCACTAGCATACATGCTGGTGTATGTTTTTAAAAATGCAATTGGAGCAAAACTGAGTTTGGTTGTACTTTTTTTGTGGAAGCATAACCGTTGCGAACAAATACCCTCTTGGAGCACATACTTTACAGTCGACCATCCGCCTAAGGGCTACTTCATCTTTTTAGCTGGCTCATTACGTCGTAGGACATTTTTTACTTGCCTGTGAATGCGGCGTTGAGAGTGTCGGAGATGGTTAACACGGGTGCGAGCACGTCCTTTACGTCTACACCACATATCCATTGGATGGTTGGTTGATTGTTATAATGCACAATATACTCTTATTGCAAAGGTTATTTATTTCGAAGAAGTAAATGTTAAGCCACACTTTAATTCAGTGTGCATATGCCACTCAAGGTTCACAAAAATGCTTCGTCTGCACTGAAAACAAGATTGTGTGTCCTAAATTTCTTCTTGGGTGCTTGTAATTATTATTTGGAATGCAGTTTTCTTTTGATATTGATCGTGTCTATTGCAATTTATATTGATATAGAATTTTTGCCCAGCCCTAAATTTGTCTCTTTGAGATCCCTTTTTGGTCTATATGATCACGTTAATGGCTAAGCTTAGATTTGTAAGAAACCGTTCGGACTTCAATCTATAGATCTGTCTTTTGTTTGTTTTGTTTTTTTTCAGTCAAGCCTTTATTCTGGGAAGAGCAAACCCTGTCCCCTCTCCACGCCATCTGTTGCCATGTTGGTTCCCTCAGACTTAGTCCCTTTACGCCCGCCCCGCCGCGAGTTTACGGGTTTCCCAAAATGTCCATTGGCCTGATAAACCAGATGTTCTGTCATATTCTGGACATTATTTGGTAGTTGGGATAGTTGTAAACTAAGTTGACGTAAAATTTCGTTAATGGCTGAATATAAAAAAAAAATTAGGAGAAAGACGATATACATTTGAAGGAGAAAGGATAGAGAGGAACATTATAGAGTCGTTTGGAGGCCAGGACTTATAGTGTCTATGTCAATCAAATGATAGTGCTGGATTGTATGTCCTAAAATTCATATCACGGTTTGAATTTAATCACTTCATGGTCACTGTATGCAAAGGTGCCATGTCTTCTGAGGTGTCTATAATTTGTTGCAGGCAATGCCATTTTTTCTATTGTAACCACGGTTACACGGTCATTTTGGCATTTTAATTAGGGGTGTCCTGATCCGATATTTGTATCAGATTGCGGTCCGATATCAGCGCAAAAAACTGTATTGGATTTTATCGGTCTACCGCCAAAATCTCAGATATGAGCACTCATAGACAAGCTTTCCATTCAATAATCCGCTCCTGGTCTTGTATCCAGCCGGATCAAGCATGCAGAGCCCACGTGATAAATCACTTTAGTAAAGTAGCGAATGGCGATGATGTCACCATATCATTTTTTTAATAGATATTGAAGTTTACGGTTTAAAAAAAAATTCTAATCCCGAGCAAATTTCCCCATTGTGGGACTAATAAAGGACATCTTATCTTATGCATTTCTGTCATTCACTTGAATGAGAGTCGTAGCAAAGGCTCCCTCCGTGATGACCCGCAGGACAGTCGTGGGTCCGCCTCAGGAGCGGAGGCCGCCGCCGGCGTCGGATGCAGGCTAATACCGCGCCTTCATTCAATGTTCAAACAATTTAAGTGTAGTAGAGGTAAGATCTTAAGCCCGAGCTTCGGGCCCAAAATTATTATGTTTGAACCAGGCTTCTCTCTTGATAACGTATTTTTTTTAATTAAATAAACATTTATATATTATGTTTACTAAAACAATGTATGGCTCTTTTTAATGTTCCCCTCCGCATCCATTACATATTTTTGAGCTGGTATTTCAGTATGGAGCAGCTAGAAGTTAAGGATAAACTCAAGACAAGGGAATTGAAAAGACAAACATGCACCGGTAATGCACGGCTTGGGACACACGCGTGCGTGCTTTACGCAGCGCTCAATGCCAGATGTTCCAGAGGACCAGAGCTGAGACTGAACTCCCACACGTAACGCACTTTACTCCAAAGCGCACCCCCTGGACCATCTTCCTCAGCAGGTCTGACTTCTGCAAACAGCAGCTGGTCCAGAAACATGTTTGAATGGATTCATCCTTGCGCGCTGTCTCCAGCGGAGGATTTTTAAAGTCTGTTTGCTCACCAATGAAGTAAAAAATTCAGGTTCGGGCTCAAACCTGCAAATGAAGTTAATTGCTCGGGCCGGGTCAATCTTTAAAACCCGCTGGCCTGGTTTGGGTCGGGCTGGATTTTTATTTTTGTCCCGTCAACTTTGAAGTGTAATAAAAAAACACTCATTTGAAGTGCATGCAAACAATACTATATTCTATTCTAGTCTATTTATTGTCACAGTCTATTCATATTTTACTCTCCCGATAATCATTTGAGTGAAACGGCACATAAAACCCATTCAAAAATACTTCTATTATAAACTGTCTCATTAGACCTGAATTTGGTGAAATTCAAAATTTAATTTTGAAACCTATGTGTAACGTTGCAAGTGTGATAATGACAAATGTGCTAATCTGCATTGGAAATGAGTGGAGCAGAACCAAAATAGCAATTTCCGAGTGTCTCCTAGTGAGACTGCTGTCCCCCCTTCTCCTCAAGCTGCATGTGGTGCTACCCAACCAAAACATTGCTTTGCATTTTTGGTTCACAGCCAAAGAGCCTGCAGGCAAGCTTTCAGAGTGTGTGTATCTCTGTTCCGAAATGAATGCTGTGCCAGGCATCCATGTGTCTGCTGGTTTCAAGGGGAACGGCTGAGACGAATGAATGAGCAAAAAGACGGTCGTCCCTTAAGTCTTAAACGAGCTTCGCCCACAATCAGCAAGACTTTATTTAGAGAAGTTAGTATGCAAATTGTCCTTATTAAATTCTGGACTCTTCCCTGAATATCAATGAACACAGTTAGTAGTGCCAGATGGGAGGACCATTAAGTAATATTCTGTTGTCTCCCATAGTCACATGATAAGATAGTTTAGGTTGTTACAAATTGCGGCAGAGAAAAATGACAGTTCCGGTAACGTATAGTCAGGGGGTGCACATACAGTAAGTGGTGCGCATGCGCACAGAAAATTTAAATCTGCATTTTAGTTGAAGTCTCCTCTTTGTGTTTACTTTTTTTTTTTGCTGTCTAATACTGTCGATGAGTTCTTGTATTACTTTTGACCATCTGTCTTAAGGCTACTTCATCGTTTTAGCTGACTCGTTATGTCATGGGACATTTCTTAAAATGCGAAGATGAGAGGGTTGGAACTAGCGAGTCCTTTACCTCGACATCACTTATCCAACTGAATTCATTTGATCGTGTTAGTATGCACTAACACGTTTTTCCTAGATTTTGAACCATGCGGCTAATAGAAAGGTGCAGCTTTTCTGTAGATTTTTTCCCCACCGGTAGGGGGGCTCTATAGTTCCGAAATTACGACAATTAGATTACAAGAGTTGCACATTTATTTGAACGAGTTTAATGTCAAGCCACACTTGGATTCAGCGGATGAATGCCACACATGGGCGCGCTCATGTGCATGCGCTCACTACTTCGGTGGTTTGGAGCGTCGTCTTTGCTACATTGAATAAATTGCCATTTCTCCCCAGACACGTGGGATTCTTAATTTCCAGATCTATGAAACCATTTTAATAATGCAAAATATATCGATTTAGAATAATTTTATATTGATTGGTTGGCATTTCAGCATGTATGTTTCTTATTCAATTTGTGCAACTGAATAACACCGATAATTCTAATAAAGTTCTCTCTCTTTCTATTCAAGATCTTGGATCACTGTCTTGGGATGATTTGGAAAATGACCTTCCAGATGAGTTAATTCCCAATGGTGGCCTAATGGGCGGGATGCCTACAAATGGTGGAACAACACCCGGGTCTGGTGGGCCTGGTGGTACTGTGGTCCCAGATGCCGCCGCCAAACACAAGCAGCTCTCAGAGCTTCTACGAGCTGGTAGCACCTCCACGATGACCGGTGTAGGACTGAGCTCCGGTAGCCCTCAACCTGGAAGCATGGGGCCTCAGCTTGGCACCCCTTTGGGTAAGAGTCCCCTAGGCCAAGGCTCACCCAACAATCACCCATCTCCTCAAGCCCAAAAAGCAGGAACACCAACAGGAGGCGCAGGGCAGAACAACAACAGTGCTTCAACAATGAGTCTGAATAACCCAGGCTTCAATCAGGCCTTGATGAATAATAGCCAGGGTCATCCTGGGCTGTTGGCGCAGAGTGGGCAGCCCCAACCTGGGCAGGTCATGAACGGCGGACTTGGGCCTGGTGCTGGAAGAGGGCGAGGGGCAGGGGTAGTTGGCATGCAGTACCAGGGCCAATCGATGCAAGGAGCTGCGTCAGGTGCAAGCAGTGCTTTGGCAGACACGCTCACCCAGGGAGGACAGCAGATGGGTGCACATGCTACGCTCAGTGCAGCGCAGCAAGCAAGCAACATTAATAAGGTAAGTTTAAGTTGCAGCCCCTACCTACTTCATAAGCATTTGAATGCCTTTCTGGGAATATGAATGCATTTTTTTTATCCAGAGTTCACCTAGGGTCCTTCCTGAACTAATTAATAACGAAGGCCCGGTTCTTAGTTTTGATTTTTAATGTGCTTCAACTAAGTGCAAAATATGAACTTTGACTCGCAAATTGTGAGGCAAAATGTTCTCATTTTGTGCATTGCATTGGGATGAGCCGAAATGTTCAGCTTTTGTGAAATCTATTCTGAGTGCAAGTCCTACATGCCAATGATGTTGTGAAGTTGTGCTGCCAATACATGCATGGTAGTTGAAGTAGAGAAATCTATTTTGCTGGGTTATTGGCGTTATTGCTGCAAAATTAGTCGTATTAATACTAATCTTTTGGCGCCTTTTCAGATGGGCCTTGGTAGCAACGGGGGTCCGTTTGTGACTCAATCCTATGGACAGAGTGCTGCAGGACCTGGCCAGCAGCTCAACCCTCAGCAGCAGCAGCTCCAGAACAAGTCCGCCCTTGCCAACAATCTACCACCTTTCCCGAATGAACTCAAGGGGGCAGCTGTGAACAGTGTGCCAAACATGGTTTGTGCATGTCACATATTGTGACATAACCTTTGCATATACAAGGGTTAGGAGGAATGATTGTTTGATGAATTGCAATGTGGAAGTAAACCTCTAAATCAATGAATACATTTAATGTTGGGAAATTGACTGTGTTGTAGTGGCAATTAAATATATTAAAACATGTTTTATTTTGCATTTTTTGCTGGCCTCGAGCCAAAACCTCTTATGTCGCAGTTTGCTAAATCTAATGATTTTTTTTCACAAATCTATACTTCCACACATGTGAAAACTGGCCCACCCATTAGGCGAGAGAGGCAACTGCCACTTTGTCTTGAGTCCATCAATAGCATCATGTTGTGACGCAAAACCTAAAGCAGCTGAACTAGAGAATATGATTGCATTTGTCTCAGGTTTGCACTGTAATAAAATAAAAAAAAATTAAAACACTACATCAGTACATTGAATAATTGATTTCAATCATCCACACCACTGATATGTCTTGTCTATCTATCACCCATGCAGCAGCCACAGCAACAGGCAGCCATGTTGCCACTGGCCGGCGGTGGGGGCGTGGCAGTGCCTTCAGCAGGACCGACAGCCGACCCAGAGAAGCGCAAGTTGATTCAGCAGCAGCTGGTCCTGCTGCTGCATGCACACAAGTGCCAGCGGAGGGAGCAGGCCAATGGTGAGGTGCGGGCCTGTGCACTACCTCACTGTCGCACCATGAAGAACGTCCTCAACCACATGACCCACTGTCAGGCTGGGAAATCATGCCAGGGTACGTTTGGAATATTTAGGACCGACTGTGTTTATTAAGCACTTTTTGTCAACTATATTTACTGCGCAAGCGATGGTCATAGGCACGGCAGATTCAATGGCGTCAGTGTACATTTGCGTTCCAACCATATTGCACCTCAGTGTCTGTGGGCAGAGCAGCCTACTGTCGAAAAGTCGAATCAGCAGCTACTGATTGCTTCCTAGGGTTAACGTCACAATAAAAGACGTTGATGCCTGTGTCCATGTCCATGAGTACTTCTGAGGCTTAACAGTTGGCATCGCGGTGCAGAAAACAGAAAAATGAATGGCACTTGATACCACAGACTCTTGCTGCACACATTGAAGGATCTGAGGAAGCTCAGGAAATCCAGTCTACTCATTCCCATCTTGTAAACGGCATCCATGCTGTTGCTGAATCCAGTGTGTTGTAGTCTGTGTGCTTTGGCCGGGTCCAACCACAACACAGTTGTCATCTGTTCTCTGTTCTCATGAGCTTCTTTAAGCTGTGCGACTACACTTGTGTGATCCGGGCATCCCAGGGCTGCAGGGATCTGACCCTTCTGGACAGAGGGGTTTTTGTAACTCTGAGTCTCCAAGAGATGATGCTGAAAAATGCATGCCCTTCTCTCTCTCTCCCTCTCTCTCTCTCTCTGTCTCTCTCTCTCTCTCTCTCGTCCATACCTTATGTTTCCCCTCTGCTCTGCGAAGGGTTTTCCGCAGCCTGTTTTGCAGTTCTAATGAATCTTTCTCCTTATCAGTCGACTTGTTGGACTGTTTCTTGTGACGGTACAAAGCTCCTGGCACTGTTGGTATAATTTGGCGGCCCTGCAGTTCCTGTTTTTTGGGGTAGTCTCTGTGTTTTCCTTCTCAGTCTGGCCAAATCTCTTGGAGGACCAATTTAAGATGAGGATGGTGGTCAGTGTTCTGAGTCAACTGTCAAACTCTCTCCCGCGTTTTTTTTTAAAGATGTGTTCTGGTCAGGCCTAATGGTCACTTACTTATCCTCAATTAATATCAATACCGCAAAAGAAAGGGAGATTTTTCAGTATTTCTGCAGTTTGAATATATTCCCCGGTTCCGTCATTACTTGAGTATGAACCCTGCTCCTTGTATCGTTTCTCTGCAGTGGCTCACTGTGCATCGTCCAGACAGATAATCTCCCACTGGAAAAATTGCACACGGCATGACTGTCCGGTCTGCCTGCCGCTGAAAAACGCCAGTGACAAGCGCACACAGCAACGTAAGTTCAACTAACAGACTCCATTGATGTCAAGAATTTTCAGATTTTTACATTTATTGGCTTGACAAGTGTTTGTGCTCGGCCTGAATGTTGATTATTATTACTTAGGTTAAAACTGTTTGCGAACGTTAACAACCTTGAACAAACACTGATGAAAAGCGTTTGCTACGTGCGCGCACACAAACACACACACATTTTTTTATATCACAAAAACCTTGTATTTAATGGGTATCTAGACTTCTATTCACTGACTTTCAAAATAATCACATGCCAAATGCTCACATATGCTGTATTCCTCACTGAATGCTGCGTCTTCTTTCCAGCCATGCTGAGTTCCCCCAATACCAGTCTCCAGAATCCCATGTCTACAGGTGGTGTAGGCCAGTCTAGCGCCCCTTCTATCAATACCTCAACCCCCATCGACCCCAGCTCCATGCAGAGAGCCTTCGCAGCACTTGGACTGCCTTATGGTTGCCAAGCCACTGGGCAGGCCCAGTCCCAGCAGGCTTCAGGTCCCGGGCAGCCTACAGGTGCACCGAATGTTCAGGCCCAGCAACAACTTCCCCAACAGATGCGATCCATCAATGCACTTGGTAAAGTCAGACAATGTTGTTTTGTCAAGATTTGGTACTGGCAGTCTTTCCCGGTTGTGCTGACTTAATAATTTAGCACTGATATTTGTACATGGCTCGCCAAGTTCAACAATGGATTACGCAATCGGGGAACTGACGCGTACTAAAAAAAAATGTCATTACAGGTAACCAGATGGCCCTTACAGGTGCTGCAATGGGTGTGACCACTTCAGAACAGACCAACCTGCATACGGACTCTCTTCCCAATACACTCAACACTAACAAGTCAGTAGTTTTGCTTGTCGACTGCAGCTGCTTGACACATTCATGATATTAAACCCTTGTCAGTTAAAAAAATAAATAATAATAACAATATTGGTTTCTACCATCTTTAGTCAGCTGTTGTCAGATGGGTCAGCTGTCGGCTCATTGGGCAACCTACCCACAGCAGCACCCATCTCCGCCACTGGGACCAGGAAAGCATGGCATGAGCATGTCACCCAGGACTTGCGCAATCACCTCGTACACAAACTGTAAGTGTATATCTTTACCGAAGGTGGCATTTCTGTGACAGTGTCTTAGTTGTGTTACAGTAAGTCACCAGGATACATCAAAATATTTGTTGTTGTTGTTGGTATACTGTTGGATGTCCAAATCCCAATTCCAATCAAGTTGGAATGTTGTGTAAAATGTAAATCAAGTACAAGGATCTGCTAATCCTTTTCAACATACATTAGATTGAATACACTACAAAGACAAAATATTTAATGTTGAAAGTCCAAGTAATATTAAAGCCTAGTATTCCTAAAAAAATAGTCATTTTTTTTGTTCAACTACATGTTTATATTTGCTGTCAAAATGTTTTATTTAATATCGAATTAGGACTGTAATTTTTTCTGGACAGTTTTTGAAAGTGACACCGTTGCTATTTTTAGACATTTTCGAATACCGTATAACCGTAATCCCGCTCAACCCTAGTGGTGAGCTGTAACCATTTCTTGGCTGTTGCTTGGATGCATTTTAAATTCATTGTTCTTAATTCCCATGTTCCACTGCAGAGTGCAAGCCATCTTCCCTACCCCTGACCCAGCAGCATTGAAGGACAGACGGATGGAGAACCTGGTTGCTTATGCGAGAAAGGTGGAGGGGGACATGTACGAGTCAGCGAATAGCCGGGTAGGTGCCTAAATTAACCACCTATCTGCCGAAACGCACTAATTACTGATTTATTCTGCCTCATAATCACCGAACTAACTAGTCTAACATGATATTAATGCTACCTTCTGCATAGAATGAATACTATCACTTCCTTGCGGAAAAAATCTATAAGATCCAAAAAGAACTGGAAGAGAAGAGGCGCTCACGACTACAGAAACAGATCATCAATCAGGCACCCATGGCTGCCCAGGGTGCCCAGCAACCTGGTCTCCCACAGCCGAACGCGTTGGGCACCAGACCACAGAGTGAGTATGAAATATTACAGGATTAATGCAGGGATGCCGACTGTTTCGATCTGACCGTATTTTGTTACGGACCATTCCCATATGCTGTTTTGCTGAGGTTGAAAATGTTCTTGAAATGACGATACCACAGAAAACGGATAATTATTTAATTGCTTGGGTCCCATATTGAACTTCAAGTGACTTTCGGCACAGCGGGATGACTTTAGGAATCTGATAATGCCACTGCTCTAGTACTTTTATTGAGAGCAAATGCTGTAATCGATGAGACTGACCAACAAAGAATGCCTAAATTTGTCTTGTTGCACCACCTCAGTAAAAAAAAAAAACTGTCAGCAATTTTGTGCGCAATTTTAAAATAATATCTTGATTGTGTCTTTTTTGTTGTTTAGATGGACCTAATCCTCTGCCTAACATGCCAAATCAAATCATGAACCGCATGCAGGTTTCACAAGGTGCGTCTTGCTTTTTTGGGCATGCACCTGATGTTGCAATTACATTTAATTCAAAAGTCAATTAAACAGTTTTCCGTTTCCTTAATATAAAGATGCACCGTTTTTTTTACACTGCTTCAGAGTGCCGATTGCTAAGTATTGTTTGCCCTCTATCCTCCAGGAATCAATCAATTTAATCACATGGCTCTGCCCAACGCTCAGATGCCTCAGACGACGATGGGGGCTCGCGCTGCCTCCCCAATGAACCACCCACAGCAAATAAATATGAGCTCTGTTCCAGCGGTGAGGACGGCCGGGAAAAGGGGATATCTTTTGAGTTTGAAGACACATCCGCCACTAGTGAACTTTAGTGTTTCAGAGTGATTGTATTTGTGTATTCCTGTGTTTAAATAGATGAAACACTTTCAAATAAGGTCAACTTAATGATTATTTAAACAAGGGGGGCTTAAACACATTCTTGTTTATGTCAACCTTCAAACCACCAACAACAACAAAAGTGAAAGGGGCACACAAATTTTTTTTCCCAAGTTTTCAAGGTAACTTAGGGCGAGGTGTATAATATTTCATTTGCATGTAGTGAAAGAATTTAAATATTTCTGGCATTAATAAAAGAAGCAAACGACACAGGAACACGCCTGCGTTCCCATACAGACAGAAAACGACTCTCTTTTATCTCTGACAACATTCTTAACATAAACTATCTTCTTTGATGTAGCCCTTTTCATCTTTTCATGACTGATCGGAATGCTCTAAATGCTGTCACAATTGTGACCAGACTTCTTCCATCAGCTCAAAAGCTCAATCAGCAATCTGTCCATGATCAGTTTTGTTGATGGTCAGCCCAGTGTCTTGTAGCAGAGAGGTGCTCTCATTTTACGTCATCTCATGGAGTCTCCTCTCCTCTCAAAATTCTCCAACTAATAACAGCGGGAACGGGCTAGAGGAAAAAAAAAAACGTGGGAAGACTCTGTATAAGGTAAAAAAAAAAAATTATGTATAAAAAGTTAACTTTCTTCTCTAATTATAAAAATTGGTTGACCAACGTTAACACTTTTGGAATCTCAAAATGCAGTAAAACTTGATGTATTCAGGTCAGTTGCTAAAGCCAATAGTAACAAAGTATGCCTTTTAGACTGTTACAATTAAATCTAGTATAATATTTACATTGAATCAAAGTAACAGGACAAATTTCGATTGTGGCTCTTCTGAATTTCCTTCTTAGTGAAAATACTTTGATATCTCTTTGTTCTTATTTGAGTGGAAGTTCAGTAATGGTAATGCTGTTGATGTTATTATAATCATTATTATTATTACTACTACTATAATTGATAGATGAATGCTTTATCGTCAGATACAATGTCCGAAATTAAAACAGCAGCACAGTCATGGACAAGCAATTCATTGGACATCACAAACGCAATACATAAACATTAACAAATAACAAAGACTGTTAACTCTCAGTCAGGCATCATTGATTTTGTGTGATTGTATGAGTGTTTTAAATATTTTTACATTTTTACTCTTTTTTTGGGGGGGTTAACCCAGTAACATCGCGATGACGTTTTGGAAAAGTTGCTGCATTTTTCTTGACAACAGTCACAAAAATAGACTGAATTCCAGAAGGGACTAGGAAACAGCATTACGCACACATCCTTGCATAGTGTTTTGCATTCCTCCATTATCACTGTTTGTTGTTATTTAACTTCTATCTTTGTGATGCAAATGATCTTAACCTGGAAAAAAAAATCTTCTTGGGGTCTTAATAGTGTTGTCTGCTTTTGCTGTCCAGGTGGGAATGTCACCGTCCCGGATGCCTCAAGCCCAGGGTATGATAGCCAGTCACAACAGTGGCAATATGGTGGGCCAGACAGCCAGCCAGGGACAGTTTATGGCTCAGACTCAGTTCCCTCCAGGATCTACTGCTGTCTCTGCAACAGGGGCAATGAATGTCACATTGGCAGCTGGGATGGGTCAGCCACCAGCACAGGCTGCTGTTACTCAGGTGAGGCTTAAATGAGTGCAAATTCCACTTCAAATTCCAACTCTCTCATCAAAAAGTTGGCATGTGTTTTAAGTATTTTAAATTGAGGGGTGGGAAACAACAATTAGAAAAAAAAAAAAAAACATACACGCATAACCATGCTATAAGCTAAAGCTCATGTCACCATCTTTCTCTTTCTTTCTCTTTTTTTCCGTTTTAGTTTAAAATGGCTTATCTTAACTAGAATTTCATGTCAAATTATGGTCAATTATTGCCCCATTTGCTCCTGTAAACAGTAAGTCCTTTTTGTTGCTGCCATACAACATAATGGGAATTTGGGGGCCAGTCTGAGCTCTGATTCTAACGCACGCAAATCCCATCTGAGTATAAATCGCAGGAACTCTGGTAGATTATTTTCCAAAATTGTTCATCTGTATGTGTCATTGTGCATTTATTTCTGCAATCTTTATATTACGACATTGTGGCTTGCCTGCATTCCTCTCCGGATATTGCTCATGCATTTCACATTAAGATATGTAGAATTATAATTTTGAGACCCTGATTTTGTATTCTTTTTTACCGTCACAGCATTGAGAATCCAATTCAAGCATTTATAAAGCTGAGCCCTTGTCCAAGGATTTTGTTGTTGAGGCTGAAGATTGCAGTTGGTTTTCAAATCACTGTATTTATTTTATAGTTGGGCATCAGTATTTCTCTTTAACCAATCATACTACTCACTAATTCATTAATTGTATTTGACTTGTTCCCATTCCAAGGTGTTTTCGAAGCCAAAATCTGGTGCTGGTGTCGTGGTGCGGTGATTGTCTGTCTGATCTTCTAACTTGGTTTGTCTGCTTATCGTGTGTGCTTGTCCGCCTTCCGTTTGTGTGTGTGTGTGCGCGCGTGCGTGTGTGTGTCTTCTCCAGCAGCAACAGCAGCAGAGTGCTAACCTCCCCATGAATGCACTTGGTCCCTCGCTGGGCCCTCAGCTAGCCTCTTCCCAAACCCCCTTGCACTCAACTCCTCCGCCTGCGGCCTCCTCCGCCTCCACGGCTGGGGCGGGCACTAACCTGCCCCTCCCCCAGTCCTCCAGCCGTAGTGCCACTCCCACCTTGTCAGGCCTTGCGTCTGTCCAAGGTGCCACCCCACCCTGCCCTACTACTCAGCCCCAAACACAAGTGGAGATCCCCTCGTCAGCACAGACGCAGCCCTTGCCTCAGCCCCCTACCACACCGGTGAGCCTGAGCTCCTCCGCATGCCCTCCACTCTGACCCCTGCAAACTCGCTGTCATGTGCCAACCCGTCCCATCGTCTTCACCTCGCTGTCTGATATTTGCATTTCACCAGTCTCTGTAGCATCCATGAAACCTGAATTGTTGTACTTTTTTATTTATTTTTTAGGGGAACCGTGAATTTCATATGGGAGGCGTTTATCTGTGCTGTACATTCAGCTATGCATGTAACTACTCAGTTGATCTACTGTGTGTGCATCACAGCTTTAGTTTTCTTTCTTTGCCTTACAGCTGTCTCAGCCTGGGCCGAGTCTGGATAACCGTGTGCCCACGCCGGCCTCGGCTGCTAGTGCTGACCTGCACTTACAGCACGTTGCAGCTGACCTGCCTGTCAAGGAAGTCAAAACAGAGGCACACCATGACAAACTTGAGTTTGAGGCCGCTGGCGGCAAAGCTGAACCTAAAATGGAGGTGGGTTGAAGTTGTATTCCTCTCAAGTTGCAGGCTGTTAGAGATGCTTATTTTATCTCTGCATATTTTACATTAAAAGGAGCAAAAAAAAAATATGTTACTGGGCTTTTTGACTTTGTTGTGCGTCTATGTAGACTGACGAAGACTCAAGTTCTTCAGTGGTGAAGAAAGAGGAGCCAGAGGTAAAGCAGGAGCCAATGGAGGTAGAAGAGAAAAAGGTGGAACTAAAGTCAGATCCCAAAGAAGAGGAAATGGAAGGAACCAACAGAACATCATCCTCTTCGCCCTCTCGGAAGAAAGGTTAGTCGGTGAAACCGAGCCATGACTAAGACGAAGACAGTCTTTTCAGACCAAAAGTAACTCGACAATTTTTTTATTTTGAACTTCTCATCTTTCAGTCTTTAAGCCCGAGGAGTTGCGCCAGGCTCTGATGCCGACTTTGGAATCCCTCTACAGACAGGATTCAGAGTCGCTGCCCTTCAGACAGCCAGTTGACCCGATGCTTCTGTGTATTCCAGTAGGTAGCACATGAAAACACGCTTCAAACTGTAAACGTAAACCTTTGAAAATGCGTGCTCACTATCTTGAAATGTTTTAGAGATGGGCATAATAATCAAACAATATTGTCCATCATGTGGAATTTGATCATTCTACAATTGTATAAACATACATACCGTACACTGACAGCAATTGCATCTTAATGGGCATATGCGAGAATGGACATGGATGGAATTCTGAAAAGAAAAGCGCTCTATCAGCCATGCCGAAATTGAGTGAGCAAATGACTGCAAAACACACAATGATGTATTCGAAGCATTACAATAAACCTTATAAACAAACATACGCAGACTATACCGAGAGAAAGTGCACCTTAATGGACATATTAAACATTTTATTCCTGATAAGAGGGCATTTTGTGTCATGTCGTCTGCCGTCGTATGTTGGAGCGGAGTGTTGGTGATAACTAGGAATCGTTTGTGCTCATAGCCTGTCACCTTGGCTGCCTGATATGCGCCGTGTCTCTGATGTTTGACCACAGACGTGATAGTCTGCGCACGACCCGAGCAATGACAAATCAAAACCCATCCTCTTTTCAAACGATTTGAAAATGGCAGCGCAGTGCAAAGTTGTCAGCGGTCACATATGAGGATGAGTAACGGCTGCATGTGGCCAGATGTTGCGTCTTCAGATTGTATGAATGAAGCTGAAGACAGATTAAATACTCTTGTTCCTGATTTTTTTCTTTGATGAGGCGGTGTCGCAGCCTGTAATGCCGTCTGACACTTGACAATTTTTTAAATCGGCAAACATTATGTCAGTAACGGGTATAATCTAGTTTTCTTGTGTTACCATGTATCACTGCTCTGCTGTGTATCCCAAAACTTGTCCCTTTCTCTCTGCAGGACTACTTTGACATAGTGAAGAACCCAATAGATCTGTCCACAATAAAACGCAAACTGGACACGGGCCAGTACCAGGATCCATGGCAATACGTTGATGATGTCTGGCTGATGTTCAACAACGCGTGGCTGTACAACCGCAAAACATCCCGCGTGTACAAGTGTTGCTCCAAGCTGGCCGAGGTTTTCGAGGCCGAGATTGACCCCGTCATGCAAAGTCTGGGCTACTGCTGTGGGAGGAAGGTATGGTGTCGAAGGAATACTGTATGCTATTATGACACATACTTTAAATATAAGGCACACAAGCATTTCAAAATTAACATTATTGTATGTTTGTTACATTAAATCAGGAACTTTTTTTCCCCCGTTTTTGTGCAGTTTGAGTTTTCCCCCCAAACCCTCTGTTGTTATGGGAAACAGCTCTGCACCATCCCAACTGGAGGCACCTACTACAGTTACCAGAACAGGTACTCATCAGTCCATTTTTGTGTTGTGACATACTAAAAATACCCATCTTTTGAATCACACCTCAAAACCTTACGCAGTCTGTGACCCCATCATGTTTCAAACAAGACAACCACAGTGATCAGAGCATCCCGAAAGGTTCGATTTGCTTCACATTTGTAGGCAGACCACATTGCACTATTGGGAACAACTCACAGGATTCTGCAGCTTCCGTGGCAAATAATAGACTGCCCCCCCACCAAAAGAAACCCCCCACCAAAATAACTTTCATTCCTTTTTAGCCTATCCATCTCACCCAGTTTCTGGTTGTTTGAGCCATGTTCCTTTGCACCCCCTGCAGTATCAACCCTGTAATGACACTGTCATTTTCTGCTGTGACTGCGAGTTGAACGGAGTGCAGCAGGAATAACATGACGCATTCCTAAAAAGCTTTTCTCACATAACGCAAATTTACATGCTCACAAGAAATTGTACAACTGCCTGCTCAATGCGAAATGTTCCTTCACCCAGGTACCATTTTTGTGAGAAGTGCTTCAATGAGATTCAGGGAGAGAGTGTGACGTTAGGAGACGATCCAGCACAACCACAGACGTAAGTAATCAGGCTAATGACAAACATGCAGGTGATTCTGCAGCTATTATGAAACAATGTGTAATTCACACTCATGGTGTTGGAATTGTTGTGTCCCTGATATTGTCATGGTCACGGAATTGCGCTTTGATGCCTGTAATTACGGCACGAGCTTGTACTTTTATCATACTCGGTCAAAGTTTTCAGGGATGGTGAATGAAGAGCATTGCAAGAATGTATTCAACATTTTCTCACCTCTTTTCTTCTCTCCCATTTTCTGTACATTCCCCATCAGGATGATATCAAAAGACCAGTTTGAAAAGAAGAAAAATGACGTCCTGGAACCTGAGCCGTAAGTAGACATAAACCCACACACCTTTTAGTGAGGGAAGCCATTTTATGCTGATATTGCCATTTTACTTTTCTTTAACTTAGTTGCCTCAACTTTGTGACTGCACCCTCTGATGAAACCCCCCCACCCCCTATTTGTCAATAATAAAAAAAAAAAAAAATTACCTGACCAGTTATCAATGTTTGCAAGCCTTGCTGTCATTTCTGTTGTCATAGTAAATCTGTCATATGTTTGCTTCTCTTTAGGTTTGTTGAATGTAAAGATTGCGGACGGAAGATGCACCAGATCTGTGTCTTGCACTATGAGGTTATTTGGCCATCTGGGTGAGAAAGCAATCCCGTCCGAAATTGGCAAGATTGTAAATGTCTCTTCCGCGCAATGAATGAGTATTGAATGTAAACCTCACGATCGACAGATTCATCTGTGACAACTGCTTGAAGAAGTGTGGAAAAACACGGAAGGACAACAAGTTCTCCGCGAAAAGTTGGTACCGTTTTCTCATAATTACCTGTCTTGATGCGTCATGGTTTATTAAGGCATGATGGGAACCACTCGGTTCTGTTATGCATTTGTTTTTTATGAGTGAGTTGTGTGCAGAATCCTTTTAACGAGTTGTTGAGAATATCACAATTTTCCTTTCAAAATTTCTAATGCATTGTCCTTGTGTGTACTGCAGGGCTACAGTCAACACGACTAGGAATGTATATAGAGGATCGTGTGAATAAATTCTTGAAGAGACAGAACCACCCGGAAGCTGGAGAAGTGTTTGTGCGAGTGGTTGCAAGCTCTGACAAAACGGTGGAGGTTAAACAAGGCATGAAAACAAGGTGAGAGCTCTACTGACCAAACAAATGTCAAATCAGCAGTTTTTTTGCGGTACATTTTCTACAACCACTGGCAAAGAATTATGGAATCACCACTCCCGGAGGATAATCATTCAAATTTACGTTTTTAGGCTTTTAACCTCTGGCAATTTCATGCCAACATAATTGAAAGCATCCATGTTTGAAACTTAATTTTGCTTTCAAGATATTTTGTGGGTCTAGTTCATTATTACATGCAAAACGTATTGGAAAATAAGATACACGTACGTGACACGATGTACATTTCCCACTTGTACTTTCATCTCGCCCATTCAAATAATTTGTTTTCCTGATTTTAGGTTTGTGGATACAGGTGAGATGCCCGAGACCTTTCCCTATAGAACCAAAGCACTTTTTGCCTTTGAAGAGATTGATGGCGTCGACGTGTGCTTCTTCGGCATGCATGTTCAGGAGTACGGCTCTGAATGCCCGTTCCCCAACACTAGGTCTGTACATGTATTTATTCTGCATACGGAGTACATGCCCTCTGCAGTTGCAGGGGGACTGCTTTGGTGTGGATTAATAATCTCTGATTCCTTATCTTCACAGGCGAGTCTACATATCATACCTTGACAGTATTCACTTCTTCAAACCTCGAGTTTTAAGAACAGCGGTGTACCATGAGATCCTTATCGGCTATCTCGAATATGCCAAGAAACTCGGGTAATTGTCACAATACATGTATTTTTTGTTCACTTCACAAGCAGTTCTCAAGTCTAACCTTCTTCTCTTCGTGAAGCTATGCTCAAGGCCACATTTGGGCATGTCCGCCAAGTGAGGGGGATGACTACATCTTCCACTGTCATCCTCCCGAGCAGAAGATCCCCAAACCTAAGAGGCTTCAGGACTGGTATCGGAAGATGCTGGACAAGGCCTTTGGTGAAAGAATCTTGCATGACTATAAGGTAAGCTTAACGACTACAACAATAAATAAGTATATTAAAAAAAAAATGAATAAGCCGTAACAACATAACGTTTTACGTGTTAACTAGTAACAGAGAAACACAGGTGAATATTCGACATGCAAAAAGGAGTCCTAATCAATTTCTATAACTTAGTTTTGCCACTATTTGCAGCAGGGCATGTTTCCTATACCACACACACATGTTCAAGGACGTTTCACATTGCTTGACCAATTGCTTGTTTTTTTTTTTTTGTGTGTACAAACATTTCAACACAGAATACACAATAAATGACTTGTGCTTTTTGTCTTCCACTCAGGATATCTTCAAACAGGCAACTGAAGACCGTCTAACCAGCGCCAATGAGCTGCCCTATTTTGAAGGAGATTTCTGGCCCAATGTTCTGGAAGAGAGTATCAAGGAGCTCGAACAGGAGGAGGAGGAGAGAAAGAAGGAGGAGAACACAGCCGCCTCTGAAACTCCAGAGGTGTGGCTATAGTCTTAAACTTGCACATTGTATTATTTTATTCTAGAGTAAATGTCATCGGTTTAAAGATTCTTGATTTACATCGAAGGGATTTTGTATTTAATGTCACTGTGTATTACTCGCAGGGCACCCCAAGTGACAGTAAAAATGCTAAGAAGAAAAACAACAAGAAGACCAATAAAAACAAAAGCAGCTTGAGTCGAGCTAACAAGAAGAAGCCTGGAATGCCGAATGTGGCAAACGATTTGTCCCAGAAGCTCTATGCTACCATGGAGAAGCACAAAGAGGTGAGACTCATTTACAGCTAACGTACAAAACTGTTTTGAACCGAGATCATATCAGCAATTATGCACCTGCACCCGGAAGTCATTTGATTCTTTGTAACTGTTTCTTTGACTGCTCTAGGTGTTCTTCGTCATCCACCTCCACTCCGGCCCCATGGTCAACACTTTGCCCCCCATTATCGACCCTGACCCCTTGCTCTCCTGTGACCTGATGGATGGCCGAGATGCTTTCCTGACTTTGGCCAGAGACAAACATTGGGAGTTCAGCTCTCTCAGGAGGTGCAAGTGGAGCACAATGTGCATGCTCGTTGAACTGCACAACCAAGGACAGGACCGCTTTGTGTACACTTGCAATGAGTGCAAGCATCATGTCGAGACCCGGTGGCACTGCACAGTGTGCGAGGTCTGTATTTTTCCCTGTAGTTCTTTTTATATACTTAAAGTGGATATCACTTGTAGTTATGAAAATAAATTCTGAAGGTTTATAATGCACAGTCATGGTATTTATCTTGTCCCTATCTTCCATTTCACAGGACTTTGACCTTTGTATTAATTGTTATAACGCAAAGGGCCATGAGCACCAGATGGTGAAATGGGGTCTCGGCCTGGATGATGACAACAGCCAGAGTGGCGAGGCCTCAAAGAGCCCACAGGAAAGCCGGCGTTTGAGCATCCAGCGGTGCATCCAGTCTCTCGTCCACGCTTGTCAGTGTCGCAACGCCAACTGCTCATTGCCGTCCTGCCAGAAGATGAAGCGAGTGGTTCAGCACACCAAGTGTTGCAAGCGGAAAACAAACGGTGGCTGTCCTGTGTGCAAGCAGCTTATTGCGTTATGCTGTTACCATGCAAAGAACTGTCAGGAGAATAAGTGTCCGGTGCCATTCTGCCCGAATATCAAGCACAAGCTTCGCCAGCAGCAGTTGCAACACAGGCTCCAGCAGGCTCACTTGATGAGGAGAAGAATGGCTACCATGCAAGGCCGAACCATGCCGCTACCGTCCCCGCCGGCTTCAGCTGCTCCGACAACGCCCACTTCCCATACCCAGCCCAACACACCCCAGACTCCGCAGCAGTCGTTGTCCAGTCAACCTCAGACCCCCAACTCTGCAGGTGTCATGTCCCCCTCGTTCCCCACTGCACCTCGCAATGGACAGGCTCAAGCAGCTGTACCCCAAGGTAAGCCGGGGCCCCAAGCCTCCCCTCTGCATCAGCAACCGTCCCCTGTTCCACAACCGCCTCAGCCACAACAGATGCAGCAGCAGCCTCCACTTGCTGCGGTCAAGATGGCGCGCCACATTGAGTTGATGGCACAGGCCCAACAGAACCAGCAGAACTATCTGGTCAACATGAACGGTTTGCCCATGAACCCCCAACAGCCACAGCAGCGTATGACGGGACCAATGCAACCACCCATGCAGATGGTACCAGGGCCTCGGGGACCACAGGTCATGCAACCAAACATGGCCCCAGGTCAATGGCCTGGACCAGCAGGGCCCATGCAGGCTGCACAGACTCAACAGCAAGGCCTTGTCCAAGGCCAGAACCCTCCACAGGCCATGACCATGCAGCGAGCCATGATGCCCCCAGGACAGCAACCTCCGGGCCAGAGGATGCTCATTCCACAGCAGCCTGGTGCAAGGCCACAGGCACCACAGAGACCCGGTGCGATAGCCCCTAATGCCCTTCAGGATCTCCTCCGTACCCTCAAGTCTCCCAGCTCACCTCAGCAGCAGCAGCAAGTCCTCAACATCCTCAAATCAAACCCTCAGCTGATGGCTGCTTTCATTAAACAACGAACAGCCAAGTACCACGCCAACCAACCACAGCAGCAGGCGGCTCAGCAGCCCGGGTTGCCGTCCATGCAGACCATGGCCATGCCAGGAGGTACTGTGCAGAGGATGCCATTGCAGCAGGCGCAACAGCCTCCCGCTCAGGGTTTGGCAGCGATGGGGGCTCAAGGGCAGCTGATGAACGCAGCACATAACACCAATCCGCAAATTCAAGAGCTCTATCGTCGGCAACTCTTAAGACAACAGCAGCAACAACAACAGCAACAGCAGCAGCAACAGCAGCAACAGGGAGTGATGCCTCAGGGACACCCGGGCCAGTTCCCTGCCCAGACCCAGGGCGCAGCAACGACGTACTCACAGCTCCGCATGCAACAACAACAGATGCAAGCCATGCAAGTAGGCGCAGGAGCAACTGGGGGGCCAATGGGCCAACTACCACCCATGGCACAGATGGCTCAGCCCGGCATGGGAATGGACCCTGCTCAGAAAATGCTGCATCAACGTATGCTGCAGCAGCAGCAGCAGCAACAACAACAACAGCAGCAGCAGCAACAACAGCCGCAGCAGCAGCCGCAGCAGCATCTTCCTCAGCAGCAGGCCGTCCTCAAGCAGCAGATGACTTCTCCCGCCCAGCCCAGCCCAATGAGCCCCCAGACCCACCTGCTTGCCGGCCAGCCCACACTAGCCACCAGTCTCAGCAACCAAGTCCGCTCGCCTGCGCCCGTTCAGTCCCCATGTCCACCCTCGCAGCCGCCACCACATTCCAGTCCCTCGCCGCAGATCCAGAACCAGCCCCAGCCCTCACCGCAGCACCCGCCTCCACCCCACTCCAGTTCTCCTCACCATGGACTTGGGGGCCCACTCTCGGGGTCCATGGAACAGGGGCACCTGGGGACACCAGAACAAAGCGCCATGCTGCCCCAGCTTAACCCTCCTAACAGAGGGGTGCTTAATAGCGACTTGAGCATGGTGGGAGATGCTACAGGAGATACTCTAGAGAAGTTTGTGGAGGGATTGTAGCATTTCTTCTGGGAAATGAAGAACTACCGCGTCTCAGTACCTGAGACCCCTCCTAAATTCTTCCTAATTTCCCTCAGACTCTTTATCTAAGAGGGCTTTGTTTGTTCTTTCTACTATTGAGATCTTTTTTGTACCTGTATAAAACGAACTGTTGTAAAAACAAAAAAGATAATTTGGTAGCGGAAAAGAAAATGAAAGTCCAACACCCCGTGGGAATTAAATATTCCTTAGTTCAGGATTTTTTTTCTTCCTGAAAATGTAATGGGGTTTGCAATTCGCTTCTTAAAATGCAATTTAAGTCACAAAGAATATATTTTTTGGTTGAGACCAAATGTGTTCAATACTCAATTTATTTTTGTTTGGTTTTGGTGTGATTTCATACCATCCTCATTTATTTTTTTTTTAAGAAAATGTACAATTGCATTATATTATTCATATCTTTTGTACCATTAGAAAGGAAAAAAAAGCAAAAAAAAAAAAAAAATTGTGTTTAAGTTTGGGCGCTGGGCCAGGTCTTTGTTCTGTTCTCAAGCTGTTGTTCCTGGCATTTGTGGTTATGCGTTATACCATTGCTCCAAGATAATGTGCTGAGAGACTGAGACCTATCTCTTCTCTGTGTGTATGAAGAGCACTCAGTTGTATTAAAATAGGAAATGGACTGTGGCAGGTTGTTTATACAGTCATGTATACACGTGCACATGAAGACACAGACGCAAACCTCACGCTCGCTGAAAAAAAAAATCACAGAGCCTGCCGGTTTCACATATCCCCTAAAGCTAAGATTTACAGCCAACATCTCAGATGCCTGGAAGTTGGAAACACTTGTTTTCCGGGTGTAAAAAAATTGTTACTTTGACTCAAAAAGTTCATGCTTTCTCCCCCGCATTGAAATATTCTCAACTGTAACGATAGTGGGAGACCAGTGTCCTAAAATGAGGTGCAATGATCATCCACCCTTTAAATTATACACTAAATTGCGTGTGAATAATGGAAGCTTCATCAAGATTCTCTTGGAGTCATAAAGGCTCATTCCTCTTACGCAAAAACTTGAACGGGTGGGAAGAGTTTGCTTTTTCTCCTATTGTAAATCCACGTATTAAGCAAAATACTATAAATATAAGAGAGAACGAAAACACTGTACAAACTGGTAAAAGGCTCATTTCTTACTTCTATACCATATTGTTAAATAAACTGCAACAGATGAACTACAGAACTGTTGACCAAATCATGAAGTATCGCTCTTATTCCGATTGTAACAGCCTCACGTGTGGTTAAAGGATGACGGGCGCTGATCTTCAATCGCTTTATTCCCACAAGCGTTGACAGAATGCGCATTCATTCGAGAATTGCTATCATCCACAGCTAACGCCCGGTCACTCCACATGGCGCACACAAACATCTCACTTGAGCTGTCTTCTTTAAGACATCATTGCCACGCTCGCTTTACAAACAAAAAAAAATGTTAAGTGAAGTGGGACGTCGAGCATGGCTCACTGCAACTACACTGGACCCCTTACATTATGGCAGATTGAGGTGTGTTGGGGGGGGCGGGATCTGCGAAAAAGCGAGTCCGCAAATACTGAGTCGCGGGTAGATGGGGTTTTCTGCATTTACCAAGAGCGCTGCCATGCATCCTGCTAAGTACACGGCTTCAACATCGCTATAGAGGGGTTCAATTTTTGTGCTAAGAATAGTAGAAAATCCCACGATCCCATGCGTTCCATGATATCGGTGGGCTACGGTGCCCTTTCTTTACGAACGAGGGCGCGCTGGTAAGTGTAAATATCTAGATTAGTTCAGTTTTGTCTTTGACAATCTAGGAAGTACACTAAGGTTTAGACATGCAGGTGATATTGTGCGGTATAGTTTGCATTCTCATAGACTTCCAATAAGTAAGTAGTACTGTCAGTGTGATGTTCATCAATTTTGTCAATTTTATAAATATGTTCTGCATATTTACACAAGTCTTGTTTACAATAGTATTACGACAGCAGTCATCTGGGAGTCGGACCGTGAATGGCAAAACGATTTACCAGATTATTTAAAAGCATCTATCTTTATCACAATAATGTCGTTATTTGGCATCACTTCACATAGATGCGATTGGAGTTGGCTTGAAGATATTTTTATAAGATGTGATGAGATATAATTTTAGCACAATAAACCGATAAACAAGCTACGCTCGTCACATGTCATAGGGATCCGTACATCGGATGGCATTGATGTTTGCACTTTATTCTTCATACACGCTGACTAATCCTGGAAAATGAATTTCGGCCCTCTGCTCCTTTAACTGCAACAGGTCACGTGACCAACCTGCCGAGATCGTAAAGCGCGTTCTTCCCGTCACATGACCAGAAGTGTTTGTCTTTTTTTAAACTAAATAAAAAGGCGGTTTCACGTTCGCGATATGCAATGAAAACAAATCCAGGCTGTTTTATGTCGTAATAAACTATTCATAAATGTACATTGAAAACACGGTCACCAGAAAGGATGCTTTGTAATTAGAAAGTATGAGGCGCAACGTTGATGTTGAAAGTCCGGTGAGCAGGCATTTTATTTACACGACTGGCTACGAGTTAGCTATAACGGTATTAATTCTATATTTTAGCCTGATAGAAACTTAAAATACATACAAATGTGTAACATATATTTATTGTTTGTTTTTCACAATAGTACCGCGTTGGCTATCCGTTATGGGTATTTGCCAGCGCCGAGTACATGCCTGCGTGATCTTTTCAATGTGACCAGTCAAAAAAGAGAAAGCTCATAGTCATGAACGACTCGGACCAGGACTTTGTCGACCTCTGCTCAAAGCTTTTGAAACGATCCCGCAAGAAAGGAGTCGAGACAAAACGTAAGCGAACCGACCAGCAGATACCTGGTCAGACCAGCGATGGAGACCAGAGAAGAAAGGAGGAGAGCTCTGCGTCTCAGCGTGTCGGAGCCGATTCAAAGAATGCTTGTAACGAAGCACGACAGGTCACGGCAAACACGGGCAAGGTTATGCATGATTCAGGAGATGCTGTGCTAGCTTCCGTGCAAACAACTGGACCGGGCATGGGGGCAAAAGACAAAGTGCTCTGCAAGATGCAAAAATTCAAAAGAGCCAATCTGCCGAGGATGGTGCGCAATGTGGAGCATGGCAGGGATTCATCTCCTCCACAGTCAGGTGAGATGACATGATGTTCTTTAGGTTTTTTTTTTTTAATATCCTTCATTCACCACACACATGATAGAATAAATACCATACAAGAAGTCTATACAACTTTTTTTCAATGCTAAGTTGTTGGTGTGAAAAAAATAAGACCAAGATTAATTAATAATAATTATTAATTTGTACTACTGTCAACAATGAACCAATGCAATAAACGCACAATGAAATGCACACTGATCTGTCCCTAGAAATCCTGCAGTCCTCCACTTCAGAGCACCATCTGAAGCCTCAGGACAGCGATGAGGTTCTGGCCATGCGTCTGCAGCAGCAACTTGACCATGAGGTGGCAGAGGTCCACACACTGGACTCGGCGGCTCAGGGTCTCTTCTTCTGTCAAATATGTCAAAGAGATTTGTCTCACATGACAGCTGATGGGCGCACGCAGCACATTAACAGGTCAGTCTTTTTACTAAGCAACAAGAAGTTACAGGATGATCTTCATGAAAAATGTCAGAGCAGAGCAAGATTTTCTATTTTTTCAAGAATACTAAAATGTGTACTTTATTTACTATTTCTGCTGCAAGGTGTTTGGATGACAGTGAGCATCAAATGACTGCTCCTCCTCCTCCTCATCCGGGTGTCCCAGACTGTCCAATCTGTGGCAAGAAATTCAAGTCGCACAAGAGTCGCTCCGCTCACTTGAAGCGTTGCTCGGCAAACATGGGTGTCAGTCCAGCCGACCTGATGCAGGTGCTCCAGAGGCAGGCAGAAGAGATGCAATGTGCCGCTCCCGATCCCATGTATGTCTACACAGCCTCACAGCATGGGACCCCACGACTTCACATTTTTCACCAATTCATATCTGTCAGATTCTAACGGCATCTAATGTACATCAGACTCTATTGGGCACCCCACATATTTTCATTTGGATTTAGAACTCGACTCTGACTCGACCATTACTCTGGGGAAGCTATTCTTTTGAGTTGGATGCTCGGGGTCAATATCAAGTCGTGCTTAAATGCAAAAGCTTCTGCTTTCCGGCTGCCGTTGGGAGAATTTGGACAAAAATTGACAGGCATTTGACAGTGTTTTATGTCCTTGCCGCTCTTAACTAAAGCCACAGTTCCAACTAAAGGAAAAGATCCCCTGAAATCCAGTTTGTGTTTTTGCATGAATTAAAAAATAGAATTGGAAAGGAAAGGCGTTGGTTTTTCTCCTCCACCTCATAACAAAACAACCATAAACCCAATATGAATTTGTCCCAATCGATGTACAACCGGTACTTGGAAAAAAAATCCCTACAGCTTCTTTAATTTCTTTTGCTGTTATCAGACATACATATGGCTTACCCTGTACATTTATTTTCTGGGAATTTTACTATATTGGTCTAATTCTTAACAATTCATCAGTTAGACTTTACCAAATCTAGAATTGACAACCTTTGATGGAGGTTGGAGTAAAACTACCTTATTTAATGTCTTTTTGTGTCTTTCTAAATGTATTCTGAATTCAAATCTCTTTGGTCCCAACTCAATATTCTTGTAATGTTCAGCACACAGACTCGAGGCGCCAAAAGGAAAGGTGTAACAAAGGCAGGCCCAGCAGCCAGAAAGAAACCCAGGAAAAAGACTGAATTCCCGAATGAAGATACCATGGTGGCACTGGCCCTGTCGTCCTCCCTGCTGCAACCGGGGAGGGAGCAGCTAAGTGCACCAAGAACAGAAACGATCACCCCTGATCCCTCTATGACGCCTGTCTTGAAGTGGAAGCCAGATGCCGGTACATCATCACCTGTGTTTCTTAAGCTTAAATGTTTGTCATGATAAAGCAGTTTATATCAGTATTTTCTTTTTGGAAAACCCACTAAGTAGTGACTATTGAGGTAAAATGATCTCATGGGAGAAGAATGCTAGTATTTTTAACTTTGATGCTGTGCGACCGAATGAACATTCCATTCTTTAGTATTTGTTTATTCATCATGTTGCAGGTAAGGGGCGTGGTAAGAGGAAAAAGGACACCATCCCTCGTCCTCTTCCAATCCTCCTCATCCAGGATCCCGATGCAGCCCTGACAAGGCTGCAGGAACGAGTCTCTGCCCTCCTCCTATGCAGCCGTGCTCCATCTCCGCCTACCCCAACCCGCTGTCCCAGCACCTTGTCTGCCTTGAGCGACGCTGCTCCCCTCTGGCAAAAGAGTGCACTGCTGAATGGACACACGACCAGTGTTCTAGACTTTTTCGTCCCGGAGCTCAAAGACTTCATCACACCGTGGGAATCGGCACAAGTAAGATGATTGTATAGGAGCTGTTTGGATTAATTCACATGATTTGTGGAATGGCATGTTATTAATATTGACTCCTGGACAATATTTTATGTCTTAGCTGTTGGATGCCACAAAAAGAGTCATTTCGTGTGTGCTATAAACATTTGTATCACTCTGATTCTAAAGTAATAAATGATTGTTGATCCTGAAATTTCTTTAGGCATCTTGTATTCATTATTTGAATCGATTAAGACGACCTCCAATTCTCACCACTTTTTAACTTCTGCTTGTAGACTCCCTGCGCTTCCTCCCGACCCAAAGACAAGGCTTCCATCCTGTCCTCCTCCCAGGCGACCGCCTGCTCCTCAACTCCCTCCACTCCAACCACGATGCATCTCCCAGCCAACAGTCAGGCCTTGCAAGACCTAGTGGAGTTGTCTGATGATGGAATCGCCCACGGTGACCATACTGATACTGGCCCTGGTAAAGGTACTACGCTACACTGAAGTTATGCATTTAGATTCATGTGGTTCAGAATTCGCCATATGCGCCCTGGGATTGACTAGCGACCAGTCCAGTGTGTACTCCGCCTTTTGCCCCAAATTAGCTAGGGTAGACTCCAGCTCTGAGTAACACGAATGGGGGGCAAGTGCTACGGAATATGATTTATGTGGCACGTATAATTATTTTTCATACACCCGTTTGTCCGCAGACCTCCAACTGAGTGGCTTCTTTCGAGAGGGACCAACTGACCTCGGTGCGAATGGCACCCCACCAACAATGACGTGCACCGATCCAGCTGATCTCCAGAACCAAGCAGGAAGGTCTTTATGTCATTCAGGAGCATCTGAAGAGCGTAGCAGCCATTTATCAGTAAGATAACGTTCCATTGTTTCCAAGCCAATGCTTGGAAATCACGAAAATGAACGTGTGACTTCTTCCTGATGAGAGACATCCACTCCCCTGTTCTCTCTGCAGGGGGCGCTATCCACCTTGGCAACAAACCTGAGCAGCATGGTGAACAACCCTCAGCTCAGTGACTGGCAACTCCAAGTGGACAGTGGCCAAGTCTTCTTTGCTCATTCCTTCATGATATTTGCACGCTGTCCCCTACTGGCCGAAATGGTAACTGCAGTATGATTTTCAAATGCGAAATATGGACTTTTTCCCCCCCATTGTTTAAATCAGTTCCCTCTTTGTATTCAAGCAATTAAAAAAATACTGAAAGCCTTTCATGGCCTTAATAATGTGTTTTCCTTCCAGATGCATGAAAGTGGATTTGGGGTGCATGAGGAGGGAATGCCCGCAGCTCAAAGGATGTTGCTCAATGATGTCCCGGGACAGGCGGTGTTGGGTCTGCTGCAGTACCTCTACACTGCTCGTTTTTCCCTCCCAGCGTCATTGCATCCTCATGTCCTGGAATTGGCATCCAGGTCAGTGAGCATAAGTCACGGATTTCGAAAGCTTATTGATCTTGAGCAGTAGCAAATATACAATGAAATAGTCTTGATTGGAAAAAAAATAGGTTTACAAACGTATCTCCTCCTGTTTATTAAGGTTTGATCTACAGGAACTGCGGCAGCTATGTGAACTTAACAGTGAAGAAGCTCCTGCTCAGAATGACGATGGAGCCGCCACAAGCCTCGCGGAAGATCTTTGTAGCGGCACAGACAAGGATTTAACAGCGCTCGTTAACTCCATGTGGAGCCACGAAGACCACGTGGACCGCGAAGCGGGTGACGAGAGCAGTCTCGGAAAAGCTGCTGGTGTCACATCAGGCGACATCGAGCTCGGCGAGGAGCAGGTGAATGAGGAAGAGCTGGATGAGATTTACGAGTTTGCCGCCACACAGAGAAAGAGGGATGAGGCGACGGTGAGCATGGGGGAAAGTGAGGGAGATGATGGAGAGATGGCATGCAAATCAACTGAACCAAAGGAAACTCCAGGAAAATCTAGTGACAAAATCCCTCAGGCTGAATCTGACTCACCTCCAGACCACAGCCTTGACAGCAGCTATAATCGCCTCTTCTCAGACTCTGAGGGGGTGTACAAAGAAGAAGATCAACCCTCCTTCTGTGCTATTGCGTCTACTCCGCCAAGAGCATATACACCTGATACTCCCTTGTTCAAATCATCTGGTAGAACCTTGCTTCCGTCATCAGCAGGTTTAGGCTGTGACATTGCCCCGAATACATCAAACTTGCCCGTCCCTGTTATGTCCCCTGACCGGGATGGGAACTGCAGCATTGAAATTGATACTCCCGGACAGGAACCTTTGAGGCAAGCTACACCTCTAAAACCTCAAAACCAAGTTACCAATAGCATTCGTGACCCACTGCTTTCTATTTCACCCAAGAAAAAGGAACCAGAGCTCATAGTTTTGTCCGACTCCAGCGATGACATGGATGCTGGTGCTCAGAGTCCTGTCTTGTCACATTCCCACACCAAGCAGAGCTTCACTCACTTAAAAGCTACAGAGCCCTCTGTGGAGAAGAAGCAGTCTGGAAATTTGGAGTGGAGTGATCCAAGTCAATCTCCTGATCAACTGAATCAAGGAGATTGTTCGCTAGAGCTTTCCTGGCTCATCCCCTCCACACCAGTCAACATCAGTCCCAGAAGAACAAGCTTGGAGAGTTCCACTCAAACCAAATGCACTATGCGGAGGACAGAGCTGTTCCCAAAAGAGTTTACCAGTCCCACCTCCATTTCGCGCTGTGATGGCACAGTGGCGGGAAGTGGCGCTCGGCTGAACCCGGAAAGAGCAAAACTGGACTCGCCATTGTTTGCGGAGGCAAAGCTCTCGTGTTTCTCAAGCGTTTCGGCTCATCTCTGTGATTCTTCAAAGCAAGAAACGCCTCTCCAGCCCCGCGTTGACCCTTATAGCAGCACTCCTCTGCACTTAGATGTCCTCCAGCACCGCATCCGGCCCGACCCCTCGCCGCCCTACACGGGGCTTGACACCCCAAAGTCATTTAGTCAGGAACATGAAAGTCCGGAGAAGATGCAATTGGACAGCTTTCATCTCTCCCCCTTTTCTGACCCTCCAGAGACTCATTCTTCAATCGAGAGACCCAGCAAGTGCAGTCACAACAACACAGGTTTTAAGCCAATGAGGAGTAGAACATCAAGTGATGATGCTGCTGATGATGAGGACAAGGAAGAAGCATCAAGAGACAAAAGTTTTGAGCAGAGCTTGCTGGTCATGGACGAGCCGCCGATGGCTTTCAACGACTCGTGGGGCCTCAACGCCTGCGATGACGTCGCAGCAAACCCGGGATGTTTTAGTCTAAGACTGGAGGACAGCGCAGGATCCAGCCGGCCAGTGGACGCGTCAGCCTCGTCCGCCACCTCTCCATCGCCGCCATCTTGTCAAGATAGTCTGAGCGGCTACAGAGAGCCCCCAAATCTGACTTCACGGTCATCTACTTGTAAAGAGCGTCAGACGGTCATGCCTTCACCACCTGATCTCATGACCGATATCCCACCAGAGATAAGTGACAGCGTCCTCGTCGCAAACGTGTGGGACACCTCAGTGGAGGAAGAGGAGATTCTTCCTCTTACTCAAAGGCTGAAGCCTTCCGTCCAATTAAAGACGCCACGTAAGTACTTTTTAAAAAGAGAATTTTATTATAGGGTTGTCTTTTTCTCATAATTAAATACAATCAAGTCAAGAGGCGTAATGTCTCCCTGTAGATATTGAATTCATTTAATTCTCAGTTAGTAAATTGAAGCTGAAGGTCATTCAAAATAGTGATCAAAATTGAGATTCTCCCTGTGAAATATTTTTTTTTCAGCTGAATACCCCCCTAACAAGCACAAAGCAAATTTTAGATGAAAGCAGAAACTCAAAAAAAAAAACGTCATCTTAATATCTATTAACTAAAAGTAAGAGTGACATGATAATGATGGGAACGAAGACAAGCTAAAACAATGCATCTGTTTGTCTTTTTAGCTCCTTCTCGCAATAAAAAGCATCAGACTTTGGTGCCCATCACGCCAATGCCTCACTACTCTGATATGGATACGCCGGAACTGAAAAATAAACTTAACAGGTTAGTCAACTGACATGAAAAACGGGTAAGTAAAGGTAGGCTGATGCTTTTCGTCTTGACGATTATCCCAAGAGCATATCCAATTTCCATCACTTGTTGAACTTGTTTAAACTAAACATTATCGTTGGATACAAATGGTGGAGGAAAAAAAAATAAGCATTAGTAACTGACGATTCTGCTAAACGACATGGCGTCCAGTTAGAAGCATTGTCAGGATTGGCTGCATTCCGCGTGCAAAAATGACATTAGTATTATTTACAATACTTGCAAAATGTTATTTATAATATGCAGAAACTGTTCCACTAGAAAATCGTGCAGTGTACCATATAACGCAGTTGTAGATATCTTTTCTAGATGTGTGGAGTATTGTGTTAGCTCTGTGGCTACGCTAATGTAGCAAACAAGACAGTAACACAAAAGTCCCCTTGAATTATCATGTCCTCCTTGTGCTTCACTCTCCAGGCATGACCAATCAACCCATGCTGGTCACTTGTGAGCCGAGTTCAAAAAAAGCATTGTGCGTGCATTTGAAGTGTAACGGATGCCAGCTCACGCTGTGCAAAAGTACGTTTAACATCACTCCTCGTGAGCCTTAATAATTGCAGCAGCCGGCGGTGGGCAGCGGCCTATGTAGTATGCATATTGCAAAGACGTGCAATAAGTTTCATATCCTGTGAAAAACACCTATATCCAATTTTGTAACTTTTTTGTGTTCACATTAATATAATATCTGTAACACAGAAATTCCATTCACGTAAAAAAATAATAATAAAAAAAAAATATATATATATATATTTTTTTTTAACTTGGACATTTTTTTCACAGGACAGTTACAGATTGTTTGCTTTTATCTAACTTTGACCAGTCAGCTGCAGCCGTTAAATCGCCATCCAATGTGTAAGCAGTATCTTGGGGCATTACAATTAATTAGCCCATATTGTATGTTTTTCCAAAATCGGACAGCCATACTTGAAATTCCCAACACCTTAGACGCTTCACTACTATTGCATTAAAAATGAACAAGTTAATGCATCTGTGCTACTACACCTGTAAATTCTTGTTCACAGCACTAAGTGGAGCAATATTGTATGTTACATTTCTATGTACATGACAGTGTACATTCCATGAAAATTGGTTGTGCTACCATGCAATTTCCTCACATTCATCTGATTGATAGTTTGGGTTTACAGACATGGCTCACCGTCATCGTCTATACAGGTTCGGTGTTCGTGCATTACCAAAACGCCAGATGATCCTCAAGTTGAAAGAGATCCACCAGTACACCCACCAGCTGGCCAACTCTGACTGTGAAGATGAGGCGCCCTGTGGACGGCCTGTAGCCCAAACTAAGTCCGCTTCCTCCAAGTCTTTGGCTGCCGGAGGCAGGGCTGTCCCTTCTGAACAGAAAGTTCATTTTAAGGAGCCCAGTGTGCCCGCTTCCATCTTTCCAGCGAAACACAATGGAGAGGAACAAGACATGGTGCCACTGTCCAACTCTCAAGACTCCAATGCCTCTTCAGCTACTTCAAGTGAAGAATCTGAAAGGTACTGCGTGCATACAGCATGTCACTGACACTTTCTAATAAGATCCAGAACAAGAGTTTTATTAAAATATGCCCTTTCAATGAAAAAAATACCCACATTAAAAAAAATCAATTAAAACAACCAAGAAAAAAAAAACAATGCATCATGATGTGGTCTCGTTGCATGTCATAACCAGTAATATATTCATTCTATTTATTTATAATGGCTTTTTTCATTGCAAGTTTCCTGTAGTTCACGAAAACTAACGAAATAACTAAAACCATCCATCCATCATCCAAACCACTTCATCCTCACAAGGGTCGTGCCTAATTCAGGACACTTTTGGAGAAAATCTGCATAAAGGTGTGGACACTGCAAATAACTGTGTGACCAACCGTGGCATATTCCCTGCAGGGACAACCCAGAGCTGTGTCTTTCCTCTGGCGGCGACTCAGACAGCGATGGCGGCATATCGGCTTCCCAAGCAGCCACCCGCCTTCAAGATCGCCTGCGGGCCGTGCGCTCGTTCATCCTGTCCGACTCCAGCTTGTACTCTCAGATCCTGCAGTACCAACCTCTGGTCCTGTCTCAACTCCAGGAGCGTCTAAAAGCGGCAGGCATCCGCCTCGCTGCCGCCAAGCTGGTCAACTTTCTGGACTCCCAGTGCATCACGTTCACCACGGCCAAACCCGGGCAGGCCGCACCCACTCGCAGACGCGTCAAGAAACCGAGAAAGAAGGCAAAAGCAGCAGGGAAATGAGTGATTCGGGCAGAACCTCCAAAGCGCTGACTGTGCCATCAGACAGAAAAAAACGGTAGTGAAGAAGCTATGAGGAAAAATAAAATGACTTTTATGAATGACAGTTGCTCTTTGGTAAAAACACGGTTTTATATTATTTTTTTCTAAAACAAACTAATATTTTTTTTAAAGTTCGCTGTGTGTAATAGGATGGTTTATAGTGGGGCTTATAAAATTCATGTATCCCAGATAAGACCCTCCAGCATTTTATTTAATATTTTTAAAATATATTTAGAAACCGGGCGGCATGATGGTCTCGCTGTTCAGAGATGCAGGGTTCGATTCCGGCTGCGGCCTTCCTGTGTGGCGTTTGCATGTTCCCTCTGTGGATGCGTGGGTTTTCTCCGGGTACTCTGGTTCCCTCCCCCATTCCAACGGCATGGTAAATTGATTGAACACTCTAAACAGTCGCTAGGTGTGATCTTAAGAGCGGATGGTTGTTCGTCTGTGTGTGCCCTGCGATTGGCTGGCAACCCGTTCAGGGTGTACCCCGCCAACTGCCCGAAGGCAACTCGGGATAGGCTCCAGGATGAGCGGCTCAGATGGTAGATGGATATTTAGAAACTATTTTATCAGCCCAAATGTCGGTAAAGCCCTCTCTTTAACCCCAAGAGGGGGGGAAAAAAAATCCTGGAGCCGTGCCTGCAAACTTTTCAACAGTTTGATCATTTTTGGCGCCTTAAAAGAACGTACACAAGTACACAAATGAAAACTGTTGAGAACGATTGGAAAATCATTTTTACTTGTGCTCTTCGGTAACTTCAGATCCAAAGATGAGCCAGTGAGTAGACACAGCAGAGCACACTTGAGGAATGAGGGAAGCTCTTTTTGACCAAGAAAAGCTTCTATCAAATGCGTCATTCAAGTAAGAGGGCAAGGCCTTTTTCGCAGCAACACATTACATCTTGGCTGTTTGGTGCTCAGTTCTGCAAGCAGCGTAAGGTTTCAGATTTTTAGATCCAGCGCCAATTGGCGGACAATGCTTCACTGGAGCACCGACGCGATTCTCCTATCGACCCTTGCGGCGTCTTCGCTGATGAGACATCGGCGCATCGCATCCTGCCGTGTTTCAAATCCTCCAAGCAGTCACGACAGGTCTGCAATATTTGCAAGGAAGCGCTGAGCCCACCACTCGTCCAAGTCGATGGGAACAAAATCTGCGTAGAAACAAAGCCAAGGTGGAATATTGTTATTTTGCGACATGTGATGCATTTTCAGTTTGCACCAGGGCTGCGCAGGGGTCTTGTACAAAAAAAAAAAAAAAATCAGTTTACATTCTGAGATAATTGATCATAATATGAAGTCCCAAATAGTAGTGATGGGAAAATGAAGCTTCAAGATGTTTCATGAACCACTTGTTGTATTTTTTGACTCCTCTAGATGGCACTGTTGGTTCAAATAAAGGGTTTCAAAAAATGGTGAGTCAGTGAGATTTCAGTCCAATGTTTAACAGAGAGTGCCATCTATAGGAGACCAAAAATACTACAACTGGTTCATGAAGCTTCATTTAGCCATCACTACCAAATAGTAGTCACCTAGGCTACTGTTTTTCAACACCTGTTTTCCACCCCAAGGCAAGTTGAGACCTTACATTAGCATTGCCTGTTAAAAATTAAGCAAAAAAAAAAAGGTTTCTACCAAGCTCAGCGCACACGCCTGTTGAAGCGTGCAGGAAGAATGACCTCTCAACTTTAGACATGCGTGCTTACTCTTCATGACAACATTGGGGGTCTTCTCTGTGTACTGAACGGGTCCCCGGCTGCCTGTCGATTCCTTGTCGTCTCCATCCCCCAGCTTCTGTTCCACCTCCCTCCATGCTGGTGGAAACAAAGCATGTCGTTATGAAAACACATACTGGTCCGACAGGAAAATTACGTCGGCGTGATCCTAAATGCAGCGCGTCCGCGTCAGCTGCCAGTGAAAGCCTTCGCACGTAGATAAGCTTCAAGGTTTTGGCCGCATGGAAGCGTTCAACCTTCGGCTAAACACTAACAACATTAAAGCAGGAAGTCAGCCAAGTGGTTTTCCCACGCTGTTGAGTCAACGGGAATTTCTGATGAAGACAGCAGTCAATTTGATCACATTTTGAGACTTGTTACTTGGAGAGTTACTTGTTTTTGTTGTGGTTTTGAGATTTTTCATTCTGGTCACCAAATTTTGCAGACCCCTTAGCAATCAGCAACCCAAGTTAGCCAGTACAAGCGTCCCCAAAAAAGAAAAAAACACACCCTTCCTCCTCCTTCATGTTATTCATTTCCACAAAGCTGTGAAATACGTGCACATACTGGCTCAGCTTAAATAACTTTTTTTCCCCCTCCATCTTTATTGATTGACTGAAGAGATTTGCATTCCTGTCATAAGTGGCTGCACGTTAATCTGTGAATCAACGAGTTGGACCGTCTTTCATCCCGTTTTCGAGTGTCACACTTTGCATAGGATAATAAATTACTGTAGGCGGGCTTCCAGCTCGCAGGTTGAACTCTGTCCCTGCGAGTATTAGTGAGCAAGTCAGCTGATGTGCAGGGTTTTAATCAATTACACCTTGTTTGTCTGTGCTGTGTTAACCTGCATGAATGATTTCTCTGTCATGTTAAAAATAAAAAATTTTTGTAGCTCTCAACACATTTGAGGTTTTCCGCTGGTTGGCTGCAATATATTTCAGTTTGCTTTGTTAATTTAATTCTATACAGTTTATTGATAAAAATAATTAAAAATTATAAAGACTACTAAATAATGACATGTATATTATATAATTTATATGTAGGTAAGAATACGCAGTATGTGTGTACTCAAGGAACTTCAATGAGATTCCAATACTGATACTTAAAAAAAAAAAAAAATTGTTTGTTGTGACCAATAATTCCCTCCCCACCATCACATGCACTGCCGACGCTCACCTTCATATACAAATTTGACGTTCTCCTCGTGTGCAGGAGTGAATCCTTCCGCCGGGCTGTCGACCTTCTGCACGGACCCAACGTGGTAACGCTTCCCATTGAGGCGGTTGAACACGATCTTTGGAGACGGAGCGCTGAGGGTTGAGTCAAGAACAAAAGGACACAGGTCATGATTACTCAAAACAGGCACTAAAAGGTTTTTTTTTTTTCAGAAAGTGCATATCATTCAGTTTAGAAGATTTTAGGAAGGTCACATTCATGTACATTTTATATTTTCATTGCTGGACTTAAATTTGCTCAAAGAGGAGGAAGAATTCTGAACTCTAACATTCATGGCCAGTACTCACTAAATGTCAATACCTCAACAGATAAAAAAAACCCACAAAAGGTTCCATTTTAAATTGCAAATAAATGCGCAATCTGCACCAGACCAGGGTGAAAATGTTTGACGTGACCCTGCATACACAAACTGTAGCAACAATACTTAAAAAAGAAAAAAAAAAATATTTTAACGCTATGGTTAATGTGTGCAATTGCAGTTTATTTTTTGCCATGTGCATTACACAGAAAAAGTAAAATTTATTTTCATAACTCCTCAAGTAAAGTGGTCATTCCCTGTGATGAGATCTAGGCATCTCATAATGGAGCGATCGCAAACTCCGGTCATCGAAGGCCACTTTCCTGCATGTTTTAAATGTTTCCCTCGTCCAACACACCTGATTCCTATGATCCCGATTGTTATCAGGCTCCTGCAAAGCTTGCTGATGAGCTAATTGTTGGGATCAGCTAATCAAACGCCAGCTGAACCAACGGAGCCTTTTATTTTTCTGGAGAATTCTGCACCTGGCATGGTATGAAATCGCGTTTCTCAGGGAGTAGAATGCATTTTTGTATATTTCTAAGGAGGCGCCAGATGTTAGGCTCAGTTTAAAAGCTGTCAGATGGCTTATCATTTGGCCATCAAATGTGTGAGTCGTTTCACGGAATGTGACGTGTCCGTATGGAATTGATCAATGCAATCGTGCTCATCTTATTTCGATTTTAATATCATTGTGAGTGGCTTTAATAGACATACACAATACAGGAAAGGGCTAGAGGGGCACAGTAACTCATTCATGTAATAGTACCTAACCTCCCGTGACGTCACAACTGTTGGCCAGGTAGTGGAGGTATCGTGTGACAGACCCTGAACGCACCATCACAACTAACCCAGCTGGTTTGGCACAATTCAAAACGAGTGACGCAGTTTATCACACGCGACACAAAAGGAGAACTTCTTACTTGGTCGCGAGCCACGTCGTCGGCTTGAGCTTCAGTTCGGCGAATTTACTCTCAATCTGTTGCGTGGGGCCTATCAGTAAAAGAAGCACAAGTTGGCCAAGGCAATGTGACGCGACATTGCATCACACTTTAGGAAACGCTCACCTGTCGTCCTCCGTTGTGTAACGAGTTTGCTGGGCCCTCTGGTGATGGTGTACATCATGGGACGACACCCGAGTCGAGTGTCCACTTGCAAAGATGTCCAGTCCACTCAAACTTCAAGCGTGTCCGCGCACGCTCCTCTGCGCTCGCGGCCGCGGTGAAGACGTAACCCGGGTCAGCCGTTCCGCAAGTTGGCTCGAAATGCGCGGGTAACGGTCCGTGCCGCTCCTCCGAACCCTCGGCAAGGTGCTCTGCCCACGGCGTGTAGGTCATCCAAGGAGAAAGCGGCTCCACGTGCAGACAAGCGCTACTCACGCTCCCCCACACGCACTGTGGAGGGTTGGGGGGGCGGGCACACCGCGCTTCTTGGTGCCCGATGACAGTGACTCACGGAGATGACACTCGGCCCATTGAGTTGCCGCCGCTGTGGGACTAATGTAGTGGACGCAAGGACACGACTCAGTTGATTTCCACCACAGCGCGACGGAATACGATCGTGTTTCCCTTTGGCGTCAAGTCAGTTGGTGTGATGTCACTCACTTCCGGTTGGTGATCTCCACAATAGTTTGACAGAGACTCCAATTAGTCAATTAGTGCACTGTTCAAATACACATTTACTGTTTGAACGCGTTCAACAGTGATTAATAATCAGTTATGTCAATTATGTTGTCGATTAATCTATGGACTGGGTTAAAAAATGCACGTTTAACTTCCATCCCTTTATTCAAAAACAAGACTTTATTTTAGTTTAACTGTGCACTAACAAGTTAATTATGGTTCTGTCTGTAACATGCCAGAAAATGGACAAAAATGATAATTGTTTTCCAAAGTAAAATTGTTTTATTTCGATTCGACTCAAAAATCAGTTCACTTTATTATAATAATAATAATAATAATGATACATTTTATTTGTGGGCGCCTTTCTGAGCACTTAAGGACACCTTACAACATGCGGTTAAAAATATAAATACAATGTTAAAAACAACAAATAAAATAAAACAAATGGAAAATTAATTTATGGTCAGAGTGAATAAGCTTGTTTAAAAAGATGTGTTTTGAGGTTGGATTTGAAATGTGTTAATGAGTCTGAGTACTTTCATGGGAGACTACCGAAATCGACTAATATGGACATTGACTGTTGAGAAGAAGAAACTCTGAACATTTGGACAATGTTTAACTAAAAAGTATACCTCAACGATTCATTGATTATCAAAACCTATTTTAAATTAGATTATTAATTGTTGCACCTCTAGTCGATATTGTGTAATTATCACACTGAAAAGTCTTATCTAATCTGACTGCAAAGTCTGCCCGTGAGCTGTGGCCGACAGCAGACAACTTGAAATATTTTGTGCTAAATTTATTTTCTTTGCTTTTATGGTATGGCAGATTTACCAACACCGGTTAATGGCGTTTAATGTTGATGCTAATATTATTGGAAAAGGCTCCAGTTTAGCCATGATTCTGATTAAGTTGATGGTGTAGTGGCATATTCATCTTGATTTGTGTGCAGGCAGCGTGGGATCGGATCCCACTTTGTGATGGTGTCTGTGTGTGTCCTGCGACCAGTTCAGGGTGTAGTCGGCCCCTTGCCAAAATCAGCTGGGATAGGCTCCAACAGCCCCGTACAGGGTAAGTGGTGTTGAAAATGACACACCAAAGCATTGTTTCTTGTATTCACCATCTTGTGTTAATTTTGTGATTTTAAATTGTTAACCTGTTTTGTCATTTTAATGATTTGTTGGCTTTTATCCTAATTTTCACGTTTTTGTTTCATCGTGGTTTCTTTGCTTCTGTCAAGCATTATAGATTTGCCTTGTTTAAAAATGACACGGTATAAAGTGGATTGATGAGTATACATATCACATATCCGAGTTCCATACATTTAAAATCCATGATGTCAATGTTTTAATCAACATTAAGTTTTACTTGATTATTTCCAACCCTAAAGGACGTGCTCGTTTGAAAAAAACTTTATTTTGAAGTCGTTACCTAATTTCCGCTGGGCAATACCCTCTGTGACGTCACTTCACACACTCTGTTCTTTTATTTTTTTGGGGGGTGAAGTTACCTTTCACCTATAAAAGCATTGCGCACACAACAAACACTCTTGATTACAATACATTACAACTTTATTTACATTGAATTAAAGGGGAAGCCAAGTCCAAACCTGTCTATTAATAACGTTCCTATGCACCCCCACACACTTTTCTAATTCATATAGAATTTGTGGAATATGAATTAAGCAGCAAAATCCACCCTTTTGACTTGACTTCCCCTTTGAAATGCTGACAGACAACTCCAAACTAATCAAATCCAGTCATTAAAGGTAGATAAAATTTACACCTGAATCACACTTTTATAAACACTGGCTTTATTAATGATATTACACTTAAGGGATATATACCATTCATGCAGTCGTTTTGTCTTCCACCATTGCATTTTTACAATATCGTACATCAAATTTCCCCTTGAAGATAGATGAACTTGAGGAAACGGGGGTCATCTGTGGGTTGCCGCCGGAGAGCACCTTGATCAAGAAGCGGCTCAGACAAGCTTATCCAGACTGATATCACCACTACGTCTGCTTATCTCTTACTATATGGGTCGCTCACCTGAATCCACAGGCCAAGAGTGAGAGTCCCAGTGTTACATCAGAAGGGTTAGTATCATACATCAGTTTATCATCTCAGTCCATAGAACAATCAAAAATTTAAAACTGTGTAGCTGCATGTTTGATTGGACGCAACGTCCTGAGGTGACCTCCACAATAACCTCACATGTAAACAATGGAAAATGTTTTCTCATTGAGGATATTAAGAGTTAAAAAAAAAAAAAAAAAGTAACCGTCTTAACTGCACGTTGGGTTTGATTTTTTTTTTTTTTTTGTGTGTCAGTGCATGTTGGGAATGTCAGTAGTGCGGGTCACAGTCCTCCACAAGGCTGTCAGTGATGTAGCCGACTTTCAGAAGCTCCTGGTAGTGTTGTTTCTCCACGCCGTTGTTTATAGTCCAGGCAACCACCTCTACCCCTCTTTGGCTCCAGTATTGCACATAGTCCCTGAAAACAAAAAAATAATAATTGCACGTTGCAATTGTAGGTATGACTGATGATTGGGCCTCTGCCAAACAAACTCACTGCGAGACAAAGTTCTTTTGCACCAGGAAGGCAGAAATGCCGCAGAGTTTCCACAGCACGTGATGGTGGGCCCAGTCCAACATGATATCCATTAATGTCAGCCAGTGGTGTTTCCACGGTGATGAGTAACGTGGGGAGCCATCACCAAAGCGGCTCAAGCTCCAGGGCCTGTGGGTTAACGCAGTGACCACCTGCGGGTCAGTCTGCCTCATCTGTGCAGGGAATGGATGGAAGAATGGAACCAAAATGACTGTACGTGTTGTAGTAGTCATGTGTTGGATGTGTGCCTCTAAGGGGCGTGGCCAAGTGAGTGAGCGTCGGGCCGGGAGTTGTGGCTCACATCAGCTGATCGGAAGTTTGCGGCTCATATTTTGGCATCAGGAATTTTCTGAATGGACTTTAAAATTATTTTTATTTATGATCACTATCATCAGTTTTTGCAGAAAAATACAACGAACCCTTGAACAGAATCCTGTCAACGATTTCCAAAGCTGAACAGCACGAGGAAAACTGCTTGTATGGCATCTTCTTTGATGAGAAATAGGACTGGACTTGCAGAAGCAAAATCAAGTCCCAAACACTTGACGATTAAAGGATTAAAAGCCTCCTAACCTTGTAGATGACCTTGGGCTCGAAGGAGCAGACGATGCTGCTGTTGTACAGGACTGGATGCTTGTTGTAGAGAGCTGAGAGCGCTGCAGCTGCCTGCCAGAGGGAACGCCACAGTTACAATAGGTAGCAACAGATTTTCAGCGTGTGTGTTGTGTGAGTTTATGATTTTTCTTTTTTTTTTTTTTAAATCCGCCTATCTAAACACTCCTGAAATCAAGCCTAATGCCGTCTGCGAAATCAACCACTGCCACTTTACATTCCTCACAAGATATGAAAAAAAAAAAAGCTGAGACAAGAATGACCTTGTCAACATGTGAAAACATGCAAATGTGACTCGGCCTTCGATTATCGTTTTGGACAGCACCTCGTCTGGATGGCCTTTCACGTCAAAGTATATGGTGAGTTGCAGTTTGAGGCATTCCTCCACTGCCTGCTCCAGTGTTGGGATCTTCTCACCAGCAAACTTGTCCCTGAAAATAGAAAGTTCACATGTTTTTCTCATCTGGTACATGTAGCCTGATAATGAGGCAGGCGTGGTAGGAATAGGATGAGAAAAAGAAGCGCATATTGGTGAAGTCATGTCTGTAGTTTACCTGAGTCGGTGTTTAGCAGCTGCGTCCAGTTTAATCAAGTCAGCAAATCTTAGTTTACTAAGGGGGCCCGATCCATTTGTGGTCCGATCCACGCTCTCATCATGCATCAGGATCGGGACCCCGTCTGCAGAGAACTCCAAGTCGAGTTCAACTCCGGAGGCTCCGTTTTTGCTAGCCTGGTGCGTGATAGGATTCATCAAAAATCAATTCCACATCACTAACAGTCCTTAATGATCATTTAATAAATTATAACATATAATGCTAACTTTCTATTAATATCTGACCTCCAATTAGGAAAGGTGTCATGGGAATTTGCTTGCATGATCAACTGACATCAATAGGATGAATATGATTTGGTATCACACAAAATGTTAGGGTCGACAATTCATGTGAAACATCAACCAAAATTTTATAAAAATTCTATTCATCTCCTGTATCTAATTTTGGGAATGTCACAGTCTTTCTTCAAGACAGGAGACCCTTTCCCAGTTATTTTTAATATAATTCAGGTTCATTCAACGTCATTCCACAAGGTTTTATTCAGCTTCACAGCCTTCAAATGAATTTTTTTCAGAAATTGCGTTCAATACAAAGTAAAATTAATTTCTATTTCATTTTTTTCCATTTGGCTTTTTTCTATTTTTCCGAGTCTTTTTTTTTTAAACACAATATGCAAGTACTTTTGTCAGCTTTGATATGCTCTCATTTTCTTTGCCATCAAGTGACGTCTTAATCGTTTAGTATTCTTTTTTTTTTTTTTAATTTGGATTCTTGTGACAAATGCCGAAAGGAAATGTATAATTTTACTGTATTGATTATTAAAGGGTTAAAAAGAGCGTGTGGGATGCCGCTACCTCAAAGAATGACACCAATACATTTACTACATATGAGGACATTATCACTAATGTGAGTGTCAAGGAGACAGGTTCTCCCCCAGGACCGAACCCCGTCGATGCGCTTACCAGCCGGATGGACGCTATCGTGTTTTCCGGTGCGTCGTGTCCGCCTCCCCGATGGGCCACCACGGATACTTTCCCGGATCCTGCCGGGTGAATCACTTGTCTGGCTCGGCCGGCCGGCAGCTGCGGGAAGCGGAACATGGCCAGGAAGAGGTAAAGGCAGCCGGTGAGGACGCCGGACCACACCGGACTGCGAGTGGCCAGCAGGACCACCACGAACACGACAGAGTAGAGCGAGACCTCATCGCCCAGCTGCAGCATGTCGTGCTCCAGGTGTGGTGGTGTCTTGAGAGAAGGCAGTGGAGGGGCAGTTCAAAATCGTAATATTTTACCCCCAATGATCGAGTATTCCGCAGATGACTTTAATCCCGCCCAATGTGCAGCCGCAGCCTCTGGCCTACGTCACTTCCGCAACTTGCTCGCTGAAATCACACGTCGAAGTTCGTTTTTGTTTCAAACGCCTTTATTAGAGTGGTTTAATCATTTCAGTCTACTTTTGATTTATTAATTGAGTAAAATGTCTGAATACTTAAAAGAATGTGCAAGTGGAATACAAGCTACTCTATTTTATTTATGATTTAATTACTGTCAGCTATTTGGAAAACAATGTCAAATATAATGCCTTCACTTTTTGCGCGCAAACTATTGGGAGGATTTTGGGGGGAAATTACAAACTCCGTTGTAATGATAATAATATTGTAGTCTAGTCCCCTTAAAGAATCTACTTGTCGGAATGTGGATGACCCCTCCCGGGGTACAATATTCCATGACACACATTTTTGGACTTCATATTAATTGTATCTGTTAAACCAAGTACAGAAAGGTACACCGAAGTTTAATAAGCAGCACAACTGAGGGTTAATATCTTGTGATATTGTAGCCCTCAAAATGTTTGGATTATTGATAACCAGTTTAAAAAAACGCAAGTTTATGCTACTGGCTGCAAATATGTGAGTAGATAAAAACTTGATTTTTACTTCTCAAATTTTAAAGCTAAAAGGCCTCTGTTTAGGGGCAATCTGGACGAGCCTTGTTTGGAAAGCAAATAAATCTAAAAACAATGTCGGTTGTTATGTTACACACTAGATGGCGGTAGTTAGCCTTTGCAAGCTGCTATAGTCCATTGACCGAAAATGAAGAAGTACTTCCGGGTGTCTTCTATTCTCGTGTCCTCTGTTTCACAAGTAAGCTTGATTGCAAGCTGCTATAGTCCATTGACCGAAAATGAAGAAGTACTTCCGGGTGTCTTCTATTCTCGTGTCCTCTGTTTCACAAGTAAGCTTGACGTTTAACGTTATGACAACAATGCGCTTCTCCTATTCCTAGACATCATTTATTTATTCTTTTACTGTGGGTCCTGATGCCTGGCTTGGTGAGGAATTTGCTTACTCGCAGTTGATGTCGTCTAGCATGTATTTTGTCTTAAACTTAGCCTTGGCTAGTGTGCTTTTATTTTCCATTACAAGAAATTAATTTAGCATTTTAGCAATACCATAATAATGTTTAGTTGCGACGTAAAATGTTAGAGAGGTGACAACTAGTGTATGTTTGTTAAACTTTATTATGTGTGAAATTAATGGACTGACATACTTCCATGATTTTATGTCATTTTTATTTTTGCATTACAATGGTTAGTACTGCACTACTTGATTATTACTCAACTCAATTTATATGTTGATATAAATGTTTTGTTATCTTTCCCCAATAAGATCTGTTCAGCGTTCCCAGGCAGGTTGAGGTCCCACCTCCTGTCCTGCATCAGAAGATCATACCAACAGTTCTCAGTTCCTTTGTCTTCTGGGGTGCGGCCTTCTTCATCCAAGCTCATCACCCTCCGTCAAGGCTGTTATGGACCCTTTACTCCCCAAATCACAGCCTCTGTCAGGTGCTCAGATTTGTCAACAAAGAAATACAGCATGATTTATAAATTCCCACACATTAAGATTATCAGAGCCGTGTCCAGGCTAAAATTACTCCAAACTGGGCTCACTGTGATAATCCTCCCACCTGTATACATTCTGTACCAAATGGGAGATGCCCCCCTTTTTCTTGTCAACTACTCGACAGGAATGGCTCTCTTTGCTGGTGTCATGTTGTACACTGCTAGCCACTTCTTCAGAAGGGTTGTGGGAATGATGTACCTGGATTCAAACCATAACACCCTCAAAGTGTCCCACCTGACATTCTGGGGAAGACGCCATGACATTTACATGCCCGTGTCAGACGTTATGACTGTTGGGGACACCGGGGATTCTCCAAATGAGACCATACTAAAACTGAAGCGGTACAGTACTCCGCACACTTTGTATTTCTCCACACGTTTTGGACAGGTGGTGGACAAACAGTGTTTTGACAAAGTTTTTGGAAGTTTAAGTTGATGTTTGCTACGTGTGATGTGATAATGTTGGACAATGCTGACACATAAATCTTATCATTTGAAATGGTGCTCCTCTTGACAGATGACATCTAAGTAATTCAGTAAGATTGAACAAATGTGGCATTGCTGATCAATATATATCTGTATGTTTACTTACAATTGTTCTGAAGAAGAGTGTTATTACAATTTCCTGATGCTCATGTACCTAAAAACTGCATCAATACTGGGACAAGTTATCAAACACCTCTGACAATATTTAGGTCTACTGTAAATGCTGAACTTTTACTTCAAAGAACCACAAACAAAAGGTTTGCATTTCTCAGGGAAGTCGCAGTTTGCTATGAGCACTTGTCTTCGGTATATACAAAGATGAAAGATAAATAGATAAAAAATAAAAGGAGGAAGTGTGGCTTTTTCATTAGCAGTTTGTTCCATTCATTGCATTTTCGTTCACAACTAGCTGCTGGCCACATTATTGCGAAACTCTTAACCACACAAAATGCAACAGTGTATAATTACAATAAGAGGCTATGTTTTCAGGACCAAAAAAAATGAAAGTAACACGGGTTTACCTGATGGAACGTTGCTTTGGGATTCCTCGCTTGACAAGGACATAAGTCGGAAACCCTCCTGTTATCGATAGCCAATCAGAATGCAGCTTGAGACAAGCGACGTGATTGGTTTAGAAACTAAGCTTTGGAGTCAATCGTGTTTTCTGCTTAAATTCTTGTTGGTGTAAGCCATTCAGCGAAATAAAACAATATTTTTGCTTGTATCGTGCAGTTGTGGCGAAAATAAAATCGGTGTCGCGTACTCAGTGATATTTTCGTCTGACAGCGACCCTTGTGAGGATAAGCGGTTTGGATAATGGATGGATGGTTGTCACTTGTAATACATCTAATAATCCTCAAGATGTCGCTCGAAGCCTTGTAATTTTTATGTTTATTTTTTACACGGACTGCAAAAGAGAAAGTTTCTGTTCACTTATTTCAGGTTACTCATGATTACCCTTGCCACACATTTCACTGTATAACCAGGGGAGCTGCCAGGTACTTTTGACCCCATGAAAAGAAACATTACTATAATAATATAATATTTGAGTAATTGTATATTTATTAAGGAGTGCTGTATTATTTTGTCAAAATTTACATTTTATTAGGGGGTCTATGTCGATCATGGGCCCCCTAAAATCCTTCCTTATTCCCCCCTTTTCGACGCCTCTGCGTACAGCGACCACAATTTTCATTCTGTGCAGGCTGAGGCCTTCACATTTTAATATATTTGTATTTTTTTATTGACTGGTTGATTTATTTGAACGTAGAGAGGAAAAGAAAGAGATACAAATAAGAGAAAATGGAAAAAAATTAAACAGCAATAAATTACACCATTCAGTATAGTTTATGTTCAAAAGTAGTAGATGAAACTTATCTCGTCCACCCCCTTGGCATTTCTTTATAATTAATCATCATACAATAATAAGTTGTGCAATACAGGTTTGGTTTGTATCTAAATAATTTTCTCTGCATGATGTTTCAAATGCAAAAACACGAGTGAAATCAGGACCATAGCTCCAGCTGTTGTGAAATGCGCTATATAAATAAAATTGTCTTGTATTGTATGCATCGTTAGAGAGGAACAGACCTCTTGTAGCCTGCTATTTACAGTACTGTTAATTATAAATCCACTCAAACATCCTGGGGAGGGAATAAACATCCAGTTGTGTAATTGCAATCTCACTCGAAAGTCGTTGGCCAGGGTCAGTTCACCTATGGGCTCCAAAAGGACTTGAAAACAAGAACAAAGGATGAGCCTGGACTCAATTTTTTTAACCTCCTTGCCAAACTTGCTGTTTTGAAGTCGAACTCTGGCAGTGCTCTCTTGAAGGGCCCAGGAGAGCTGTGTTCCAATGTAGGAAAGCCCCCCAGCTCCTTGTCGCAGTCAAACAGAGCGACTCCAGACCCACCTCTGTTTGTTTGCTCATTGTTAATAACTGAGACGAGCTTCCTCTGATCAACAATATTGCATTGAACTTGACTCGATAGCGACACAGGTGATTTAGCTTTTAATGTTCAGCCCCATTTCCTGTGTTTATGAACAGCGCTGCTGCTTTTCTTTGTCTCCGTAGTCCGAAACGATACTGCATATAGTAGGACACATGAAGAACTGGTGTGTATGGCGGCTCTTGGTGTTTTCCCAAGAACAACGTTGCGAGATGCCATCATGTTAAGATCACAACTTATACGGTAAACGCTTCAATGAGTGAATGGTGGAATGTACAGTCATGCGGGATCATGGTGATCACATGTTTTTATCAGGAGAGTATGTTACTCCCTTTCATTGTTGTATGTTGCATTCCACATTGTTTTTGTCATTACTTTTTGAATTCTAACGACACAAAAGGGTAACTTTCCTGTCTACGGAGCATTTCCTCTTGTTTTCTATAGTCTGTCTCACCGTGAAGTAACTCACATTCCTTGTGTTATGAGTCTAATGTAAACCAGGAGGTTCATAAGGATGTCTGTCAGGGGGGTGGGCAATAAAGTGAAAATTGTCACTGCTCAGCGCTATCAAATGCTTAATTTGTATCTTAAGGTTGCAAAAGAAGACAAAACTCCAGAATGAAGGATAAAGAATTATGACACCCTGTCATAGTATTTGATTATATGTTGTAATATTCAGTATTTTTGGCCAAAGGTTTTGTAGAGTCTCGAAATTCATCTTGTCTTTTTTATGTTAATTAGTTGATTTTTTTCCCCCATTTCTTCAGACAAAACGAGAGGTTATTTTCTACCTCTACTAGTTTCGTCTTCGGTTCGGGACCGTTTTCTTTGGGATCTTTAAAAAAAAAGTCCTCTTGATGATCCAATCACATCCAGGTGGCATGAAAAAAAAATCAACTAATTAGCATAAAGATTTTCGTAACGCTATACCCGGAAGTGGTGCCACCTGGATGTGATTGGATCATCAAGAGGACTTTTTTTTCCAAAGATCCCAAAGAAAACGGCAGTTGCACGTCGAAACTAGTAGAGGTAGGAAAGAATCTTCGTTTGTCTGAAGAAATGAAAAAAAAAAAACAACAACCATTAACAGTTTTATGTTTTACGAACTTTGATCTTTCAATTTTCACCGTTGTGGGCACTTCACCCTATTTTGCTGCCGTCCGCCTGCGACCTGGGCACCATTCCTTCATCGTCCCTCTGTTCTTATTCATAAAAATAATCGTCCTCCGTCCCGCGTCCGTCCTCATCCTTCCATTTTTACTATTCACGCAAGACAGGATGGCGCTGTTTCTCTCAGTGGGTACTTGATTACAGGGACGGATGAAAATGCACTTTCGTCCATTAAAAAAAAAAAAATGTAAAAAAAAAATGATCCTAAAATTTTAATTTCCTAACATGTTATAGACGCTGCACAACGTATGTGTTAGTGTTTCATGGAGAAGTTGAAGGAGTTTATGACTAATTCCATCAAGGATGTTGACTTGATTTTCTTTGCCATCATAAAGGTTGATGAACATGTTGGTTGATGTCATTTTAACGTCTTGTTGCTTTGTACCCTCACTTGGGTTCTTTGTCAAAGCCCAAGGGTGAATTTTGAACATTGGGAAACAACATGAATTACTGAGCATGAGTATAAATTTGAGATGATTTGAAGAAAACTTTTTTCCCCCTCCACTTGAATACAGGATGCATCTCCGTTTCAAACTCAAGTGCAACGACCAGCTTGATTTATGGCCAGTCGAAAGTGGGCAGCTTTGCGTCCCTGGTGGGAGTTTGGAACTTGGTACCATAAACCCCCGTGGCTATGGTGGCCTACGGAGAGTGTGCTTAACCTCGGGCCCAGTTTATAATTAGAAACACACTTTTCATAGGATCCATGGTAGGAAACCAACTTCAACAATCCCTTACCCCCTTTTATACAGTATGTATGATCCACTATGTCTCCGAGAAAATCCGAAACACATGGAGCAGAGATGAACCCTAAGCCGGATCACTACCTTAAATATACAGTATTGTTGAGAGGAAATCCCATTTTTGGGAAGAGAAAACAATTACGAGTGGTGGACACGCCGCAGAAGACAGGAAATTTTAACTGATCTCAGTCCATCATGCGAATTGGTTCCTTCAATAAGCCCGCTCACCCCCCCCGAGGCATCCCAACACGACCCAAACTGCTTACAATGGATTAAGTATGGAGAAATTGGACACTTTTCTATGACAACAGGATTGATGTAAACAAAATCAAACAAAACTAAATATTCCAGAGAAAAATAAGAAAATATTCTTGTTGGGGTGAAGAAGCCACGTTGTTGGTTAAATTGTTGTTAAATTGAATTACCTAAATTATTTGAAAGGAATTACATGAATAAAGTGAATCACATGAATTATGTGAAAGGAATTACATGAATAGAGTAAATCACATGAATTATGTGAAAGGAATTACATGAATCTAAATTGAATTACCTGAATTATGTGAAAGGAATTACATGAATAGAGTGAATCACATGAATTATGGGAAAGGAATTACATGAATGTGAAATGAATGACCTGAATAACTTGAATTTCAAACTGGAAACATTTGAATGTGAAATGTTGAATGTCCCATTGGAAATGAATGGGGAATTTGGGGGTGAAACATGTAAAATGGGAATGCATGAATAGAGGGAATCACATGAATAATGTGAAAGGAGTTAAAGGAATGCGAAATGAATGACCTGATTGTCGTGAATTTCAAACTGGAAGCATTTGAGTGTGAAATGTTGAATTTCCCAATCGAAATGAATGGGGTGAATTTGGGGTGAAAAATGTGAAATTGTGACTAATCTGAATAAGTGAATGACGTGAAAAATGGAAGCCCCCATCACATGAATAAGTGGAATACGTTAAAAGTGGAATGAAGTGAATCGGTTGAATTATGTGGAAGTAGTTAAGCGTAAAAAAAACGGGCGGAATAAGTTTAATAATAAAGAATAGGAATAACACTCCGCCTTCACACAATAATAATAAAGAATCTGAATAACATATGTGTGAAGACCTCCGCCTTCACACAATAAAGAATCAGAATAACATATGTGTGAATTTTCCGCCATGCTGTTGCCGCCATGTGTCATACCACCATGGAAACCTGGGCATAAGCCAGACAAAGTTCTTGCTCTTGGGATGAATTTGAAAACAAAAGGAGTCGAGGATTCACTTGTCCCATCTATGTTTTTTCCAGTAATAGTCAAGAGGACATGTTGTGGGTAACACAGGGTGAGGCTGGGTGAATCTGACAATAGACCAAGAACTGCACGCATCACAACATCTATTGTGTTCTTGGGTGAAATGTATCCTAGTTTGCTTGACCGAGTCCAAGTATTCTCGCTTTTGACCCGCTACCAAATGTAATCTTTTTTCTTTTTTTTTTTCCTCCATTTCCCCAAGCAGACGCATTCTTTCCACCAAGGAATTCACAACACAAACATGACGTTTTGAGCCTCAAAGAAAGCCAGTCCAATTATTTATTTGAAAGAAAGACAAAATGTGCAGCGACTCGAAGCTATCTCTCTTTTTTGTATCACCGAATGACGCAGCTAAAATAAGATTCTGTTGTTCTTATATGACTATATTTATAGCAAGCGTGTCGTTTTATAACTCCACAAGTTCAGAACAACCTTGTTCCTCATCAGGGAGATGTCATGTAAGTCCGAGAGTGATTTATTGGCTGATTAGTGGTGTTTACTTTGGCAACCACCATCAGGACAGACTGACAGGCGCTCGGGAGGATTTCCTCAAGGTCAAGCTCATCAATAGTGAACAATGCTACAACAGGCAGCAGGAGCGTTGTGTGGGTGGTGTGAGCTGCTACGTGCCCAATGGGTGCCGAGCGATGCAATCTGCTAACTTATTGTAGTGCTGCAGGCTTTCAGTACTTGGCATTAAAACTGAACAAAGAACAAGGCGGAAGTCAATGGTTTGTTGTGCATCGCTGATTTGCAGGTTTATTGCGCTATTATGCTATTAGCAGTGAGGCCATTGTGGAAAGTATAATGAATGAGCTGCGACAATAACAATACCTGCAGTTAGAATAGAATGCGACTTTGTTGAACTGCACTGACAATGAGTACAGTGCCATGGCTGCTTCTATATATATTATTATTATTATTATTATTATTTTTAAACATAAAAATATATAATATATAAAAATATATATTGATATATAATACATAAAATATATATACATTGTAAAGGTTTTGAGAGTAAACAAATAGTAATTTATTTACTATTTGTACATCGACTCAGAAGAACATTTGAAAGGTCAAAGCCATTGATGTTGGAAATAAGAGAGGCTCACAATTTCTTTTGTACTGGGGTTGAGGTCAGGTCTCTGTCTTGTTTGTGTGCACCAAACTCATCCCAGTCCTTGCTTTACACGTTGAGGCACAGTCATGCTCAAACTAAAATGATCTTCCCCAAATCGATCCTACTAAGTTGGATGTAACAAAAAAAACGATGAATTACGAATCAGTCCTATTCCAGGATCTTTCCCGTCAATCTTGGTTAAGAAAAGAAGGTTTGAGATGGGCCTAAAATTTGCTAACAAGGAGAATTCAGCTGTCTCTTTTTTGGAAGTTCCTTGACGCCGGCTTCTTTCTGGTGTTAAGAAAGCTCTCCTGAGAGCAGTAAGAAGAGTCGTGGGTGACTTGGAGCCTATCCCAGCTGACTCAAGATGAGCGGCAGGTTACACTTTGCAGCCCCGGATGGAGAAAACCCACTCAAGAATGATAGAACCATGCTGACCCCATTCATAACATTATCACTTGTTATAATTTGGGGGAAAACCTCATTAGGCTGATTTCTTGGCTCCAAGTGACTATACATTATGTCTGAAAATAACTCTGTCCCGTTGCTTACGACTACACGGCGCTCAGAGCTGCTCCCATCGGGACCCGTTGGCTAATAACAGCACACAATCAGCAAGCGTGTCATTTTTCCTCATATTAGGGCATATAAGAGAGAGGGAGAGAAGTGTCCCGCCTCCAAATTCTCAGGGTGGCCTGCCCTAGTGGCAGAATGGCCGGTTCCTGTGTTTGTGCTTGTTCCTGTCCCCTGCTGTCACCCTGAGGCACGTTGCCATTGTTTCCGTAGCCAGCACCGGAGATCACGGCTGCTCCCTCGATCGCTCGCTCCCCCGACTCGGGAAGGATGAGGAGTGGGTCACACCTACCGTACGTGAGTGAGAGATTCGGTGCGACATCTGAGAGGACACGGCGTCCACACACTTAAGTGTACGCAAATAGACACGGTCCACTTGCACATGCACGTCCACCTTTTGTTCTTCAGAAGGGGGATTCTGTGCTTGGAGACTGTTGGATCGAAGCGACTCTGGGAACATAGTCAACAACAAAATACTTACAAACCCGAAAGGGGGGGCATTTTGCAGTATTTCTGGTAACTCACCATGGGAATTTTTGTATGGGGATTTTTGCAACTATAATCCACTTTAATGGCAGTAAATAAATTGAGATGATGGTTCGGATTTTCTGTTTTGTGAATCTGATGGATAACATTTAACCAACAACAAAAATAAAGTTGTGCAGTAAACAACTATTTTTTTTTCAACATAGAAAACTGCAGCTTATAGCCTGGTGCGGCTTTTATTTTGTTTTTTTCCACCCCAAAAAGTTGCTGCGGCTTATGTAGAGGTGCGTCTAATAGTCCAGAAAATACGGTAGCCTAGATTTTTAGACTACCTAAAAGCAGGTCTAAGTTGTGGTGTAGTATGATTTATACTGGATTTAAGCGAGCCACATGCTGATTCTGAGCTCCGTGGGCGTGTGTTGCACGTCATCGTATTTCATTCTTAAATATGACAACAGTGTGAGACAACAAAGCGTACTTGTGAAGTTCATGCTATAGGATTTAGAACTGAAACTTCCTGTGACATCTCACGTGATTGCAAATCCAGGTTTTGTTTAACTTTTGATGCATTCATCCACATATGCTTTTTACATTTACAACTTTTCCATCATAAATATCCCTGTAGATTTTATATCTTCAAAATAATTGTCGCATTTGTTTTAGATGACCATCTGACACACTCCAGGTTTTGCATCTTTTTTTCCGTAGCACGTTGGAAACGTGGTTCTGGTTACCCCAATGAGATTAAGCGGTAAAGAAAACGGATGAATCATTTTGACCTTCTTATCTTACTGAAATTCTTTTGTAAATGCAAGATGCTGGCATCATGTGTAATTTCGCAACAAGTTGTGATGTCACAGCGTAACGGGCAGCTTATAAGGTTGCAAATGGTATATTTGCACAGTCTTGTTACCCCACAGAGCATAAATTGCAGTAATTTAAACGTCCGAGTGGTATTTATATTGGCCTGCGTGCATAGCGGCTCTTTGCACCCTCAATCCATCTACCCCAAAAATAAATCCTTTGGGGGGAGTTGATGGGCCACGAGTTCTTCTTTTTCAAAGCGATCCTCATGACAACTGCGTTAATTGAGCATTAAGTGCTCTTTGCGATCGGAACACTCATCTCTGTTGTAGATCAACTCGACAGCAGGAAGGTTCTCAACTCTCGTCCGATTTCAGCCAGGTTGTAATTAATTCTTGCTTTTGTTTATTAAAGGAAGGTCTGTTCACCATGCGCACTTTGACGTGAGGCTCAACCTGGAAATGGTTTTCGCGCCGCGGCAGCAGATGATTATATTATTTCTTTTAAAAATATGAATTGGCCTCATTTCATGCAAATTCAGGATAATTAAACAAACAAAAAAGTCCATTATTTACCTAAAATATGCGACACAAACTGATCATTTTATTAAAAACAATCTCAAATCATCTGATGAATGATTTAATTTTGTTGTGGATTTTGCTAAAAGAAAAAAATTGTTGAAATAAAATAAATAAAAAATAAAAGTTACTATTGTTAATATAAAAATAAGAATCATTAAAAACCTTTAACTTTTTAAATACCCAAATTTATGAAATAAAACAAATATTTTTTTGCTGAAAAATGCCTTTGTGTGAACAAGTCTAACTTGAGTTTTTACATTTTTTTTGTAGCAGCTTAATTTGTTCCGTCAATGTGAGGATTCAATTGAAACTACAGCTGTTAAGCGTCTTAACATCTGTTATCATCCATCCATCCATTTATCCCGTTCAGGAAGAGTCTGTGCCCGTTGACAAATGTAGACTATACAGTAGATGTTCTTTATCTCGTTCTTGATATTGTTATTTGTTCAGCTGTAATCCACATAAACCGGGACTGGCCTCACACATTACGGGCCTTGACATCTGAGAGGCTGTTTTTTTTCTCCTCCACCTCGGCATGCTTGACGCTTTATTTAGAATTTCCAGCGCATGTTAGGCTCATGTCGTCTCACCTGATCGCAGACTGTTTCATGTCCCCGTCGAAATGAATACGATGAGGCTTCAATGCAAAACACCGCAAGCTGGTTATTACATAATAATAAACACCGAAAGGCATGCATATTTCTTATTTCCCCTCATGTGGCTTCCCGACATGGATAAGAGAGCACGTGTGATGCATTGACATCAAGTGTAGGAAGCCGAGTCACATAAAGAGAAAACACTTGCTGTGAAATCCAACATTTTCCAGTGAAGATCAAGTTCTTAGCTAATAGCTGATGCCATCTGGTCTTGATGAGCAAAGGAAACACTCCTCATGCCTTACGTTATTTCACCGTGCACGGCCTGCCGCTGTAATTTTGTGATGTTCATTCGTCAGCCTGTTCTATTGGTTCCACCTTCTAAACCTGGTTGGCACATCTCCACCTTCAAAAAAAGTCAACTTTTGCGTTTGGTGGTTTGGAACTAGGTCGTGTGCAGTAGTGACGCCTTGGAGCACGTTGCTGTCTTCACCCAGGCTGATATTGAACAGGACATTCTCGAGCGACCTTGTATCACCAGTTTCAATCAAGAAAAATCACAACGACTGCTGACAAAAATGTCAAATGATGATTAATGAGAGAAGCGTGCGCATGCCTTTGCCTTTGTGTGGTGGATCCACTTGCTGAAAAGCACTGTCATCTCATTTGAAACACCCATGACCTTAAAATTGGAACTTGTGTCTGGCTGTGTGTGAATACATGTGGTTTTAAGATGGTTGTTAAAGTTTGGCATTGTTTCACAGGGCGCAGCATCACAGGAGGAAGGAGGAACAAAAGCTGCTGTGTGGAAGCTGATCATTCAAGAATAGGGCTACTTTTCAACTCCGTTTCGGAGTGCAGCTTTACAGCCGATTTCTACTGATGGCTAAATGAAGCTTCAAATGTGCTTCATGAACCAGTTGTAGTATTTTTGGACTCCTCTAGAGGGCACTCTCTGGTCAACATTGGGCTGGAAGCAGACTGACTTGCCATTTTTTTTAAATCCTTAATTTAAACCAACAGTGCCATCTGGAGGACATAACAATATAATCACTCGTTCATGAAGCAAATCTGAAGCTTCATTTTCCCATCACTGCCGATTTCCATTCCAAGTTGATTCCGACTGATGTAGAAACCTGTTTGTTTAATATGTGATTTATATTGGTTATCTTCAAGTTATATTTGATGGAATCTCAATATGGGCAAACAATTCTAGTATTTGTCATGTCCGCTAACATACATTCATGACTTAACACTTTTTTTTATGCATTTAGCCATGCAGTTTATTGCCTTTCCTCATTTACATCCAATTTGCTTTGTGCCCCTCGATTTTTCTTTTAAGTCGCAGCAAGAATTCAGTAATTGAATAACTTTGCAAATGCCTTTGTCGTAACTGTTTGCATCGGGTATTTGGTTTTGTATCGATGGCACCGTTTACTTTAGTAATTAGGTTTTGAAAGTTAAAAAAAAAAAATCCTAATCAAGATGAATGTCTGTTTAATGAACCACTTTGCCGTGGTTAAACAGCAACGGATTAGAGCCGCCGATGTTTTGCGAGACACAGATGCACTGTGACACGCAACTCTGACCAATGACTTACCGCCGTTGAAAATATTTGATTTATTCCCGTAGTTTCCCACAAAGTACCGACGGGGAATCAAAGGGCAAATCCAAAGCAATCCATACAGCAATAACACTCTCATGACTGAATTGGATCTTTCAACAAACAAGAAACAAGACTGACAGCAGTTTGTCTGTCTTTCTGCATTGTGAAAATAGATTTTGAACCCGGAATTCACGTGCTTGTTTTAAGACTGTTGCAGGTCAAGGAAAAATGATGGAAAATAACCGTACGAGCTTTTCTCACAGAAAGTCATGCTTTTCAGGGAAAAACACATTTATTGGCTTCGCATCGCCACGCTGGTTAATATCGACCTTGAGGAGAATGGGAAATAGTTTTGTAATAATCGATGCAAAGTATCACATTGGAGGACGGTTTTAATTTACTGTACATTGTTGAATAAATCATGTGTACATTTTTTGATGCTTTGGGTTAAATTTTCCAGAACATTCTTGATAGTATCCAGCTTGGCAAACGTGCTACCTTTTCGAATCGCAACTGATGTTTCCCAGATGCAAACGTCAACCTCTGGCTATACAATCACAGCTCCCCTCTCCAGTGCAATGCAACAATAATTGAATTAAATATATAAATCAGATTAATTAAAGATGAAATAATTGAATCGGAAATAAATACAAAATAGGATAAATAAAAACGCACTATGTGCAGCCGCCGTATTTCCTGCTTCCTGAAAGTTTTATCGTCCTCTTCCCAAATGCCTTTTTTTTTCGGCCATGGTATTTTGATACAAAGCCAGCATTTATACTTTTTGGAATATTGCATCCAGGGGATTTCAGGGGAACACTGCACTCAGCCGGGCATGCTTACGTTGGTCCAAAGCAAACTGTCGGTTTAAATGAAGTCCAGTAGAAGGTGCTATCAGAAGCCGCCGTTCCTTCTTTGTGAATTTGGCCCTGAGTGTTTGTCTTCTTTGAGAATAATTCTCTTTTACTACTTAATGATTTGTTCTGGTCATCTTTTTTTTCCTCTCAATTTTCTCAAGAGGGTTTGAATACAACATGCAGCAGCTGTACCATGTGAAATTAGTGACTCATCTGGATCATATTTTTGGATGAGGCGGATCTATTCTTTTTGTTCTGTACTGATTTCCAAACAAAAACCATAAACCTCAGTTGTCATAAATCCACGCGTGTCCTTTAAGCGAGGCCAGACTTACAGTCCGAGATGTTCATAATTGCACCCACAGGTTGCAGACGTGATGCATTCAGGTCAGTTCAATGCTCCAAATGTGCAATCTGTTTTTTGAAGTCAACAAGATGTGTTGGACTAAAATAGTGTAGAAGAAGGCCAGGGTCCATTTCTTTCGCCTCCACGACGACACCAGTCGTGATTAAGAAAAACAACAATTTTGTAAACAATTTTCTACAGCAGTTTGGGTGATGGATGGAAGATTTTTTTTTTTTAATTTGTGCCCATCAATTTTCTTTCAGTTACGCTTTCGCCAACAATTGGTGGTAGCCCCCACCCCCCCTCAAACGGTGAATTCACGCGGCTCCCGCTCCTGCGTGTAGATAGCACGTATGCTTCATATTAAAATGTTCTGTGTTGGAATCTCCGACCTATCTGCGCAGAGTCTGCGTGTCCCCCCCACCGTGCTTGTGTGGCTTTTATCCATCCAGCTCAGACTGATTATTGTTCTATTTCCTAACATTCCTCGCTAGCATGTAACGGCATCTGAACAAAGATGTGACAACTAATATTGCTCGCTTTCTGCCTGCAACATTTTACCTGTTCTGTTTCAAACCTTTATTGTGTTATTTTCTTTTTGGCGACAAAAGCACCATATAGATTTGGAATGATGCTGCCAGAGCTTCATGCAGGTTGCCAGGAGCCTTGAGGCGAAAGTTTTAGAGCCCAGCCCAAACTTGTTGAACCTCCGAATGATGTAATGCATCTATCGCGTCGGCTGTTTCAAATGTTTTTGTGAGCCCCTGAGAATGACGTGTTTTTTTTTTTTTTTTTTTTTTATCCAATGCAATTTTTCATCAAATTATTATTTATTTGTTTTTTTTATGGCCTTTTGGGAGGATTGCCTTCAGCTGGTGCTTTTTCCTGGCCTTTCAATGTGCAAACAATTTCAGGTCAGCTATCAAATTCGTACCTTTTTCTAACTCTGAGCTACCGTTTTCCTTCTTAGATGGATGAGATAACTCTGCTGCTGAGCAAGTTTTAAACGCATCTTCAAGTTGGGGAATCTTTTCTCTTTCTCAAGACCAGAGCTTTACATATGAGAACTGAGGTAAGATGCTACATGCATTTTTTCCATTTTCCTTCCCTCGATGTTGTCAAGTCACAATTCAAATGCAAATTTCACCATGGAGGAACTAATAAAGATTATATAATACATTAGAATCCAATGTAACTTTATACATACACCTGCACAATCTCATGTGATCAAATACAGCTGCTCTAGAATAATCTGCCCGAATTGTTGTTAGTTTATATGTAATTGACTGAAGCTCAGTCTAGGATCTTAGTGATGGGTAAATGAAGCTTCAAATGTGCTTCGTGAACCAGTTGTAGTATTTTTGGACTCCAGTAGATGGCACTCTCTGTTCAACGTTGAGCTGAAAGCAGACTGACTTGACATTTTTTAAACCCTTTATTTAAATCAACAGTGCCATCTAGAGGAGTCCAAAAATACAACAAGTGGTTCATGAAGCAAATTTGAAGCTTCATTTTCCCATCACTAGGATGTACCCCAGATCTTGCTCAAAGTCACCTTGGATAGCTCGCCCTCAACCCTAATAACCTCAAGCAAGGTATAAAATGGGCATACAAATTCCCTTTTTTTTTTTTTCTATTTAGTGTTTGTAGACGTTTTCCCATTTACGACTACAACAGAAAGTTTATTTTCATGACACTGGAGTTTTGTTATCGCTGGCATAGATAGCTGACACCATTTTCCTTTAATAACCCACCCAGGCTGTCATGTGCTTATTGCGCAATATATTTATCATCCAAATCGCTCCCCAGCTGGTTTGCTGTCCACATGATGTGTAACATGGGAATAGTGTGTAGATGTCAAGGCGCAGCGGGGCACTGAGAGAGCAACTCGTGTTTGTCCAAGTTTGTCGAAAGTCTCGTCATGGCTCCCCGAGGGAGGATTTGGCAGGGGGAGCCAAACTATGCCACCCAAGGTAGTTGGACAACCTTTGACCCCATGTGACATCTCTCATGTGACCTGTCTCGCTGTCAGAGGGAGTCGCGTCTCACTGCTTTTCACTGTTGCGTTTTATTGTACTTTCCCACCCACGGTGAGCGCTCACATCTACCGGCTAAGAACGGAAACTGCGTTCTATGTTCTCATGAAATGCGAGCTTTTCATGCGCCGACTCAAGTATGACCAAAAATTGTGGATATGTCTTATCGTTGTCAGTTGCATGCTTATCATTCAAGTTGTCATGACAGCATTGATGTGAAAATGCTTTATTAAATTCCGCCGACGTCATGTAAAGAGACACCCAAAAACGATCATTTCACCAAAGAACGTTAGATCGATATGGACGCATCATAAAATTGTTGATGGTATGAGAAATGCACAATTTAGGTCAAGATGCAACAAAGTTAGCGCCTGTTCTGACGTTTTTCCGAACATTTCCCAGCAGAATCATCATCTCTCACTACGACAATGATTCCAAAAACTTGCGCTTCAAAGCTCTGCCTTGTGTTTTTATTATGTCTCAGAAGTATTTTGTCATCTTTACACATACAGCTTTTCTTTTGTCTTGGATAATGATTCATTATTTAAAAAAAAAAGAAAAAAGGTCCTGTAGATAAACTCCAGATCTGTTCCAGTAGCACTTGCCAACTCTTGAAGAAAGGGCTTTTTTTTCAGCAGTACATTAAAAAATATGTGAGTATAAATTGAGTTAGATGCGATAACATCAGGCACATGTACCCCAATGATCAAAGACAGCGGATTTGCCAAAAAATGAACGCACGAATAGTCAACTGTTAAAAAAATGCATCTAAGTCAAACAAAACTTGGATTGGCAATCATGTGTGATGTCACAGGAAATTTTCATGCGACTTCGGTTTAGTTATAAATTCTATAGCTTGAACTTCACAAGTACGCTTTGGATGAAAATATGGCCCTTAATTTCATCATTCCTAGTGATGGGTAAATGAACCTTCAAATGTGCTTCATGAACCAGTTGTAGTATTTTTGGTCTCCTGTAGAGGGCACTCTCTGTTCAACATTGAGCTGAAAGCAAACTGACTTGCCATTTTTTTAAACCCTTTATCCAAACCAACAGTGCCATCTAGAGGACACAAAAATACAACAACTGGTTCATGAAGCAAATTCGAAGCTTTATTTTCCCATCGCTAATTATTACTACCACCAGATTGCTTACCAGCGCCACCACCAGCTATTACAAACCAATAGCAGCCACTATATCCATATTTGTGTCCTATTATTGGATTAAATGGGTTTCAATGTTAATTCTTGGCTAACACAACACGGAACAAGCTTTCTAACAGGTCCTGTGCTTTGTCAAAAAGGCCTGCAACATCCCCAAACTAATTGAAATGTACTTGTATGTCTTTGACTGAGTCCTACGGTGTTTGTGTTTAACATCACACCTACTGAATGAGACCATTAGAGGCATTAAAACTTATGAAACACATACCAGCGCTTCACTTTAACCTTTTCCCAAGTAATGTAAGTTCATGAACTGGAGCGCATATGAGAAACATTTCACCTCTCTTGGGTCAGAGAGGAAAAGTCCAGTCCAATATCTTCTTGTAACCACACCAAAAGGAAAATGATGGAGGCTTGTGTTGTGTTCTACCTCTGACCGGGGACTTAAAAATGATCCAGAAAGAAATAAAATCTACTGCTACTTATTGAAATGGCTACTTTTATCTGAAATGACATATTATCACGCATTTACTTTGGCTTTAATCCAGAAAGTCCAGTATTTATTTCATTGTTGTAAAATCTGATGATGGACATTCTGAGTAGACACTTGAGCTCTTTTTTTTTTTTTTTTTTTTTTTTTTTTTTTTTGCTGTATTGTCGTAAATCTCACAAGGGTTTCAAATCTAAAATCAAAAATGCTTATTCATCATTCATAATGTGCTCACCTACGGATGGTGACATGTTTTGCTTGGATGCTCTCCTGCCGCTCTCTCTGCAGTTAAGCTCAAACTTTGCTTGTCACGGTTGAGCTCACTTGAGAGAAATCTTTCCAGCTTTTTTAATACCCTGATGTGAATGCACACTTTAAAAAAAAAAGATCGCTTGGAATCAAAATGTTAAACATGTCACACACTCAGGTTTCAATTCCTGCCTCCTGTATGTAAACACATACAGTCTTGCGCAAGGAGCATTTGAGATCATTTTGTGTATTATCGCATTGGAGTTAAAAAACACTGAAACTAAGAGGGGGTGCGTGTGTGTGTCACAAAGTTATCACAGAAGGAATTCAGGACACAAACTGGTAAAAACATACAAGCTGAAGTGCAGTTAAGATAAATGGAAGAAGGGACGGGAAAATGAAGCTTCAAGATGCTTCATGAAGCAGTGGTTATATTTTTGGACTCCTCTAGAGGGCACTCTCTGTTCAACATAGGGCGAAAAGGACACTGACTTGCCATTTCTTAAATCCTTTATATAAACCAACAGTGCCATCTAGAGGAGTCAAAAAACACAACAACTGGTTCATGAAACATCTTGAAGCTTCATGTAAATTTACACCCAATCCAAAGGATCACTCGACTACAGGTGCGGAATTGTTGTAATGTTTAAGGCAATAGAAATTTGAGCTGTCAGCAGAATGTTCAACGTGTGAAAAAGTCGTGACGCGAATTGATGCATGCCATCCTGGCTCGGCGGCTGCGATTTGGAACGCAAGTACATTTAGGATGGATACGATCAGGGCCAGTTTGTCAAGTGGTATTTTCCAAAGTAAGCCAACTAGTCATAGCAGAGATTCAACCAAGCATTATTATCGCAATATATAAATTCCTCATCTGTCTTGAATAAAATCGTAATTTGTACCGCTCCCATCTGTGACCTTGCGCTACTTGTCCACTGTTAGTCCTTAAAGTGAGGGTGGCATGTCTCGCATGGAATTGGGATGATTGTTGATGTTCATCCGGGTGCTAAGCGCTAACACAAGACATGTTTTACATCGGAATCGTGCGGCTTCAGTGATAATTGCCTGCAGGCCTCGTTCGCCTTTGCGGAGGAAATAGCCGGGAAGTCAACTCTCTGTTTAGTTAATGATGCTTGTCAGTTAAATGGCAAGACAGCGCTCTGATAAGCAGGCAACAAAGACCGTCCACCGAGGCCGGCATCACAGTGCGACGATTCATTAACCCGGGATCATAGCAGCCCTTTTTTTTTTTTTTCCATGCCACGTCCTCTAAAATGAGCCGTGAATGATGATGTCGATTTTTGACCTGCGTGAAGTTGGCCCCCCATTTGTTGCAAAAATAGGTGGAAATAGTTTGTTTCGTTTGTGCTGCGTTTGTGCCCGTTTGTGCTGTTAAAATTTTCGTTTGTGCTGCTTCGGTTCGAAAGATATTACACTTTGTTTTATTTCGAGTGTGACGTCACCCAGCCCCCCATTTTCATCCGATTGACTTGGGAATGGTGCCATTCGTTTGTGCTACGTTTGTGCCCGTTTGTGCTGTTAAAATTTTCGTTTGTGCTGCTCCGGTTCGAAAGATATTACACGTTTTAATTTCGAGTGGTGACGTCACCCAGCCCCCCATTTTCATCCGATTGACTTGGGAATGGTGCCGTTCGTTTGTGCTACGTTTGTGCCCGTTTGTGCTGTTAAAATTTTCGTTTGTGCTGCTCCGGTTCGAAAGATATTACACGTTTTAATTTCGAGTGGTGACGTCACCCAGCCCCCCATTTTCATCCGATTGACTTGGGAATGGTGCCGTTCGTTTGTGCTACGTTTGTGCCCGTTTGTGCTGTTAAAATTTTCGTTTGTGCTGCTCCGGTTCGAAAGATATTACACGTTTTAATTTCGAGTGGTGACGTCACCCAGCCCCCCATTTTCATCCGATTGACTTGGGAATGGTGCCGTTCGTTTGTGCTACGTTTGTGCCCGTTTGTGCTGTTAAAATTTTCGTTTGTGCTGCTCCGGTTCGAAAGATATTACACGTTTTAATTTCGAGTGGTGACGTCACCCAGCCCCCCATTTTCATCCGATTGACTTGGGAATGGTGCCGTTCGTTTGTGCTACGTTTGTGCCCGTTTGTGCTGTTAAAATTTTCGTTTGTGCTGCTCCGGTTCGAAAGATATTACACGTTTTAATTCACGCGGTGACGTCACAAACAGGAACGCGCCAGCGTCAGTTTGTTTTGTTTTGCTGTCGAACAAGGAGCTCGGTATCGCGCTACCGCGTTCAGTCAATCACTTGAATCACTCGTATTTGTTATTAATTCCAGGTTATAAACTAGTTCCTGGAATGAACCGATGTTTTGTATGTTTTTGCGCATTTTACATTCTTCATGATCCTGGAAAGCAACTGTTGCCGGACGGACTTCAGGTAAACATGTCACACTCACTGTTGTAGCTTTTTTGCTAGCATACAGTAATCTTAAAACCTTCCTGTTTTCACTGCTGTAAATTACTTTAAATTCGGTCTTATTTCTTTTAATAGTGTTGTTCTACTGCTCATTCATTTATTTCATCAGTAGTCATTAAAGCTATGTGATTATTTCTTAAAATTATAGTAGACGTGAGGCTGAAACATATCCGTTGAACTTTTTGAAATAAAAACAACTTAAAGACACCCCTCGATGAAGCATTCCCTCATTTGAGAACAACTGAATTAATATAAAAACAGTCCGTGTGTAATTGATGAGAGCCTGCAGAGAAACCTTGGGTGAAACGATAGCTTTATGTGTAAAGAAAACAGCAACAAACAAAACCCCAAACTATTTACATTTCAACAATTAAGCAATCACTGCTTTGTGAAGCTCTTTGTCTTTTCTGATGCTGCTTTCACTCTACTTTCCAGGTCATTGTGCATCTCCCAGTCAAAAGCAGCCCTCCTGCAATATGCCACATAATGTCCTAGAGAATCCTCTTCGAGATGATATGACTGCTCTAAAAGTAAACTGTCAGCATCAGACTTCTGGGAATTTCCAGCAGGGCAACTTCTGTTCAACTCATACCTAGGTCGGTGTCAATCCACTAAGCCTCTCCATTTCTCAACTTCAGTAGTATGAATACTGTAGCAACATCAGACTCATCACAGAGGTCAACATAATTTTTTAATATATTTTTTCCTCAGTATGAGAAGTAGTAGAGGCATCGTCAGGTCTTAAGACATGACCTACATCAGCTTTTTTGTTTTGCAGCAGAAATCCACGTTTCCCTCAATGAAGGCATGATGATGAGCAACGAAACGGTCAACACGATTGAGAAGGCTTTCATGCTTGAAAAGCCCATTTTTTATGTTTTTGAACTCTGCTTCAACAGCTGCCGAACTTGCAGTGATGCTGGTACTCCGGAAGAGAGGGACCATTACTCCTGTCCAGAGTGGTAAGTAACTTCCCAGTCTGATGATGTGGGGAATAATCTCAGGGAGGAAGTGGATGTTATCCCTGTCTCCCTCAGCCATGGCAAGTGACCTGATCTCTTCGCATAATTCAGTCACCCACTGTCGAGCATTAGTGTGGATCTGTTGATGCTCCTCAACGGGTTCCTGTGCCTGAACCTCTTCATCGAGCATGCTGATACAGTCTTCTTGTGCTATTTGTGTTTTCAGGTATTTCTTGCACTTTTCTGATGGGAGAGGGGTTCCAGAACTGTCATTACCTTCAGATTAATTAAGTGCCACAATAGTGATGGCACATAGAAGTTATTTTGCATGTTCCACACATTGTGACTTAAGTAGTTGTGCTAAATCTCAGAAAAAATCTTTTTACACAATGTCTTTTATTTTTCAGGCAATCCCACTGGCAGATCATTTTGATGCAGTGTGCAACATCTACCCTGACAAAGCATGGCGGCAGGTTTGCATGCTGACTCCCAAGCAAGACTTTAAAGCACTCATTAATGTAGCTCTTCAAATCGGGATGTTTTCCTGCTGACAGGTGCAGAAGTCCAGTGAAAGTTACCAAAATTTGTCCTGATTGCCAGCATGTTTTGCAACAAAATATAGTATTAAAATAAGGAAGGGCACCATCATCTTTGTCGACGCCTGTTTCATGAGTTGGTTTTCTTCTTTCTGTTGAACCGCATACAATTAAAAAGCAAAGCCTGATTTTTTTTTTTTTCAATTAAAATTACTTCGACAGACATGACCACTAGTGATGAGTCTATAAAGACAGGAATGCGAATAACAATTCAGTTTTATTGATAATGCCTGTTTCAATTTCCAGTGGCATAAGCCAGCAAGTCCCCACAACTTTTCTAACTTTAATTTTTGCTGTAAAAACATCCGCTTTTTGGTTGAACTAGTCTGTCGATTGTGCTGTTTTGGGCCTTAAGAACTTGTATTGTGTTGCTACTGTTTTTCAATAAGAAATTATTTTAGGTCATTTAGAATTCATCCAGCCGCTTGTCCAAATGGACACAATCGTCGACCTTGCGCGTGTAAGGTTGCTGAAATGTGCATCACTGCAGAGAAAGATGTAAGTTTGCGTCACAAATGAGGACATCTATGTATTTATGTACAGTGCACCTCGCAGTGGTAGCATTAAAGACATTGGACTGGACACATTTTTCTGTCACTACTGGAGTCAAACAACTATGTGTACAAGACATTGGTACAGATGTCAGAAAAGCATGGCGTATGTGCTATCACACAGTGGCTGAAAAAAATTGATTCATGCAGGTGCCCCGTCCGTCCCCAATAGAAGCAGTGAGTGCTTTTTCTCTTGCCATTCTTGGATCTCTGGCCAAAGCTTTTACCGCTCACCCCGATTTGAAGACCTACATCAATGAGTGCTTTAAGCATGAAAACCTGCCATGTTTTGTCAGGGTAGACGTTGCACACTGCAACAATATGATCTCCCAGTGGGACCGCCTGAAAAATAAAAGACATTGTGTAAAAAGATTTTTTCTGAGATTTAGCACAACTACTTAAGTCACAATGTGTGGAACATGCAAAATAACTTCTATGTGCCATCACTATTGTGGCACTTAATTAATCTGAAGGTAATGACAGTTCTGGAACCCCTCTCCCATCAGAAAAGTGCAAGAAATACCTGAAAACACAAATAGCACAAGAAGACTGTATCAGCATGCTCGATGAAGAGGTTCAGGCACAGGAACCCGTTGAGGAGCATCAACAGATCCACACTAATGCTCGACAGTGGGTGACTGAATTATGCGAAGAGATCAGGTCACTTGCCATGGCTGAGGGAGACAGGGATAACATCCACTTCCTCCCTGAGATTATTCCCCACATCATCAGACTGGGAAGTTACTTACCACTCTGGACAGGAGTAATGGTCCCTCTCTTCCGGAGTACCAGCATCACTGCAAGTTCGGCAGCTGTTGAAGCAGAGTTCAAAAACATAAAAAATGGGCTTTTCAAGCATGAAAGCCTTCTCAATCGTGTTGACCGTTTCGTTGCTCATCATCATGCCTTCATTGAGGGAAACGTGGATTTCTGCTGCAAAACAAAAAAGCTGATGTAGGTCATGTCTTAAGACCTGACGATGCCTCTACTACTTCTCATACTGAGGAAAAAATATATTAAAAAATTATGTTGACCTCTGTGATGAGTCTGATGTTGCTACAGTATTCATACTACTGAAGTTGAGAAATGGAGAGGCTTAGTGGATTGACACCGACCTAGGTATGAGTTGAACAGAAGTTGCCCTGCTGGAAATTCCCAGAAGTCTGATGCTGACAGTTTACTTTTAGAGCAGTCATATCATCTCGAAGAGGATTCTCTAGGACATTATGTGGCATATTGCAGGAGGGCTGCTTTTGACTGGGAGATGCACAATGACCTGGAAAGTAGAGTGAAAGCAGCATCAGAAAAGACAAAGAGCTTCACAAAGCAGTGATTGCTTAATTGTTGAAATGTAAATAGTTTGGGGTTTTGTTTGTTGCTGTTTTCTTTACACATAAAGCTATCGTTTCACCCAAGGTTTCTCTGCAGGCTCTCATCAATTACACACGGACTGTTTTTATATTAATTCAGTTGTTCTCAAATGAGGGAATGCTTCATCGAGGGGTGTCTTTAAGTTGTTTTTATTTCAAAAAGTTCAACGGATATGTTTCAGCCTCACGTCTACTATAATTTTAAGAAATAATCACATAGCTTTAATGACTACTGATGAAATAAATGAATGAGCAGTAGAACAACACTATTAAAAGAAATAAGACCGAATTTAAAGTAATTTACAGCAGTGAAAACAGGAAGGTTTTAAGATTACTGTATGCTAGCAAAAAAGCTACAACAGTGAGTGTGACATGTTTACCTGAAGTCCGTCCGGCAACAGTTGCTTTCCAGGATCATGAAGAATGTAAAATGCGCAAAAACATACAAAACATCGGTTCATTCCAGGAACTAGTTTATAACCTGGAATTAATAACAAATACGAGTGATTCAAGTGATTGACTGAACGCGGTAGCGCGATACCGAGCTCCTTGTTCGACAGCAAAACAAAACAAACTGACGCTGGCGCGTTCCTGTTTGTGACGTCACCGCGTGAATTAAAACGTGTAATATCTTTCGAACCGGAGCAGCACAAACGAAAATTTTAACAGCACAAACGGGCACAAACGTAGCACAAACGAACGGCACCATTCCCAAGTCAATCGGATGAAAATGGGGGGCTGGGTGACGTCACCACTCGAAATTAAAACGTGTAATATCTTTCGAACCGGAGCAGCACAAACGAAAATTTTAACAGCACAAACGGGCACAAACGTAGCACAAACGAACGGCACCATTCCCAAGTCAATCGGATGAAAATGGGGGGCTGGGTGACGTCACCACTCGAAATTAAAACGTGTAATATCTTTCGAACCGGAGCAGCACAAACGAAAATTTTAACAGCACAAACGGGCACAAACGTAGCACAAACGAACGGCACCATTCCCAAGTCAATCGGATGAAAATGGGGGGCTGGGTGACGTCACCACTCGAAATTAAAACGTGTAATATCTTTCGAACCGGAGCAGCACAAACGAAAATTTTAACAGCACAAACGGGCACAAACGTAGCACAAACGAACGGCACCATTCCCAAGTCAATCGGATGAAAATGGGGGGCTGGGTGACGTCACCACTCGAAATTAAAACGTGTAATATCTTTCGAACCGGAGCAGCACAAACGAAAATTTTAACAGCACAAACGGGCACAAACGTAGCACAAACGAACGGCACCATTCCCAAGTCAATCGGATGAAAATGGGGGGCTGGGTGACGTCACCACTCGAAATTAAAACGTGTAATATCTTTCGAACCGGAGCAGCACAAACGAAAATTTTAACAGCACAAACGGGCACAAACGTAGCACAAACGAATGGCACCATTCCCAAGTCAATCGGATGAAAATGGGGGGCTGGGTGACGTCACACTCGAAATAAAACAAAGTGTAATATCTTTCGAACCGAAGCAGCACAAACGAAAATTTTAACAGCACAAACGGGCACAAACGCAGCACAAACGAAACAAACTATTTCCACCTATTTTTGCAACAAATGGGGGGCCAACTTCACGCAGGTCGATTTTTGTCTTCTTTTCACCGGCCTCATTCTTTCTACGTTTTCCAGAATATGCAAATATACATCGAATGCTATTCTCTGAGGAGCTGGGACTCACAATACATGATTTAGGATGAAATTTATCTTATGTTTTACAAACTTTGTCCCTTTCACTCCCCTTTTGTGGCTTGTTCAAACACAAGATATTTGGCTCATATTGATCAACCTGTCCGCATCCGCTTTTGGAGGTGAGAGCACCCCCAAATACTCCTCCTGTGCATGTGAATGCGTCTTTTCGGTTTAATGGAGAAGGAATCTCTTGCTTGAGATGAGAAGCCTTTCTTCCGCATTTCTCGCCCCCCCCCTGTCGTTCTCTCAGTCTTTTCACATGTCAGTGGTCCTCGGTGAGACACTGTTTGTTGATGGCCATTGTGGATAGTTTGCAGTTTTTTCCTCCTGCCCCCCTAGTCCTGCTTTGTATACAGCGTCAGGAAGCTGGACTTGGGGTGGAACCCTTCATGCATTGTAAGGAGCTTTCTTGTCTTGATTCCAGTGGCCAGAGTATGAGGCCAGTGGCGTATCAGCTTACTGGCAGGCCGTAGGTGTTATTGGTAGTGATGGGTAAATGAAGCTTCAAATGTGCTTCATGAACCAGTTGTAGTATTTTTGGACTCCTGTAGATGGCACTCTCTGTTCAACATTTGAGCTGAAAGCAGACTGACTTGCCAGTTTTAAAACCCTTTATTTAAACCAACAGTGCCATCTAGAGGACACAAAAATACAATAACTAGTTCATGAGGCAAATTTGAAGCTTCATTACCTCACTCTCCATGGCTGCCCTTCCAGCTAAACCACAGTGTGTGGATCCAAAATGTTTTACGGGGCAGCCAGCAGATGATTGAACCGTCAAGTCTGCAACCACATGGATGACATTCACTGCAAGACCCACAAACGGAAGCATGTGTGTTCATGATCACTTTATCTGTCAGCATCAGTTCCATGTCCACATGCTTGAACTGGTCATGGTGGTACTCTCTCGCCCTACCATGATATCAGTTTCTTAAAAGTCAAAATGAAAAGCAGATTCTTAGTAACATAGCATACATGGTGACGATCCTCGTCGAATCACCTCAGGACACATGTCAACCCCAAATGCGTACTTTATCTGACCTTTGCATGAAGACAAGTCCTCACAATGACCTGGTAATGATTTACTTACAGCGGACTTACTTTGTGCATGGTGTGCCTAAAAGACGACTGCTTGTACAAATAGTATATAGATTTATGTCCGCACATCATGAGCAATACCAGGTAAACACATTCCCATACACAGTCTAGTGCAGTTCCGCAGCCAACATGTTTCCTATTAACTGGCATTCAGCCGGTTTGGGTATTAAGTTGTTCAAAGATGTACAGTCAAGAGCCTGAAATCATGCAGGATTACGCACAACCTCCAAGAGCAAATCGGCCGGGCAATTTGCTGTCCAGAATGGTTACATTTTCTGGCTCAGGTGATTCAACCTGAAGCTTTCTGTGCGCTCACTTGGGTACTTTTGTCATTTTTATGTGAATGACGCTCGAGGCTCAGAAAACATTTCATGATTTAGTCCACCGTCGTCTTCCCTGCAGGTGCAAAGGTGGATTCTGATCTTAGTATAGTTTACTCAACATTTGAAAAAAAAAGAGGCAGATATTTAATATTGCAATCCAAATGATCTTTATCCCGTGTGGTGGTGTAAAAAGATTAGCTCTGAATTCAAATGTCATATGAAGTATATAAATTCTACATTAATAAGTTACACCTGAATAAAGTTGTAAAATATAACAAACACAAACTGGTAAATACATTTAAAAATTTTTTAAATAAATTAATTAAATAAATAAATAAATAAATAAAACAAACAAATAAATAAATAAATAAATAAATAAATAAATAAATAAAAACAGATATGTTTTAGTCTACGTTCCCTTTTAATTTAGTTGTCTAAATGATTGCGTTAAATAGTAGGCCGTCACAATCAAATTCAATTTAAAGACTATATATTTTTAGGGTGCTTTTTTTCTACCATCTAATAAAAAGAAATCTCAATAAAACATCCTAATTTCATATCTTCTTAATTTTTCATTTATTTATCGCGTAATTACCGAATATGTTTGTCACTCATCGGTAAGTTAGCAACGATTGCGTGTGCGTAAGATCCCAGCTGTGTGTGAGCTTTTGTTTTTTTGTGGCTGGAAAATGATTAGTTTGCTTCACCTGTTGCTGTCTGTGCTTTATTATTCTGAGTTGGACAGAACATACACATGAAAACCAACTGGACTGATCTCACGGGACAGATTTCAATGACTCACAACTGATTTGTCATGTTGTATTTTGCCTGAATAAGAACATTTTAAGCTGCTGACATTGTGTTAAAAAAAAAAAAGGCAGAAAATAAAACTTGAAAATTCTCTCACTTAAATGGAGCATGTCTGGCTGTCTGCTAAAATCCATATTAATAATTACATCCTGTGCATGTGTCCACCACCTCCATCATAGCTGGGCCTCAGCTGAATAAGCACTGTATAGAAATCCAATAATCATTTCTGAATGGGCCCGCAAGGCCCCAAACATGCAACCTTGACCTTGGAAAGCACTTGGTCCACTTCCAAAAAGTGTCTCGTGTTGCTCATATGACTGGCCACAGGTCAGAGGAGAGAGCAGCACCATGAAATGAATCCGCTCAGCATGGCTCCACTTGATTAGAACCGACACACTGGAGCTCCGTAGGCTCCCTGGTGCTCCTCGGGAGTAATGAACCAGCGCAAATGAACACACTTCGGTGTTAAAATCTCGGACAAGCATGCCAATGAGGATAATGTGCCTTTCAAACTGAACTGTTCATTCGTGTGTTGTGGGTAATTTGGGGGGAAAAAAAAATAATTAAGCGATCCTCTCTGCCATACCTGCGATTGCCACAATTTCCACAACAACAACTGAAATCACAGCACCAAAGATTTATCTGCTTTAATTTCATGTGACTTTATTGGAAAAGGGGTTTGAGTATGATAGCTAAAATACTGCCTCTTGGTTTACATACATAATACAAATGCTAATATATGACATATGTTAATAAAATATGTCAAAAGCAGATTACAACAATTTCAGTTATTTCACATTTTCTTGATGTCCAAATGACGTGGCCCACTTGTTTTTGCATACCAACAAATAAATGCAAAACAGCGTTAAAAAAATATCGAGTAAGAAATACACCGTGTCATTACAAAACAAGCATTGTGATACCAAGGAATGCGTTGATGTTTGTTCAGTTAGTAATTACTCTTTGACCTATGCACAAATACGTCTATAAATATTTGTATTTGTATTTTTACGTAAGTGTATTTTCCTCGTTAAAATAAGCACCAATAAGAAAATAAGAAGGTGCCCACGTTACCGCTAATATTGATGTAATGTTATGTCATTGTAGAGCAGGGGTGGGCAAACTTTTTGATTGGCGGGCCGCAATGGGTTCTAAAATTTGACAGTGGGGCCGGACGAGGAGCAGATGGATGGAGTATTTTGGTAACCTCTCCTCATCGTAGAAAAAAAAAATACATTTAATTATAAATGAAAATTAAAAAAAGCAGAACACATTATATATGCCTGTAAAAAAAACCCCACAGTAGTTTGAAAATAAAACATCGACAAGGTTTATTCATTTAATTTTTTTCAAGTTTGGCGGGCCGGATTAAAACATCTAACGGACCGCATGTGGCCCCTGGGCCGTAGTTTGCCCACACCTGTTGTAGAGTCATCCTTCTCCATTGATCTAATGGACTGATTCAACATTGTGCTGAATCGTTAGTACGACGTCAAATTATGAGCCCATTTATATTTCGAACACTTAAAACAATGCTTGTTGCACTGCTGGCTGCCACCAAATTGGATCACAGCCTGTTAGCAAGCAGCCTGCCAATTGTCAAACACAACAAATAAAGTTAACAAAGACCACAACCACCACTTCCATATTATGCGGAATGTTTAGCAGAGAAGAACGTCGACGGGGTGCTGGGAGTGTCCTAATAGAAAGCACATGTTGATCGCTTGGATCACAAGCCGCAGTTTTTGTTCTGCTTTGCCTCACAGGCTGTGCTGACACTAAAATATAAATAGCCATGGTTTTAAAAGCTAATCAAGTGTTTGGTGTGGCTGGGTTGGAATATGTCTCCAATCATTGCACAATAATATTGACTTTAATTCTCAATTTGTTGGACGGATTAAAACAAGATGTAACGGTTCAAATGCTTCCATGAGACATCACCACTGTCGAATGAATGAAAGCAGAGAGAATGAAAACAATTGGAGGACAGAGTTTAATTGGCTCGGCTGGCTTTTAACATTAACATTGTAAAAAAATTTAAAAAAAAAAATCTTCTGGTGCAAGAAAATGTTTCACACTGTTTTGTAATAGATGGTTCCAAATTGATAATTTGCTTACATTTTGCATGTGACATTTTAACCTTGATTTACTTTACTGTTTGTTGCATTCTAAAACATTCATTGAGCATATACACAATATAAAAAATAAAAACTGTAACATTAACAAGACATATTTGATAATAAAGTGGCTCAAAAATTGAATTCCATGTATAATAAAAGATGATCAAACGTTCTCTTTGCCATCACGAACATTCCCTTTTCTTTTCTTTCTTTTTTTTTTCCTGTACATTTCCCCACGAAAACGCATACCAGAATATTGCAGTCACCTTGCTCTAATGTTTCGAGTCAAAACAGTAAAGACTCGAAGCGGATTTAGAATTTTCACCTTAATGTTGAGGTTTCATCTTGTTGCCTGTTGCACTGAATAAATATTTGGTCTCTACTTTTCACTAGTGATGGGTAAATGAAGCTTCAAATATGCTTCATGAACCAGTTGTAGTATTTTTGGACTCCTGTAGAGGGCGCTCTCTGTTCAACATTGGGCTGAAAGCAGACTGATTTGCCATTTCTAAACCCTTTATCTAAACCAACAGTGCCATCTGGAGGACACAAAAATACAACAACTGATTCATGAATCAAATTTGAAGCTTCATTTTCTCATCACTAGTGATTAGTAGCACATTTGTCATCCCTAAATATTGTTTAAAACTAGTGCCACTTTCACTCACAAAAATCTGAAGAACAGAATATATATATACTGAGCGGATATTTTGGGAGCGTTCTATTAGTGTGACCTGCCGATAAAGATGATACAAATTCGAACTCCTTTGAGGATTTGAATGTTTAAAGGACACTTGGCATAAAGGGTGGTGGGCACATTCATTATCCATAAATCTGTTCACACCGAAAGTTCAAAACGCACGCTTTACACACACATTGTCATTTGAGCTGATCAGCCAGCACTCATTCAAACACAAGTGACATCATCTTGCATCCGTTGTCCCAAGACAGGCTTTAATCGCACTTGGTGCTTCCGTGGAGGGTCGGGAGGGTGATTGGGGTTGGGGGTGGCACTCTGTGGGTGTCCAGAGAGGCCCGTGGCGGGTGGCACAAATTGGCGGTGAAGTGCATCTTGTGCAAGCAGTCCAGAGAGGTGGACGGTTACAAACAGCGTGTTTACATACATCCATAGCAGTGGGAAGGAGGTACACAGGTTGGACCTGAGGGTGCGTGACCCTGATCGAAAACATTCCTCGGACTTAGTTCTTCTTGTTGTTGCGTCTTCTCGACTTCTTCACCCTGCACACGAGTTGAGAAACATGTTTACTGGCAAATGATACAATACAATACAATATTATTGATACGGCGCATTTCACGACAGCCGGAGCGGTAACAAAGCGCTTTCCATATGCTGTCATGTCAATTTGCAGGTAATTAAAACACATTTACAATAGATAGCAGAACAGTGACAGGCTCATGTTGAGTCGAAAGCTAAAGAATAAAAATAAAAATAGTTGAGTTGAGAACTTAAAAATAAAAATTAAAATTAAAATGACTTTTTATTTTCAGATATTTTACATATTATTTTACTTTCAGGGGTCAACGACCTTTTTAAAGCTGAGAGCTACTCCCGATGTGTGTGAAAGGCTAATCGTTTGATACCTACTTCTGAAATAACACATTTGCTTAAATTACATTGAATGTCATATTATGTAATTAATAGAATTGTATATTTATTTGAATCCGGTGGTCAAGTGCATGATTTCTCAATAATTCTCTCTGACTTAACAAAGGTAATAATCAGATAACGATCAATATGCTGCTTTTTTTCTTTCTACAAATCTCTGTAAAAGTTTTCATTTTCGAATGATCATTTTTGCGTCATTCCTAGGAAATCACAATGCCTCATCGCTGGTGAGCCATTTTTGGAACAGGCCCTCAGGCCGTGTTAGTCTTATTGTTTTGAAAGAACACCACAGCATTCGCATAAACGTATACGATTAGTTGTTCCCGTTTGAATACCGTTGATGTTTATAATGAGCATGTTTTTTTATTTATTTATTTATTATTTTTTATTTACATTTAGGCTACCAGGTGGAGTTAGAGGTTGTTATCATGAGCACACATGAAGTGCTCTAATAAAAATAAATAATCCACATCTGTTCCCATGCCGGGGTTCAATCTTCTCATGCGACACACTGGGAAATGTTATGTTGGATACTCAGTCGCAACATGTCATGCCAAACATGTACAGTGTCATGTAGCGACAGTAAAAGTCGGCAGCGGTAATTCCCTCGACTATTCTGTGCTGCAACCAAGCCAAAATAACGCTTTAGAGTGCCTCGTTGTTGGTCGTGAGTGCGTGCACATGAACTGAAGCTGAACTTCAATGCATTATCGTTTTTTTCAATTAACATAAAAACAAATCAGATTGTTGATCACAAAATTAAATAATCATCATAATTAGTCACCATATTAAAGATATGAACATCTTTCTTACAAACGAGTTTCCTACTTTTTTGCAGGTGTTTTTTTTTCCCTACTGTTGCTAAATACTGACGTGATCGGAAAACCACCGCGTATTTTAAAAACTAAAAAGTAAATCATTCCCAAACAGTCATTAAAATCTTACACATGCACATAAATAAGTTTGTTTGTCTTCCTATTGTGAGTGTCGGTAGTGTTCCAAAAATCTGTTATGCAGCCTGGCAATAATCATCAGCGGACACTTTGGGAGAGTTTTGTTTCGGAGGAATTTTAAGAACATGGCTTGTTAAAATGTGAATGTTCTGCCACCGTTATGAGACCTTTTAAGCTTCCCTCCGTCCGTGTTGCCACAGCAACTATGCTGCTCATGTGAAATTAGAGGCGATAATTGTGGGCAGAATGCATTTAAAAGTCCACTGGACATCGTTTTGTGTTTAAGTGCGGCGTGTGAGCGGATGATGACGATGAACACACCGCTGACGCCTGCGATGCTCAGACTTAAGGTTATGAGAAAGGAGGAAGCAGGCGCTCCGCAGACAGATTTATCACCCATCTTAACTTCACGCACATCATTTCACACGTGATAATTTAGTCTGCTCGCATCAACCAAGTCATCGCTTGCACTGAGTAATTACCAGCAAGACAGTCAACCAGCAATTTGTAACAGAGCTTTATTTGTACTATGCAGGCTCTAAATTGTGATTATTCGTGTCTGTCTTTGTCAGTGATGCTCGAGGTCACTCGGAGAGAAGGAGAGAGTGGTCTTTTTTTTTTTTCCTTACTTGTTTATAGCGTTCTTTAAGTACTGCTGCAGCCACTTGGTCTCCGGGTTGATGCAAACTTCCCTGTTGCTTTTCAGCTTGGCACTGTGGGACGAAGACGAGGAGAATTGGATTATTACCGTTGCTTTGTTTTATTCAGACAAGGACGAGGAATGTGGACAGAGGTGGATTTTTTTTTTTTTATGTGGAATAAAATGCAGGAATACATTTTTTTTTCTCATTTTGAAAAATGAACACGATGCTTTCTTTTAATTATGCCCATGAACCCCCCCCCCCAAAAAAAAAATACTATGCTGTGTTCCTGTGATCTGACATCATTTCCCGTGAACCAGGAAGCAGTCTTTCTACAGTTTGAATCCGAATGAAATGGTTCCACCTGCCCCAGAATACAATTCGTATTTTCCTGTTAATTTATATTATTCTCCTCGATTTAGCTTACTAACCAGCAAATGAGCAAACACAAAAATAGCCATCGCCTGCATCCGCCACACAATAAAAAACTGTATGCCGCCGCCATTTTACATTGTCCCCCTGTGAACCAGGATAGGTCTTCCTGACTAAAACGTAATGCCACATAAGATTAAATATTGTGTTCTCCTTATTCTAACCCAGGGCAAACTACGGCCCGGGGGCCACATACGGCCCGTTAAATGTTTGAATACGGCCCGCTGAACTTGACAAAAATGAAATGAATAAACCTTGTTGATGTTTTATTTTCTAAATATTGTGGTTTTTCAAAGACACATTTTGTTCATTTTCATTTAAAATTAAATGTATTTATTTTCTCTGATGAGGTGAGGTTACCAAAACACTCCATCCATCTACTCCTGGTCCGGCCCCGTGTCAAATTTTAGAACCCATTGTGGCCCGCCAATCACAAAGTTTGCCTACCCCTGTAATCTAGTGTCTACTTTCTTGACACAATGCATGGAAGAATGTTTGCGTTACAATCGCCACTTGCTTCAGGTTTACACGCAAAGCAATATGCTTTTGATGTCCTGTATAAATCAGCTTTATCGTTGACATGAATTCAACACTGCATTGTCCATGGATCATCCTCTGCCTATTAAATTGCAATGAAACCAAAAGAGAAACATTTTAAAAGCTTCTTTGGCAAGATCAACTCAACGAATTGGAACACTGAGATCCAGTGACGTGAAGACAAATGTATCTAAATGCACAATACGGACCGTTTGTCTTTGTGGAGAGTCAAAAGTGGGAATTTCTTTTTCACTTGGATGCTCATTCATTATTCCCAATAGGAGAATAAATATTATATAGTGATGTGATAAAAGGTAGAGTTAACGACCTTTTGCTGTGTAAACACTTAAAGGATTAGGTGCGGGTTCTGGACATTTTTAGCTTATCTGTAGCTTATAAATCACAACAATATATTTTAGCACGTGTGGAATTCATCTTTGATGAGCTCACATTGTGTAAAAAGGGCTTCCAGCATGTTGTGAATGTCTCGAAAGGGAAAACCAGAATTCTTCCATTGATGACAATGAATGTGTTTTAAAAACTACGACTCGTCGCTATTTTGACACATTGAATGAAAATGGATCAGCACCTGAGCGACGTAAGCCTTAAGAAGCTCAGCATGTCCTCCAACATATGTGAGCTGCAAATGTGATGCTCATTGAGCATGACAAGTTGTCAACCCCTGGCCAGCTGTGAGAAATTAACACTTTTCTCTTTCCACCGGAGAGCAGCTGCAGTAGAGAGTCTGTGAGCGAGAACTCTGTTCATCTAGCTCAATTTTCATGACTGGCACAAATCTGGCGCCGTATGTGGCATAAATCTACGCAGACGTGTTAAACTGGGTGTTGGTAAATTTGCAGACACGTGAAAGCCAGGGTATTTAAAAAAAAAAGGGCAGTTTGCGCAGATGTGGGCGTGAAGACAGCTAACTTCATTCGCGACCAATCAAACGCCAAAATGCCTTTTTTAAATACCCGAAACTTGGTCTTGGTCCGCCTCTGTGCGTTGTTTGACCACACCTCGTACCAGACTTGAGCTAAAAAAAACAATCATGTCATGTTGTAGTTAAAAAAAAAAATAATAATAATAAGTGTAGATCCCTTGCCGGTCTGCTTGATATTGCACAGAGTCAAAAACATCTGCGTACGCATTTGTTTGATGTAAATTCTGAGTTTGCCGAGTCCTTTTGATCTGACCGGTGGTTCATTTTAACTGCGATTGAACCAAATGATTAGCGGATACAAATTAGGGTCATTTCAGACAGTCAAATTTTTCACGCTTCAAAAGAAGAAGGGACAATCCCCAGCCCCACCAAATAAATATCCAAAAGAACCATTTTAGATCTCTATCATCACAAAGATACATTTTAATCTCACATGGTGCGGTCTTTAGACAACAAATCCCTGGAAAATTTCAAAATTATTTATTAATTATTTTTTCATTTTTACTTTTCGTAAAAATGTGTACTTACCAACACCTTTAAATTAATTCATCAATCATCACCAATATTATTATTTTTTTATAGTATTATTTTTTTCCTATTCATTTAATTTAAGACTATTTGAATGTACTGAACACATTAATTTAATTTAATTAAATGTAATAGTTTTGGACTGATATTATTGCGATATATTTTTTATTTTATATTTTTTGTGCGCGTCTGCCCGCGACTGCATCTGAAAAATTTGTAAATATTTCAGTGAAGATTTGCAGCAACACAACCCGGGGCGGGAGGTCAGCCGGCACGGCTCTTAACATGTGTGTCACACCTCCGTGGCAAAAGGTCACGAGTGAGACTTAGCATGAGGCGAGTCTTTCTCCTGCTTCCATATTTCCATCACACTGCACCACAAATGAAACACCCCACCTTCTGTGTTGCTCACCTCACCCCAGCAAATGGCATCTCCACAATAAAGAGACAAAGAGCATCCAATCCTTCAAAGCAACATGTCAACAGCTCCGTAACTGGATCTGTGTTTACTTTCCCTCCCTCTTCTTTTATTAAGGGTGGCAGGTCCATCCGCTGGGGACCTCCATCCTGTTTTTTGATGTGCCCTCCTCCGTCCTGTTTATCTGTCTGCTTGTCTGGCTTGGCTACTCGAAGCTTCACCTCTAATTGACTTGGCTAAAATTTGAGGGCTGGAGTTCCACAAGCAGCAGGTAGTAATTACTTCACAGCAAGTTAATACCAACAGCATGCTGGGATGAGTGGGCAAAGAGTTGTGGGGGTCATATTGGGAAGCACGGTGGGACACTGCCGGGCGGGAGGGGGGGGGGGGGGGTCACAGAGGAGTATAACGTTACTTTAGTGTGCTTTCATGTGTCGGAATGGAGATATCAGAGGAGCGAGCTGTATGTCCCCTCTCGCCTCGCCGAAATGACTTTTTGACTCCTCTGGGCTGGTCGCATCTCTGTGCGTCCGCTTCGCCCCCCCCCCCCCCTTTTGCTATTCATTCATGTTCCAAGCAGTCACAAGTCACCCCCTCCTCATTTGGCAGCCTTTTCTTCGCCTTTTGGCTGTGAGGCTTCTGCCACCTGATTTTCTATAGAAAACTAATGAATGAGGCTTTTGAGTTAATGTGTTCCAGGCCAGTGACATTATACTCAGCCTTGCTGTGCGGTCGGAGGCGGGAGATAAAAAAAAAAAAAAAAATGGAAAAAGAAAATGGAAAAGGGACACTGAGGGGTCAGCAGAAACACAAAGGTAATGACTTTGACCCTTAATTATTGCTTCCTTTGGAAAACATGCTTCGGCTGACACTTCTTTTCTTATTTTGGAATGCGACTTTAAAATTGGATTTCTTTTTGGATGATTTTTAGCATACAAAAAAAAAATGAAGCTTCAATAAGTAGTATTGTAGTATTACACATGAACAGCAATGCATAACAATATTTTTTTTTCAGTTTTGTTGCATCTACACTAAATTGTGTAAAATTTCGATGAGAATTGAGTTAACTAAATGTAAACAGGAAAAGTGATTTTGTGAAAAAAAAAAAAAAAAGGGAAACCGATTAGGTCTGACTTTAGCTGACGCTACAAAGGCCTGTCGTGCTCCTTACTTTGTTTTATGTCTTAAGTTTATAAGTGGTCGATATGCTCCCAATCATTCTTATTTTATTTCACTATTATGTATTCCTTTTTTTCCACTTTAGGTTTTTTTTCTCACTTAGTCTGATTGTTTGTGAAATGGAAATGTTGCTCTTCAATAAAAAGAAAATTATGAAAAAAATATATTTGTTTTTAAAAAATGTGATTTTTCTTAAAAAAAAAATATTTAAAAAAAAAAAATGTTTGGCAGGACTCAAGTTGAATTAAAGTTTCTCACACATTTTACAAATCAAAATGCGAGTTCTCGGACTTGTTATCCTATTAAAAGTGTGACTGGAGTACATTACGTATATTTGTACATGACAAGTATTCCTGCATTTCCGTAGTTTGGTTTGATAAACTTTTCAATAAATTAAATAAATAAATAAATAAAGGCATTGCTTTTCTGCTAGCGTGTACAAAAATGTTGCACCACTTGGCAACTCGTGATTCACCCCTTGCATGTAATGTATTGGAATTTATACATTCCAGGTTGTCAGAACTCTTTTTACGCTCACACATGAAAATCAAATCAATGTCATGAATGATACATGTTTTGTTTGCTTCGTTGCTTAGCTGCTTTAACCTTTTCCCCAGACCCAAACTACAGATCAATGAAGTTTGGACTGGACAACCTTGATAAGACTTAAATGTCACTAATATTTGGAGAAGAACATTTCTGTGTCGTCCTAAAATACTCAAAACAGACAAACCACCGGCAGGCATTTATTTAAGGTGTTAAATCTTTTCGTAGTACTCACATGACTTGGAAGGGGCAGTTGGGCGTGTGGAGGAACTTGAGCTCTTTGATGGAACGCTGGGGAACCGTGTTGAGAGTCGAACGACACCAGCACCTTTCCACCAGACTGATGGGCTTTGCTGCAAGCACACCAAAGGGAAAATGACAAAAAGAAGCAAATGGGCGAAGAACACAGCGGATCTAATGTCTTCTTTTTATGCAATCGATTGTTTGGCATAAAAAAAAAAAATTGTTTAAAAAAAGAATTGTATCGGAATTCTTGCAATGAATGAAAAAAAAAAAACCCAATGATGAACAAAACTCACATGCCTCATCTGAGTTAAAGATTAAATGTAATTTTGGATTGTAAGGAATTAATCTCTTCCAAGGGATTGCGATTACATCCTTGACTTCCCTCATTGGACGGGATAATAACGTGTTTAATCTACTGTCACATCTTTCCAAAGCATGGGAACATACGAGTTTACCTGCGATTGCTCTCGACAACATGTTCATTAAAAAGAGATTAGTCCCTTTTTGACCACTCGCACCGCCCCCCCCCCCACACACACACACATCACATCATTTTATCTTTTCAGTCAGAACGCATTCAGCCTGACCACTCTCTCGCTAAAGGGTCCTCAACACACAATTTCTAATGTTGCCCCTCTTTCATAAAAGAGCCCTCGGCAGCTCGCACAGCCGCAGTGGAAATCACCCTAAGTACATTCTTAAAATGATTACAAATCACCCGTGTGCCACCAGCATGGCGGCTCGCTGGGCCCCCGTGCACTATTGCAGATGCAAGCTGATAACGCTAAACATCAAAGTATGACAAGCGCATTCCAGAATACAGCTTGCGGATTGGTGATGGAGGAAGAAAGAAATTTTTAACGGCAATAGTATTACATTTGGCTTGGTTCTTAAATAGAATACAGCAAACCTAAATAACTTCATGGCAATAAATATTAATAAAAAAAAAATAGTGTAACAATGACCTTCCACAAATTTCTTTTGACACAATTCATTATCAAATGTGCCACCACAAATGGCAAACACCCAAATAATATCAGTCGAATAACTCTGCCCCATTCTAATGCAAACTAGGGGATCATTATGCAGCACTGGCACCTGAAAGCGAGCATCCGCCGCTATCACCAGCGCGTTGTTTATCCCTCATTAGAAACTAATTAAAAGAAAGCAAAGAGAAAAGCCAAATGCACACAAGTCTTTCATATGCAATGCGGAGGTGCAAGCAGGGCAGAAACAACAAGCTTAACATAAGCGCAGGCCGGGCCGGCTCAACAGCCTGACTTGACACCTGGCAAGGAACAGAAGGAGACACTAAAGTGGGGCCGCAAAGTTGATAACACGCAATGTTGTGAGATAACCATTTGCTGTTCAATAAAAGAAAACATTTCATTAAAAAAAAATTCTAAGGAAATAATTGAGAGACACCGTTCTATTGAGCTTTTGTTATTATATAATGCAAAGGTTTTAATTGTTTTAAAACAAGAATTATGATTTTTTTCTAACTACTAAAAATAATAATAATAAATATATGAGAGGACAATTCACCATCAACATGCATAAATTTGATTAAAAAAAACTTACGTTTTACATTTTGCTTTATTTTCGAGGCATGTCAGATATTTAGAAATAATACTTATTAAAATAACAAATGTAATATTATAAAAAAAAAAATAAAAAAAAACGTTTTAATAATTTAATAAGTCTGCGTGACTCGGACTCACCGGTACTTGAAGGTCCATGTGTGACCACGGCCAACAGAAGCATCAGCGGCAGCAGTTTGATGTCCATGTCGGTGCTCGCTCAAGCTGCTCCGTCTGCTACAGTCCAAGGCACGACTGAGGCCGCCAGCGCTGTATTGTGTTAAAAGCTCACATAAGGGAGCGAGGGAGAGAGAGTGAGGGGAAGGAGGGAGACCCACTTTCTCAGAAAGGGGGTGGGCAAAAGGGGTGTCCCAGCATGGGAGGAGAAGAGGTGAGAGTAAGGCACAAGGAGGAGAAGAAGGAGGAGGAGGGAGCAGTGGCCAGTTAGTCAAGACTTCCTCACTTGAAAAATGTTGGCAGGGAGTCAAGTCGAAAGTCTTGGGGAAATTCTTTTTTTTTCTCCTTTTTTCCTCTTTGGTTCCATTTGTCAAACTTGCCTGGTTCAATATGCGCGACTGCCCTCGAAAAGATTAAGTCAATTTGGCTTTTTGGCTGAAATCAAAATGGATGATTAAGCTGACCTTCTGTAACATTTTCGATGAACTTATCCAAATGTTAAAAGTTTCTGAGCTTCTTGATTCGATACAATCCTAACGACGTCCCCGTTCTGTGACTCTTCCAGTTTCTCTATCTTGGTTGCAACGTGCTGATGACACTTTCCATCTGAGAACACGCCGTTTGAATCCTTGCAGTGACAAGGTAGTGTAGATCAGTTGGCAGGTGTCGTGTTGGTTGATGTAAAAAGAAAAAAATAATACTGTGCTTATGTTAGATTTAATTTATGATAAAAATAGTGTTGAATAAAAAAAATAAAAAATGAAAAAAATCCTGCGAAGTGATAGAAAATGTGCGTGGTCATGTTTTTAAATATTGTTTTTTAATATATGTTTTTTATATTAATGACGAGGAAGATTTCTGGTTATTTAAGCAGAATATACTAACATTGTATTCTGTGCATTTAACTTCTTGATTTTTTTTTCTTGTTTTGTATGTTTGGCATTATTGTGTCAAAGACAACATTATGTTTTATATGGATAAAGAAGGACAAAAAAAAAATAATCACAATTTTGTGGTAGGGCCGGGGAGCTTATCACCATCTTATCAAGTATAAAATTAAGAGTTATGATCAGATCTGGCAAATGTTTGTAGTCCAAATGAAAAAATATGCAGCTCTTTCTTTATTGAGTCTATTTCTCCTTTTTGACATTTAATGTTTTCATTCAAAATGCTGTTGATTTTGGATCGCTATATCAACTGAACGGTGTTCATTGGATTTGGATTTGTGATGGTTAATTGGGAAAATAATTTTTTTTTTTTTCAAGACACATCACAGCCTCAGCTATTTACTTAAGCACGGATGCGGCTGTTTCGCATTTCAAGTTATGTTGATTCGCACACACCTTCCTATCTAATCTTGATTCATGTTAATTTCTCCCTTTTATATTATAAAGCATCTTTGGCTCTCCTCACCATCTGCCGCACATGTTTAGGTGAGCTCCCTCCTGAGGCCCCTGCTGTTACTCTGACATTGCTGCGTATCAGCTGAGTGTGTGACAATTCTCCCTCCCTCTCTGTCTCTCTCCATCGCTGTCTCGCCGAATGGAAAGTTCTGCATGTACTGAAGTCGAAATGCAAATGCTGCAGCTCTGCTTTATTTAAGAGGATAATAATGACCAAAGCGTTAACTCGTGTGCTTGTTGGATGAAGAACAACTGCAAACTGGAAACCATTACACTTCATTTGAGTGCTCAGGAGTTTTTGATATGAGGCTACTGAGACCCATTGCATGAAAACACCATGGCCTACTTTTGCATATTTCTTTTACAGTGGAACCTCGTAGGCTGCCATCATAAAACCCATCCATCCATTATCTGTTCCGCTTTTCCTCACAAGGGTTGCGGGGGGGTGCCGGAGCCTATCCCAGCTATCTTCAGGCAGTAGAACTGAACTGGTTGCCAGCCAATCACAGGGCGCCATCAGAAAAAAATTCGAAAAGTGTTATAACATTGTTATTATTAAGTGAATGGCATCCTAAAATGTGTTAAATGTTGCCTGATCAACCTGGAAAGGGAATTCCCCCATCTTTGGTCCCTTCTCAAGGTTTCTCATTTTTTAATAGATGGGGTTTGGAGTTTTTGCTTGCACTCCTGGAGGGGTTAAGATAGATCAGGGGATGTCGACTGTGGGTACATGAAGCCCTTTGAGACTTTCTTGTGATTAAGGGCTATAGAAATAAATTTGATTTAATTCGATCTGTGAGTCTGCTTACTTTCACCCTTTGCTAATCTGCTTCCCTTTTTTTGGTAAAAGCTTTGCAAAAAAAAAAACAAAAAAGGCCCCTTTTCAAATTCTTAAATTGATTAAATTAATTACAAATAATTTTTGAATTGTATATATAATGAATTGATTGAAAAAATTAACATTACACCTGGAATGAAGCAAAAATAAATAGCTGTGTTTGTTGCGTACTATAAATAAAGCATTTGTGTTATTCTCTGTAGTTGTCATCTGAAACTGAAACCAGTCCAAACGCCAGAACATGACGCCCCTTCGTCACCCCCAACCCTCCCCTTCACCCCCACCAGTACCATCATGCCCAATAAAACCATACAAGCGCTTACGAGTGGTTGCGGATTCATACACCAAACGTCTTTGCAGGACTTTGCACGGCTGCCGCTGTTGAAGGATTAGTGGCGGGTCCTGTAGTTAGTCATAAACATGAGAGGGTGTTTACAGTTAGCCAAGAGGGGTCTACTAAAACTGCCACCAAGAGGAGCGAGATCAAACTGAGATGCCAGGAGGCGAAATGTAAATGAGCTGGCTGGAATTGACTTCCTCTAATGAGCCAAACAACACATTTTTAGTGTTTTATGGGCTATGTAAACACGGTGAGAAACAACACGACATTTGGCCATTAAGTCTGCAGGCCTCCATCGCAATACAATGGGCGATTATTACCTCTGCCAAGGAGGTGTGGGTTTGTCCCTTTATTGGTTTTCATGCAACTTTGACTCTACAACTCTAACTTTGACTTTTGTGCTGAGCCAGCATAATCGTTTAGACATCAGGCAATCAGGCCTTTGCTGTCTTTGGTCAGAATGAGGAATAAGAAAATCGTATTCGGCTTGAATATCAGTATGATTGTACCTCGCTTAATGCAACACCAACATCAGATAAATGGTCAAAATTAGTAATGGGAAAATGAAGCTTCAAATTTGCTTCATGAACCAGTTGTTGTATTTTTGTGTCCTCTAGATGGCACTGTTGGTTTTAATAAAGGTTTTAAAAAAATGGCAAGTCAGTCTGCTTTCAGCAAAATGTTGTACGGAGAGCGCCATCTACAGGAGTCCAAAAATACTACAACTGGTTCATGAAGCACATTTGAAGCTTCATTTACCCATCACTAGCCAAACTGTCATTATTATTGTCGCGCTTATCACCTCTCTTTTACCCCCTCCAGCATGTCACAGTGGCAAACACATTGGCTGGGAATGCGTTTGGCACGTTTCCCACCGACCCGCGGGACGGCACCGCCACTTGTGTTGCTCGTGGGGTCAGAGTTCACTGTTTCATGTACCTGTGTAGAGTTACAGGCAATTGGGCTGCCTGGTCTTTGTTCTAGAGCCGTCGTGATTGACAAGCGTGCACAATTGGTTGCCTTGATGACGGATATGATCGAGAGCAGGCGGGTTTTTTGGGCAGGGTGAGTGTTCTGTTTCACCTGGGTGGCACTTACTGCACTATCCTACGTAAATAAAATGTAAAAAGTCAGTTAAAGGCTTGACCTTGGACAATGAGATTTTTCAATGTCTCTATGTGTGGTCATATCTGATTGCCTGCCTTTACTCAATATCGCCATATTTGCCCTTTAAAAGGCTCCAATTGATATCTGATCACGTCATAACTTGTGGTTACGTTCAACCTTCTGAGGCGGTAGAAAAAAACGATTTATTTTTCCTTTACGTTAGAGCATTATGCAGTTTCCTGCCACGCCTGAAGTATTTTTCTTTTATAAATTCATCTTCAGTGTTAAAATATAAACTAACATAACAAAATGATGCCCTTTCAGCGAAAGATCATACGATACGCCTACTGCTGACTTTCATCACAACCTTCTTTCATCAGCGCGTATGATATAGCACTTAAAGCCGACGAACACAAACACAATATGAATTCCCTTCCATGTAAAAATGAACCCAAATAAACCCAGACTAATCTTTTCAGTAATCTCACACAACAGCAGATCCCAGCAGTAAAGTTGCGCTCTTTTGTGACGAGAATGCTCTGCAGTCTAAGGTTTATTGTGTTTTGAGTCTGCTGCTGAGTTGTGTTTTATGGTGGCAGGGCACAAGAAGGCTTTTCCTCCTCTGCGCTTAAATAAACAGTAGTTCCCAATCATACTCGGGGTTGCGTAGGGCAAAACATAATGTGCCATATAAACACACATTCATCAACGTGGAAATTCTCCTGAGGGTTGTGCATATCAGTTTTTGGATCATATAAAAGCCAAGTGTTGATTAAAAGCTTTGGTGGTCACTCGCTGCTGGCCAACTGTTAGATTTCAATTACATGTACCAGGAATGAATGAAAAATTAAATGGTAAACAGACATATATATATATATATATATATATTTTTTTTTTTTTTTTAATTTAATTTATTTATTTATTTTTTTCTGCATTGCCCGGCAAATTTTATACACATCATGTGAATGACATATTGACATATTGATATATATATATATATATATATATACACACACACACAAATATTCCTGCAGTAGTGGACAGCTACTTTGCCAAAGAATAATCATAATACAGTTCATTTGTTTTACTACGATGCAAACTTTGAAAGTGCAAAGGGTAAAAAAGTTAATTTTTTTGTACTGGCCATACCGTTTAAAAGCTATGAAAGGCACCAGAGGGAATGATGAAGACATTTCCATCTGAATTCAAATTTGTCACATCCTGAATGTCTTTGAAGCGGTCGGCTCTCCTAGTTTGTGGCTTCTTCGAGAAAGGCTTCTCATTGACTAATCCAGTTTCGCTGGTGCCCGCCTGTGGAGGAGAGAATCTGGCATCCCACCAAGTGCAACTCAATGGATGCTTTTCCAAACAAAAGCAAAAAATGGCCACCCTCCTCCTCTTCATCTGTCCTTGTACCCAGCTTGAAAAGCACATTGATTCTCGCTCCTTTTTCCATATATTTGTCAAGAGCACGGTTTGCATTTGACCCTGTCGTCATGGTTTCAGGACCTGTTGAGGGCAGGACATGTGTTTACTGTATACTGTTGAGGATCGCTGAGAAAGGAGAGGGCTGCCTGCAGCACTGGTCCTCTTTTTGGTGGCACATTCAAGCATGTGAGCTTACGGCTTCTTTCTCACTGGAGGCCGTTTGAATGGATGGAAATCAAAACTCATTCTCTAATTGGATAAGATGCAACCTGAATATATATATATATATATATATATATATATATAAATTATAAAGTATTATATATAATTATATATATATAAAATTATCAAAATTATATATAATTATAATTATAAAAATTATATATACATTTAGGGGTGAACAAAATTAAAGCGTTCACTCTGGAGATAATTTTTGATAAAAAATTCAGTTTTAGGATCTGTTTTATTTACTTTGTGCATAAAGTAAATTAAACTACAATCCTCAAACGACGGTTGACCTTCCGGCTTCTATACGGACATAGATCAATACAGAAACAGTGAAATGTTGAAATGTTTAAAATTAACATTGAAAGTGGCAAATGATTTTCAAAGACAAACAATGTGGTGCAATATCTTGAAGATTGATGCTCGTTGAGAGAGAAAACGGTTTTGTTGCAGGTAAATAATGAGCACTAACAATGCTGTTCAAACCGATTTTTTTCTCTAACTGTCGTGGTCTCCGCAAGTGTCAAAAGTAATCACATTACCAGCTTGGATGCACTTCAAAAGCACTGCTTAATCTGCAGAGAATGCCAGATTGATGATGTTTAAAAACTTGACGGGATCGCACATCATCAAATAGATCGGATTCCGAATGTTCTTCTAAACATCTTCAGTTTTTTTTTATTTATTTTTTTTATTTCGGGAATCATACATCTGCAACCTGCCTCGTGCTCACTGACTCCACCGATGCCATCTAAGAGGCCTCGTCAATTCTGTGACGATTGACTGCAATATGGCTTTGCGAAAACTACAACAAAAAAGATAGACTTAAATAAACATCGGCATGATGTCTGTCACAAACTGCCTGTGAAGTCTTCATCTGCCTGAGACAGTTGAATTCACCTTGGAGGTTCTCGACTGAAAGATACGAGAGAGAAGCGCAGATGCTGTTTCCTCCTCCCTCTCTGACGGTCCCATGGCGACGGGCGATTGAGGGGCCGCTTTCAAATTGACAAGTTTAATTTCTCTGCCAAAAGCCAATGTGAAGGAAGCCAAGAGAGTGTGGGGGGGGGGGCATTAAATTGAAAACATCAGGTTTACATGGCAGCCTTTTAAAGAACATCTCCCTCCGCTAAGCTTTTCAGCTCTGGCAAATTAAAGCTGAATTGGCTCTCACACGTCTTCCACATTTCACTCTTAGCTTCAGTTTGTTCAACGCGAGAGGAATTCAAGTGTGCAAAACCTGCAATGGACGCCGTCTTTGGGATGTAAATTTCTGCTGGACTTTGAGATCTGAATGGGATGGACGTCTGGCTCATCGGCTGCAAATGGTTGGTGCGCTCACCGACGGGTTTTCTTGAACTACCACACGTGCACGCAACATGCGCATGCCGGCTTCGCTGGAGGAGTGAAGAAATGCTGCTGGTATGAAGATGAGGTCACAACCCTGACTTTGAGGTCTTGCTCCCCGCCCTTCGCCTTGCAGGTGCTCTCCTGCTACGACTTTTCTTAAAGCAACAACACAGTTGGAATGTTTCAACAAAATTCTTGCATAAACGCTTCAGTTATTGTATCGCTTAGTTTTTGGTCCACGGCACGACTACAGTGCATCCTAATACGAGGATGTTCTGCTGCTGTTCACATTTCGTATCAACATTTGTTCGGAGTGATCCGTGCACAAGCGGAGCCATCGGACATAAGCTTGGATCTCTGCATTCTCTTCATCCTCCCGTGAAGACAGAAACAGAAAGAGACAGATTGCATTTGGCGTGGATCCAAATGGCAGGACAGTAGTCATGAGTAGATGAAGCTTCAAATGTGCTTCATGAACCAGTTGTAGTATTTTTGGACTCCTGTAGATGGCGCACTCTGTTCAACACTGGGCCGTCATCACAGTTACTTGCCATTTTTTAAACCCTTTATTTACACCAACAGTGCCATCTAGAGGACACAAAAATACAACAAGTGGTTCATGAGGCAAATCTGAAGCTTCATTTTCCCATCTTTACAGGACAGGAATCTTGCGGTTAGCTCGTCTGTATCACAGTCACCATGTCAAAGGTTCGAATCTTGACTTGTCAAGTTTGCATGTTGAATCTGCCTTCCAGGATCTTTGAAGAATCAAAGTTGTCCACGGGGTGTGTGACTGTTTCCTTGGCCTGTGATTGGCTGGCGACCGTTCCAGGGTGCACCTCTTGCCAAGTCAGCTGGGAGAGGATCCATATCAGCTTTGAGCCTAATAAGAACACGTTGATGGATAAATAGAATTTTTTTTTTTTCATGGAGCTCAAATACGCGAAAGCATCTGTCAGTGGTTTCTACTTGTGCAGAAATGCAGCTCTGATTATCGTTCTTCTGGACATATCAGCCACAGAGCGTAAATGACAAATGGGAATGTACTTAAGCAGAAAACAGCAGGTGTGGTCGATGGCGTAGTTCATTGTCGTTCAGAAATTGTTGAATTGTAGACGGAACCACTTCCAAATGTGAGTTGCCTCACAAGACTTTAATGATGGCTCATACTTGGTATTCTTCATCCTAACGGTGTTTTGCCTCCAAGTGCAATTTTTCCTCCTTGACAAGTTGAATTGATTGCATACATTTATAAAAACATTCGGCGCCATCCGTTCTCATTCTGAAAATGATTCAATTTACAACAAAACTACCGTGTGAACCGCTTTTGCACGCATGTTAAACGGACGACTGAAAGATTGTTCTATTTTGAACATTCATCTTTCCATTTCTTAGCAAGCTGCTTCACTGCTTCCACTTTTCCATCTTTTTTAATGTCGTTGCCCTCTGCACGTTTTTTCTTTTTTTTGGGGCCTGTTCTAACATTACCAGTTATTTTTTCTATCCAGTAGGCTTGTTTGCACAGCATGAGGCCCTTTTCTCCCTCGCTACAGACAACAATTAAGTTGATAATATTAGTGTAGTATAGTATGTCCAGTACCCAAGCTTTATTATTGTGTAATTACACCCTCGTGTATCTCAAGTTACAATGATTGACAAACTTGAATCAAATTTACACTCTTGGTTTAATTTGAATTTGATTTTTTTTTCCATCATCACATCTTTTCAAAGCAGTCTTTTTGTATGCTTGTAGCGCACATCTAGACACAACTAGAAATGTTGGGCAATGTTGGATAACTTTCACGACATGTGAGTGAGACCATGTATGACGATTACTTTTCTTAAATACTCGAATATTTACTCCCTCTCAAACAAAATCTTTGTTGACGGTACTCGTCAAACCTCTATCGGCTCATCTTTTTACCATTGACCTACCCAGTGATATTTTAAGACCCCTTCTTTCAGTCTTGCCGATTTGTGAGCCATCTGTGAAAACATGACAGGGTTTCTCTTGCCTCGCCACCCCCTCCTCCTAGTCTGACGTCTTCTCCTGCTCCCTGTCTCCACGCAGAGTCAACAGGAATCTTTGCGAGATGCTTGCCAGATGGAGAGCGGTCATAAATGTTCACACTCAAGGAGATGGGATGTATCAACCTCAATCAAGTGGTCTCAAGAGCTGTGACGGATGGAAGAAGATCTAAGATGAGCACAGTTACTCACTCGTTCTAAAATGAATACTCCAACTTGTAAAAAATTATAACCCGGACTGATCGACAATTAATTATAACCTACCTAACACCTTACGAAGAGAGTTTGCCGTTTTAAATGTGTCGTGAGAATACAAAGTCAGATGGATCAGTTATAAATACACACACACTTACACACGCACACACACGCGTACACAAACAAATAAATTCCAGGCAATCGCCTACCACGTAGCTTGAAAGATGCCGACGGCCTGGTGGCGTTGTTAGATCTCAGTGAATTGTGTTTGAAGTGTGAGCGTGTTTAGGGAGGGGGTTGTCCGGTCAAGACATTATCTGCCGACACACAGATGCAACCAGCGCCTGACCTCGGATGGCAGGCCTTGGGGCCACAGAGCTGGCTGAATAGAAGAGCAGATGGTGGTGAGGTGGCTTCAATGCAAAAGAAAAGTGAGCAACAGAAAAGTAAAGGAAACTTTCGTTCAGGTGTGTTTAAAGTTTTCGTATAGAGAATGTTAACGTGAGCAGTCAGCAGCACACTGGCTCATCATTTAAGTATGTGCACGTGAGTGAGTTACCCACAAGGTAGTTGTGTGGGGTTCATTTATGTCACACTCAATCACCTCACTACACTCTCACTTAGATTATTAATAATATTCACATTAACAAGCAAAATGCAGAAGGCTGCATTGTTGAAACGTTGTGATATCCTCAAAAACGCATTTCCAAGCGAACTGAATTGTTCATCCATCCATTTTCTGAATTGTCTAAAATTAAATTATTTGACGTCTAAATGGATGAAAGACTCCTTGTCTTTTCTTTGTTCTTGTGCCCAGAAGAATCTATCAACAGAACCAGCAAATCCAATTTACTGTACTTTTGCTACGCCCATGGGCGAGATTCTTTTTATTTATTTATTTTTTTACTCACAATCCTCAAATAGTGGCCAGCGTTGGCCTTGGATCTGTCCGTGCGTATCAGTTTCTATGAGTTAAGCAATCGGGGTGAAAAACAGCTTCCCAGGCTGAGCTTAGAAATGCATTTACACAACACAATTGTCGTAAACTGTTTAAAAGAGTTAAAAGATAAAAGATAAAGATAAAGATGTCCTTTATTAGTCCCACAATGGGGAAATTTGAGGTGTTACAGCAGCAAAGCTATAGATCACACAGAGTCGGCGGCATAATGTAGCCGTTAATGTATAACATTAGCAGCAGATGCTAATTTTGTTATATTTAAAAAAGTAATGTATAAAATATGAAGTTAATAGAATAATTGAAGGCTTGACTTGGTTCGCATTTTGTTTCCCACAAATCTCCATCCAGTAGTTTCTGGCATTGTCAAAGTTCAGTTTAGCGGTATTAAAATAAGTACAGTTTTTGCCATGTTGGAAATTTGAGATGTTGGCGGTGAAGCGAAGTAGAAGAGCACCTGCATGCTGACGGTTCCAATATTTGGACCACCTCGCGCCCTCGTAAAAAAAAGTTCTTTTGGGAACGACTAAACTGCTTCCATGTTGGCTGCAACCTCACACACACAAAAAAAGCTCCAGTGTTCTGCCCTGGTGGTGAGGGCCGAAGAGGGGATTAGTGAGGACTTGGCCCAAAAACCTTGCCTTTCAAAAGCCTCAAGCATAAAAATGCATGACCCATTTGACTTAGAGGCTTTTAGTTGAGCACTGTCAGAGCCTCCCTATTTATTGATTGATTGATTTTTTTTTTAACCACACATCCTTCAGACGCTTGAACACATCATCAACAAACTCTATTTATGTATATAACTACAGTATATATTTAAGTATAACTAGCGAGCTAGCATGCGCGAGCTAGCATGCGCGAGCTAGCATGCGCGAGCTAGCATGCGCGAGCTAGCATGCGCGAGCTAGCATGCGCGAGCTAGCATGCGCGAGCTAGCATGCGCGAGCTAGCATGCGCGAGCTAGCATGCGCGAGCTAGCATGCGCGAGCTAGCATGCGCGAGCTAGCATGCGCGAGCTAGCATGCGCGAGCTAGCATGCGCCTCGTAGTGCGGCGGCGCCCAGTATACGTATTAAATACAGAAATAGCACCCTCAACTGGTGCTGCGCCCTTTGATACAGCGAGTCTTTTGGCCATAAAAATACGGTAAATAGATTTGAAAAAGTGCTTTTCAAGGTTCTAAAAGACACTTTACATAACATGGCTAAAGTCAAATGCAAACCTGCAATACTAAAAAATTAAGTTAATCTGAAATGGTGGGTTGTGGTACAAGAAAAGTGGGCAGTTTTGAAATGTCACTAAAGTGTGACTTTTATATCTATTGAGTGAATTTTTCATTATTAAATCCCAACAAGGGGACACATGGTTCAAGTTTAATTTGCGCTTTAGTGGTTGGATAAAGATCATAATTTTATTTCGGCTCATTGTATTTCATTAATTATAAATAATTATTGCAATTAATGATATCAGTTTGGTTAAAGAGGGTGTGTTAATGATAAAAAGAAAAATTTTGGGGGGATAATTAAATGGTTGGATACAATACCCAAAAATACATTTTGCTGCGCTGTAACAAAGCGCATTACAGGACATTTAATCATATATTTGTTCAGCATAGTATGAAAAAAATAATTTTCCGAATGATGTATTTATCTTAATTTGCATTTTTATTTAGTAATCTATAGTTTGCCTGGATTAATTCATTGTCTGTATTTTTACCTTGTATTTTTTAAAAATCAAAGACCCAATGTAAAGTACATCCAACAATTTTATTTTTATGACATTCATCATTATTATTATTTTTTTTAATTTAATGCTCTTTCTGCAGTTGCAAAATGTGGTTGGGATGAAAACGAAAAGTCTTATTATCTGATGGCAATTGATGGTGGTGTGTTGCTTGGGGGGGGGGGGGTGTAAAAGAGAGGAAGAGGAGACACCTGGTTTGTTTTCCCAACCCGGACTAAATCAATACTCACAGTGTGGGCTCACCCATCTGTTGACAGCTCAAGTAACCATAGTGGCGTGGCGCGGGGGTGTTCACAGGGGTGAAGAGTGTGGGGGGGGGGCACATATTGGTGTGGGCAAGTAATACCTGCGGTGCACGTGTGAATGTAAAACACACACTTGTCATCAATACAAGGGCGTCGGGGGTTCCCACCGTTCCTCTTCCGCCATCTGAGAATCAAGCGTTTACTATTGCGTAACTGTGGTGCGTGTGTGTTGTGTTGAAATGTGTGCCGTGCAAGTGTGACAAGGGCAGGAGAATCTGGAAGACATTATCAGCACTGAATTGTGTCCACAATCAGGAGGCACTTAGAGGCGCAAAACAATGACCTCACGAAGGCTGGCAAAGGTCAGCACATCAACCTTGCAGCGGCAAACAAAAGGATGCCTGAGATGGACACGGGAGTCACAAGCGCTGACTGAAGACACCACTTATGCACAAGCCCCCTGAATGGGGTGAAAAGAAAATAGCTGATGGGATTATGTGGTCCACCGGAAAAGTGCGTTTGCGTTGCGGGCGTCTTCTTGTTACTTTGGGATAAGGGAAAGCTTTTCTGTTTGCACGTTACAAAAAGCAATTGACATCAGTTGGTAAGAAGTTGGATGGTGGTATCAATTTGGTACAGAAATAACTCAGTGAAATCTGAATGTTAGTATCGTTATAATCCGTGACGGGTAAATGAAGCTTCAAATGTGCTTCATGAACCAGTTGTCGTATTTTTGGACTCCTGTAGATGGCGCTCTCTTTTCAACATTGGGATGAAAACACACTCTTTTGCCATTTTTTTAATTCCTTTATTTAAACCAACAGTGCCATCTAGAGGAGTCAAAAAATACAGCAACTGGTTCATGAAACATTTTGAAGCTTCATTTTCCCATCATTAGTTATAATGTGTTTAAAAAAAAAAAATCACATCAGATATAAGAAGTGTTTGTGCGTGAACGGTGATGCTTTCATGCTTGTAGCGGTCTTGGAGTTGTTGATGGAATCTGGGCTCCATTGTTGGTCTCAGTGGTGAGATCATGTTCCACAAATTGAGCTGGAGCCAGACCACTTTCTTCCTGTAGCGTGTCTTTGCAGAGGTTGACTGAAATAAATCACATTGTCATATTGTGCTTGTATGAAACAATAATCAGCGTATATATTTTGTAATCCTTCATCTTAACTAACATATCTGCAAAATAATGCCATGCTACTGTGCTTTATTAGTTTTTTTTGGATTTTGAGTTTGAGCCCGCAGGTTTGTTTATGGAAGATGTTCATCTTTAGGGGCTTCAAATTTTAAATTGGTTATTTATTTGAGTGCATTCAATGCGAGCAGCCAATTTTACTAAAACCATAAGGATATATCTGCGTCAGTGCTTTATATTAAAAGGCCTCTTTCTACATTCCACACGCACAAATGTACAGTTTACACGAGTCATTTGGCATTACTTCAAGTGAAGAGAAATAATGACAAAATAATGAGAATATTGTTACTTATCCCCGTGGTGGGAGGTGAATTTGGGACCTGCGCCTTCAGGAGGACGGAGAAAGTTATTTGTAACTGGGCTTTCTAGAAGGCACTGAGCGGTGAATCTAAAATCTGACTGGCTAAAAGAAATTCCAATTCCGATTCCAATGGCCAAAATTATTTGTGCAATGGCATCACATTGAATTTGAAATGTGATCGCCGGGAATCCACTGTTGGAAATAAATTAATACCACTTTTTTTAAGTTGCAAATATTAAGTCTGTGCTTCTGATAGTTTGGGTTCTTGTTACCAAAATGTTAATTTATGCAATCCATAAGATGTGTATATATACGTTTTCAAAATTGTAGTCCCTGCCCCCCGAAGACGTATTTATACGTATTTTTCCTTTTTATTCTTCTTTTTTTTTGGGGGGGGCGTTGTAGCTCCATGTTTTTATCTTTAGAACACAATATTCTCTAGGCCTTGCAATCAGTCAAAATCCAGAAGAAAATGGTATAGAGGTGTTTCCTCTCGTGAAAACAGCTGGGATTAAATGAGTTAATGTTCAATTTTGACACTCCCAGACAGATATTCATTTACGTTTATTACTGTTGTTGTCGTTAGCTGATATTCAAATTATTCTGGCGCCTCGACAGTAGCCAGCAAACGAGACTAAAGCATCTCTTTAAGGACGAGTTGCCAATTTGACCTTTTTTTTTTAGCATAACCGTGTCCATAAGTGCAAAGCCCAAGTCCTTACGAAATGTTTGTTTTTACCACGCCAAGCAAGACCAATACATAATTAGAATCAGTTAGGTGAGCTCTGCTGTAAAATATTTGTGTACAATAAAAAGCATAATTTATTTTTTTCCATAAAAACACCAGTACGCACTCTTTCCATCTGTCTGGCCTCCAAAAAGACCATCCATGCGCCATAAACTCCAAACTTCCTCCAAAGACAAACCCTATAAAAAGAACCACCTCTGCGAGTGTAATCTTTCACGAAACGATCCGAGCATCACACGAGTTTGCGCCAACGCAAACAAGCTTCCATCCGCCGCGGCCAAGATGAGCCGGTTAGCAAGTCAGGTGGAGAGGTGAGAATGTCTTTTGGCGGTGGGCGGGGCTTCCACTGACTTATGGCGGGAGTGGAAGCCCGGCGGGCCTCCGCGACTCGCTTTACTGTTTATTTACTCTACCGTTTAACAAGCTTTATGATTCATATGTCAGCGTTAACTGCCTTGAGGGGACCAAATATTTATGTAAGTTAGACCTCTGCTTACTGGGGAGGAAAAACACACGCGTGCACAAACACACCCATACAAAAACACACACACTCACAATGATTTCTTTTTCACTTTATGATAAGACACATGACCCCAAAACAGCTCATTACAAAAAAAAAACAAAAAAAAAAAAACATTCGTCCAATGACGAATGAATGACTACAACATGAGCTTGTCCGCGTGTGTTTGCGTGTGTGTGTGTGTGTACTGAGGAAGCTTGAATCAACCCTTCACAAAGGCTTGCATGTTATTAGAACACGATGCTCTGGTTCTCATTATTTCCTCACATCCTGTCTGGTCGTCACCTAAGTTGGCATGACTTTAGATCTTGATTCCGATCTGCATAAACTCAGCAAAACCAACTCGAACGACCAATTATTTCTTCCACGCTACTTTATTGATGAAAGCAGAGTTTGATTTTAGACCATTGTCATGACAGAAGCTAAGGGACGTCAACTGCCTCGTGTTTTGGATTAACTGAATCCAAGGGGTTCACGTTGCTGCTGAAATCCATATTTTATTTTATTTCTACAATGGAACTTTGAAAGTTGATTGAAGTTGAAGTTGTGTGAATCAGAACGCACAGAACCTGATATGGAACGTATTGTTTGAACGGAAACACGCACACGCGCATCTTTGTCGTGGAAGTGCAATATAGTTCGACAGTGAGAAGAAGCCGACAACAGTTAAGAATTGTAAAAATGATGATGCATAAATTTAACCCGCTTTTTTCTTCCCTGAATGCTCAGCATTCAACGCATATCTTAACAACGTTAGTATTTTTATTTAATTTTAGTTTGATTTGCCTGTTACACTTATCTTAAAACTTGTCAGACTGAAAGGAATGTTTAATAATTTAATTTCTGGAATGGTTTAGACCAGGGGTTGGGCAAACCTTTTGATGGGCGGGCCACAATGGGTTCTAAAATTTGACCGAGGGGCCGGACCAGGAGCAGTTGGATGGAGTGTTTTGGTAACCTCACCTCATCGGAGAAAAAAAAATACATTTAATTTTAAATGAAAGTGAACAAAAGCATTACAACAATAAATATGTCTTTGAAAAACAACAATATTTGGAAAATAAAACATTAACAAGGGTTATTAGTTTTTTTTTTTCAAGTTCGGCGGGCCGGATTAAAATTTAACGGGCCGCAAGTGGCCCCCGGGCCGTAGCTTGCCCACCCCTGGTTTAGATGATAATTTTTTTTAAATGGATACTATAATGATCAATAAATAATGATCATCATCATCATAATAATCACTGAGTACATGTATTGAGTACTCGAGTACATCACAAACCCGTACAGATTTTAATTTATCATGCGTCGGGGCTCTCACGTTCGTAAAAAAAAAAAGAAAATGTAAGTGTGTACGCTGTCTATAAACTCTCGGATGGCGGCAGTTTGACCCTGGAACAGATTAATCTCCTGTCTGAAAAATGGATTGTACATTAAATAAAAAATTGAAGGTCAACAAGCATCCGAGAATTAATTGTGTTTGAACAGATGGAAATTACCCCCCCCCCCAAAAAAAAAAAATTCAGTTTATCATCGCTGTTATTGTACATGCGGTTTTGTCTTCTCAAAGATCCTGTTCATTTTTCTGTCAGCACACGCAAACATCTTTGTCCACTTTCAGCAGAAACACAGCGTCAGAACATTATGGCACACAGGCTCGGCAACTTCCTGCTGGGTAAACTCAAGCGTGTGGAATGCGGAGCGGTGTTGACTTGGATGTCTGTGTTAGCTAATCTGGCGGGCTGTTTTTATATACCTTTACAGCCTTCAATAATCCTCTAATATGACCTGTGGTCAGAGCGCTCTTTATGGCCTTCATCATGATGGTCGGGGTCAATCCACTTAACACCAATCTCTCCTCCATCACTTCCTCTTTACCTCCTCTTTCATCTGACCATCAGCAGGGCATAAAAGTAAAAGTCCTGCTGGCTTTCCCCGGCAGTATTTGTGATCAAGCTGTTTTTGTAAGGCCACTAATTGAGCATGATCACCATCGTGTTTTCTTTTCTATCCTTCGCTCTTTTTTTTTTTTTTTTAAAGCATCGAATTAAGGGTTTGGGACACAAAATAGAAACAGTCTTGATGTGATCCCTTCAGTCCATTTCCCAGAAAATTCAAGTGTTTCTTCATCTGCGCTATGGATGGTAGTAACAATTTCATTTTTGGCCAGAACAGTCCATGAAATCATCTTAGTGAGAATTATTTGTCCGTGAGAAAACGAAAACACGATGACGCCCGCTTAGTTGATTTTTAAGGATCACTTCAAACAATGACACATGGAGATTATTTTCACAACATAGATATCACGACTCCAAACTAAAGTACAGAAGATCGATTTCATATCAAAGTTATTGAAGTGAAAACAAAGACAATGTGAAAGGTCTTGATATGGAAATTTCTGCATAAATAATATGGCAAAAATAAATATCCGGTGTTTTGTAAATGAACTCGGGGTTGGCTGAGAACCCCCCCCCCTCAGACGTATGAGTCACCACTTAAACACAAAATTGACACATCTGAAGGCAGCCAGACTGGAGGAAAAAGGAGCACCCGAACAAAAGCATAATCTATACGTCTCAATCGGTGTGTCAAGCTGTTTGAATTTAGACTCAAGACTGTTGGGAGTCTGGTCATGCCTCCATGTCTGAGGATTAAGGGCTCTGTTGGCATACAGGCTCCGTACCCCTATAGTCCTCACTTAGTCGCCCTTGTTATTTACCGCCCAGTATACCAGGAACTGAAATTCACCCCACAGGCAGCCTCTCAGATATCTGCAATTGCCTCTTTGCTGCCATATTTTTGGCAACCTCTAAAGAAAACGACGGGCTCATAACTGGAAATGTTACTCATACCACATGCTGACTATTATCACTAGGTTGCGCATCCGGAAAAGTAAAAAAAATGGGGAGTATGGTGTGACAGAAATGTAGTGCGCCTTTTGTAGGGAAGATACAGCGCTAATGGATAGATAGATACCATATTTTCCGGCCCATATGGCACACCTGCGTATAAGCCGCAGCAACTCTTTTTGGAAAAAAAAAAAAAAAAAAGGAAATAAAAATTAAAAGATATTTAATTCAAACAGAACAGATCCAAGAGAAAAAAAATCAAGAAAATGTGAACAGTCAATCAGATTTATTTAGCACATATTAAAAAACATGGATTTGACATATTGTAATCCATCACAGCTTTATGACTCATAAATAAAAGTCTGACTGGTATAACGAGGGGACAAAATCCACAAGTGGGGGATGTTTACCCCTCACACCCCCGACCAACAACGCCCCTGTGTGGAGGCTTTGCAGCTGTTGTTGTATTGTGTCCCACTGTGGACGTGCGCATTCTAAGGCAGGTTTTGCTCAATAGAAATACGGCCTTACGGGAAATGTTGTCATCATGTGAGTGAAACATGAGTGTGCGTTATCAGCAGTCACAGGAAATTTGCCCTCAAAGGGGCATATGTCATATTTCCTTCATTACTCATTAGCGTTAGTACAATCTCCACAGCCCATCTCCAAACAAAGACGGTCGACTGCTACACTGTAAATGCATGAATGACAAGATATAGCCACAGCAGGATAATTGATGAAAGAATAACATGCTTGGAATGAAGACACAACATGGATAAAATTAGCACAATTTATGTTTGCATATATATATATATTTTTTTTTTGTCAGTTTGTAATAAGGTGCAGAAAAAACAAATATTGAATATTTTTTGGGTGACTAAAAAAACTACACAAAAAATATGTAACTAAATATTTATTATAATAATAATAATAATAAATATTGAATATTTTTGGGTGACTAAAAACACTACACAAAAATATGTAACTAAATATTTTTAATAATAATAATAATAATAAATTAGATTTGGAAGGAGCAAATCATTCTTTTAACTGGTTGACAGATTGAAACACAAAACTTTGAATCGGGAGCAATCAGTTAAACCTAACCATTTATGAATGCAAATGACTTTTTATTTTTTTATTTTTTTAGACAAAGGCAAAAAAAAAGATGCTTTTTATTGGACAGCGACAATATGCAGCTTTTCACAATTTCATTTAAAAATATATGAATGTATCAAATGTTTTGGTTTTAATCCCAAAAACAACAAAACTATTTTTTTTTTCTTACGTAATCTGTAAAAATTGTCAATATATGCTTTGGGCACAACAATGTGTAGCTGTTCATACATTTCAGCCATGAGTGATTCCACAGAAACAAAAAGAAATTCCATATTTTGTTTAATAGAAAAGTCTAGAAAAACAGTTAGTGATTTAAGACCAAGTTTCTCTTCTTGTTGATTGATTGTTAAAATGTCTCCACTGCAGGAAAGTGCAGCGACACATTCGCACACAAAACCCACACAAGGAGAGTCAACAAGGACCACTTCACTAAACAGAGCCACCAAGTGGAACCCGGGTTCCTTGAGGATCGCATTAACCCCATGACTTCCACGTACTAAAATGTTGGCGTCTATAGAAAGCTGTATAGGATGTTAGTTTTGTGAAGTTTCCAAGCAAATCGCAAACAAGAGTTCTCCTTTGCCCTCCTTTTCACTCCACGGTTTTATTTTGCACAAACGGGCCGCCACCCACCTTGACCCAGCCGACGAGCCACAAAGGGCTGCAAAGCTGCAAAGAAAGACCAAAGACATTTTGTAAAGGGAGCATTTTCATCATTCCAAGTCCATCGTCATTTTTGAGCATTGAGGTGTGAATGAGCATTTGGGACGTTCGGGCTTTGGATGAACATCATTAAGAACGTCTTGAGACACTGCAAAGTGCAAAGGCCGCATGCATTCACTCGGAATGATAAAGCCCCGCAAGCTGCGTCCCCTTCTTTCTCGCTCGGTAACCTCTTTCTGTTTCAATCCGAACCAATGCCAATCAGACGGGGAAAAAAAAGCTCGTCAACACTCCGAGAAACGTTTTTCCATACACAGGTGTCATTTTGTGCTCGCTTCCCCAATAGAGGACACAAAAAGATGGAGAGAGATTTTTCGTTGCAGTAAAAGTCCTCAGAGCGGAAAGGGAATGAGCTCCATAACACATCTGCACATCATCTCGCTCGTCGCTTTGGAGTTCCATTCCTTTGGCGATGTAACCCAAATTTTTACAAAAGTCAGAACATACTTGGAGCGACGGGGCGGGCCTGAAATACTGACAAGAACTCCCAGACGGACTAAAGCACTGACAAAAGTGGGCACCTCTGTACTCTACTCGGCCCCCGCCATAGCTAAAGAGCACTGAAAAAAAATTAGATAAGAAGAAATTATTCACACTGATCAACATTAAATATATCTAATTTTGAATATTTACAATATGTCCTTCTCTAACCCCAAATTATGCCATTATATTTGATCATCAATTTAAAAAAAAGAAAAAAATATTCATTTATTTTTTTATAATACATAAAAATGACTGATTTTGATCAATTATTAGCACTTGATGAACATTTTCACCATCTAGTTGGGAACAAAAATATTTTCATTGGACAGTCAGCCACTGACAAATTTAACCAATGTATATTTTATATTTAATATAGATCAGGGATTAAATTACAAAATGACGCCGCTGGACTATTGACGCAATAGAAATCCTCAAAATAAAGAAATTCGTACCCATTTTAAAAAAGCAACTCATGTTGTCAGCAGTCCTCTTACGTCTTCTCGCATTTCTTCAGTTGTTTATTTTTTTTACAACATCTTGTTAGGCTCTCGCCTGAACCGTATCAACGCTCTCCATCAGCGCGACACGGCGAGCATGCATGCGTCTCTGGGGCCGGCAGCTCCCCTCTTATCCTCTCGGCGAGTTCATCAGAGTGCTTTTTCAGGACTTGTTGACAAGATTTTGATGGCGGCAATCGCTCACGGCCAGTCTGGGTCACCTTTCAAGTTGGACTCGTTCGCCATTTAAATTGAATTGTAGAGAATTAGCAAGTTGAGGGAGGAAGATTTCAAACGGCGACTTTCGGACTATAAATATCATCTCCTTTGACTAATCGGCCATGTTGTGTTTGAGCAGATTAGCGTAGGCACAGCTCCATCTTCGGAATCCCACCCAACATGTTGTAAACCACACCACATGATTTGTGGGTGAGAGTTACGACCCTCTCAGGGTGCAAAGGGTCAGCGTCGAGGACACAAGTACCGGATAAGGTGATATTATGGGCTTAGCATGGATCTCAAAAACGGACGACAACGGACACTCTGCACAGCTGTTTGTCAGAGAAAAAAAATGGGATTGTATCCGTAATGCTGCTGAAATCTTTCTTTTTTTTTTTTTGAAAATGCAAAATCAAATGATTTATTTTAAGATTTGTGTGTCCAAAAAAAAAAAAATAAATAAATAAAGGTCACGCCCCAGTTGGAATCAATGAGAATGTCTTACATTAATGCCTTTAAAAAAAAAAATGCATTTCTCGGGAGGAGGCAGTGATATCTTGACAGAAGTGCGAAAATCAACAAAATTAAACAGCTGCTCCCGACGTCATTCGATGTAGAAAACAACGAGAGGCCGTAATTAAATCCAAAATGCCCAAAGCAAGAATTGCTCGGCTGACATTGAAAGGCCGCTTCTGATTGGTCAGAATTACTTGGCGCACGCCCAATTTGAAAGTCAAGAAACGCTTCAAATTGAAACATGGATTCCAAAATAATTAGATTTCTTTCAAATGTATCTCATATACTATTTTCTAAATCTGGTTCATCTTAAAAATGTAAAAAGTTCCTTTCAAATTCCTCTGTTTGAACATTCAGGATTGGGAAATAAGTGGTGTTAAATTGTATTTCCAGTAAGTATTATTATGCACTGGTGTACATTTCATCAACTTTGATTCCGATTTTCTCCACTGTCATTCCTGATCTTTAAATTGAAATATCTTAACGGAATATTAGCCAATTTCCACAAGTCATAAATCAATGCCCTTTCAGAAAACTACTGTGGAGACCGGATTCTTCCACGCCTTTCCTGTTCACCAGATTAAGCCTCATCAGTCTTCTTGCTATTCCCCAGACTGAGACATCAACCTCCTCGCGGGATATTGAAGCTCCTTATTGATAGTGGGAGGACATCCATCATTCTGAAGTGACGGAGAAGTGAATGTATGCATTTCTAGATCCTCCGAATCCCGGAAGAAGCCGGCCGGTGGACCAAAGACAAGCCAGAGGAACTATGTCTCCCAGCTGGGTGGGGAACGCCTTCGGTGTCCCTCTAGTGCGCGGGGTCACCGAGCACCACATTGGTGATCCCTACTTTAGTGGTCAAAGACTGGGAAGTCTGAACATCCCGACTTTGAGCGGAACAAAATACAGTAAATGAATGGATGGATGGACTTGATGAAGCTTTGCGTGGAATTTTCATTGTCAAATGCTTCACCTGCTGGGGAAGTTTAAAGTCGGAACGTTATTTATAAGGAAAGATAGTAATCCCAGATTTTTTAAATATTAATTTTTTAAATATTAATTTTTTAAATATTAATTTTTTAATTAATTTATTTTTTCTTTATTAATTTATTCTTATTTTTTTCACATTATTTTTATGTTCACACCAGATTGGCAACTCCACGAGATACTAGCGGCACTGGACGAATAGAGATGTCTCAGTTCCCCAACATGAATCACGACGATAAATGGACATCCAGCAGACCCACAGGAAGACTCGAGCTAATGCAGACAGTGTGCGCTGAAGTCATTTAACACTAAATGCACTTTGAATATGTCGTGAGTAATCTTATCTCCAGGAGGGAAGTCAAAATATCTATTTTTAAAATAAATGATCCCGTGTTGCAGGCTCGTTCTTATTTTCACAGCTGGGTGGACGGTAGATGCTTGCTAAAACATTAAATCACATGCTCCGGTAAAGATGTTGAAGCAGCCACAATGCAACTCAAGTGTTCATTCATCACACAATGTAATGTGGTAAGCATTTTTTTAAGAAATATTATCAGTAGCCATGTCGTTCGAACCACAGAAATGTGTTTTATTCTGCTCATTATTGCTGAGCAATATATTTAATTTCACAGTTGAACTACCAAATATGAATACTCAACGTATATTTAATTTGACAACCGGCAACAAAGTTTGAAACCCACCAAGCATAGATTTTTTTACTTTGTATCCTCCTAATTTGGAAAGTGACCAACAATAATTATTCACATTAACCACTATGTGTATTTATTCAGACCACAAATAATATGATGCAACCTTGGAAAGTTTTATTAACACCCAGTTGTGACACCTAATTTTCCAAATGTGAATTAAAATCAATCTCAATAAATAAAATAAATAAATTGTACCCTTATATATAGTGAAGGAATGACAATGAGGGCACTGTTTTTTTGTTTTTTTTTGGTCCACCTGCAACAAGTCTATTAAGACACGATTATAAGTTTAAAAGGGAGGACTTTCTTGAAAATAAAATGTTCTATGCACCCCCTGTAGTCTAAATTCCGATTAATAATTAATTGTGTGTTTGTGGAATTTGAACGACCATAAATTAAAAATGAAACCACAGCGCTCAGGTAATGACCAATCAAAGCTTACCTGTTTTCTGAGTTTGGTCATGTGACGTTCGCAAGCTCCTTCTTCATCTCTTTGTGTTTTCCTGTCGTGTCTGTCCTGATAAATGATGAAGACATGTTGCCATCTGTCATGTAAACCATAACTGGGAATGTAAACCTGTGCCACTGAGCCCATCTCTGCTTTTATGGCGGGCCCTGACCGCATTTGAAACTGTCACCTCCAATTTGTGACAACATCGGTACCAAAACAGGAGTGTCGATCTGCTTCGGTAGACATTATGACCGCAGGGAAGGTCAGCCTCCGGGAACTTTGACCTCAAATACCTCACAAAGAGTCCAAATGCGTAAAATATCATGTGACCAGGTGGAAATATGCTTTATGTGGAAATCTATGAAATAAATTGGTAGAAAAGGCAAACAAGGGTCGAGAAAGCAATGTCAATCACAGGAGTGACGAATATATTCCATGATACTCTGACATAAACCAAATTTGTGATCCTAATTGTGATGGTCTAGTTTCCATTGTTTTTAAAAATGTTGCTGTACACTAATATGAGCTGATTCAAACATTGAAAATTAAAGTTAAAATTCATTGTTAGTTTCCAGACTTTGTGTTGTTTTGTTAACACCAAAGGCTCAACTAATTTAGATTTTAGACTGCAGGTAATGGTTCCATTGGTATCCAAAAAGACCAAATAATATCGTCAAACAAAATAATTTATTTATTTATTTATTAGTAATTTATTTATTAGTAATTTATTTATTTATAATTTTATTTATAATAATTTTTTTTAACGTGATCTAATCTAAGTAAGCACACTTTTTTTCTGACCCAGAAAAAGTGATAATAGAATAGGTGGACAAGAAGCTACCGTTAATTGCTAAAAGCACATATTTATCGCGATCTTCACCCAACTTGACACGTTCTCCACTCCCACACTCCCGCAGTCTTGTGGGAAATCTGCTCTTCAGTGAAGCTCACTCTCAATCAAAATCAAAATGCAATAAACGGCAACACTTTGCCTCACTTTTTTTTTTTTTTTTTTTTTTTGCACTTGGCAGACATCCCAAAAAAATTCGAGTTAATATATTACATCTGGTAAAAAAAAAAATTGTAAATAAATAAAACTCTCCAAAATGTGAGAGCAGATGAACGTTTGCTTTGCTGAAAATGTGCTTTAGCATTGTAACGACACTTTCTAAGATGACTTAATAGTGTAATAAGTCAAGTGAGAAATGGAGTCATTTTCTTATAGTGCTCGATACAAATGGGATGAAAACAGAGCAGTGCATTAAGATCAACGGCAATGACATCTTTGTAGTGAGACAAGCCAGAGATGGGCGCTCCACTGGAAGACTGGAGTCAAGCTGAAGAATGGAACTTGGGCCGAGATAACATCAGATATGGATGCATATACATCGAGTCGAGGGGGGAAACAAGAATGGAAGCTTTATGGGGTCTTCTCTCAAATGTGAGGACAGGAAGAGTCAAAATAGGGGGCTGTGAGGAGTGATGAGTTTGAATCCCCCCGCCGCCCTCCCAAACCACAGCAGTGTATTTACGGGCCACCCGTAAACCTCTGATGATCTTGGGCCTGAGCGCTCTGCCCGTAAACCGCCCGTTTAAGAGCATCCCGGAATGCTCTGGAACTGGTGAGGTAAGAGGACACCACCGGGTGTGAGTGGTCTCCGACAGACCCCCCCGCCCCCACACACACACACAACGCTTCAAAAAATAAATAAATAAAAGACTGTTAGTTGTCGCACAGGATCGGGAAGATTCCTTTTCAGTTGAATTCCTGCCACAAGTGAACCAGAACAAGTGGGATCAACACCTCTCTTCATGGTTCCGATGAGATAAAGAGAAGGTGAGTCAGGATGGGATCAGGAAGACAGAGAGGAGGAGGTGTGATGTGTTTACCGCCACACGTGGACGCACATCGTATTGTCAGATTGTCAGTGAGCTGAGAGCTTGCTGCCAATCACGTTTTTTTTTTTACGCAATAAGGCTGTTTTTTTTTTGTTTTGTTTTTTTTTTTGGGAAATATTTGTGAAGCATCAAAAAGTGAAGCGCAAAGTGACGAGGGATTACTGTCGCAACTTTGAAAATGATGTAATTTTTACATTCATTTGTGACACCGGCAATAACAATAACGTCCAGTGACAACGTTGTTGTATTTTAGTTACATATTTTAGATCCAATATCCATATTGCACTCGTCAGCTTGAGTCCAAGGCCCAAACCTCAGCAGGAATTGAACGCACCATAAAAAAAATGATGGGCCCTTTGCCCTTTATGTATTGAAATATAAACTATCTCGTTTTTCTTCCAAGAAATAAAAACCAGTGTAGCACTTCGGGACGCTGTGGGAGATCAGCGTGTTGCACTTCCTCTCAAGACCAAAAGAAAAAAAAAAAAAAATCACATTCATAACCACGTTCTCATCTGGCGCACTCGAAAGCAGCTGTGCAAGGTAAAAGGGGCTCTCGTAATATGTTGCAGTCGGTGACATTGTGGGATGTTTTATCGCCTGTCTTGCGGCGCTGATGTGGGCTTCCCCCTGGAATGGATGTTTATTGTCCCGTTAAATCCACAAGAGCGAGGGAGGAAAAAGACATCTCCGTCGTCGTATATGTCTGTGCGTTTTATGATTAGACTTCTGTTTTTTTTTTTTTCAGGAGAAAAAGTGATCCAATCATACCTGTTAGCATGTTTCTCTGATCTTCATGTGTGATCCTTTTCGGAGCGTCATACGAGACTGTGTTGGCACAAGATGTGTTTTCATTCCCTTTTTTCTTTCTCTCCTCTGCTTGAACGTCACCACGGGTTTGCATTGAGGAAGTTGTCTTTTGAGTGTGTATTGTTATTGATGACATTCCTCAAAGTTTCTTGACATTTGTTGATTTTGTGAATGATTTTTTTCAGCTTTCATCCACTTAAGTTGAATTTAGTCGTGATGGGAAAATGAAGCTTTAAATTTGCCTCATGAACCAGGTGTTGTATTTTTTCAGTCCTCTAGATGGCACTGTTGGTGTAAATAAAGGGTTTAAAAAAATGGCAAGTCAGTGTGTTGAACAGAGAGCGCCACCTACAGGAGTCCAAAAATACTACAACTGGTTCATGAAGCACATTTGAATTTTTTTTTTGTTTTTTGTTTTTTTTTGGTTGCTCGATATTGTTCAGCCTCATCAGTGCTTTATTTAATGACTGGACCAAAGTACTCATTTAATCAAAACCGATGTGTTTTCGTTTCTCTCATTCCTTATAGTGGCCTACTTTACTTGCTTTGAAATCTCCTCAGACCTCATAATTGTTGTTCCGGTCAAGCCAAATGTCACCTCAGTTCCTCTATGAGCTCCAGATTTTGTTTGTGCTTTTTGTGAAAGTTGTTACAGCTGAAAGTCAACAGCTCAGTATTTCATATTTGTCATTGTGCAAACATTCAATAGTTTGTACAATGTTTCTCCTAAAATTGCAAATCCAGTCAAACGTAATTCATTCCACGAGGCATATTTGTATAAATTATCCATAAAAGAAATGATGAAATACAATTAATGTTTGCGGATGCCCAGCAGTGTGAATTCAACACCAACAGAGTTAAACGTAACACTTCAAAAGGGTCTTTATTGGAACACACTAAATAGAGTTTTTCAAAGTGTTATTTTTTTTCCTACTCTGAGATGGATTTAAAACAGCTCTGATGGTTGTTGAAATGTAACGCAAATCAACATTGTTCAGTGTTGATTTTCACACTACACTCATGTGTAAACCGCAGAAACATTGCTTGATTGCTCAACTCAGAAAGGAAAACATGGCTTGTAACAGTGTCATTTCTTCTCATTTCTTTCCTCTGACCTTTGGTCATCTCAAGTATTCACTCACTCAATTGTAGCCCCACGTCCAGCCGGAGCCAGCAGGGATAATGGAGGTGCCTTCGATGCTAGAGGTCAAATATAATGGAAAGCTCTCGTGCGAGCTGCCTCGACAATGTCTGCTCAAGCCAATCAGAATGTTCTTCATCTCCCACCGGAATTAAAACCTAGTTTATGTGCAAGTGCTTTTGAGGTGGACGTGTGTCGGGAAGACACTTTGGATAATGACGTAATGAGGTCAGGTGCTATCACCACGGAGGGAAGAGGATGCTCACGGGAATGTGAAAAATGTAACATGGCCCTATTTTGGTGCCGCATAGAGCTGACAAAGTGCCTAATAACGATTTTTATCTTTCACACCGGTTCTTTTTTTTTTTGTTTGTTTTTTTAATGTTATCAGCTTGACACTGAATGTTCCTCCCCTGTGTTGCCTCCACCTAAACTTGCCCACAGAGGAAAAAAAATAATCTGATGAAAGCAGTCTTAGTGAAAATGTTAAGTGGGGCCACCAAAAAGATGAACCACTGAGGACGAGTCAATATTGTCAGAGGAAATGCACGCACCCAACAAGCAAGTTTTGATCTCAAATCTCCCAACTGTTAAAAGTGAGGCGAGGGATAAGAGTTGATCAAATATGTTATCTGTATGGATAGTTGGGATCTAATTGCTTGTTTAGCCACATTTACAATCCGCAATTAGGAATCGTGCTAAGAATTCTCTTGAGTTTTCATTTGGAGAATATTTGAGGAGAATATTTGATTCAAATGGACATGTCCGCTTTTAGCCCGAATCACACTGATCGGAAACTAAGAACTCTAAATTGACATAAAAACACTTAAAGGGGAATTCCTTTTTTTTTTGCAATAATTTGTTCTATGCACCTTTACTAGTCTAAATGTAGCATTCTGAAAAATATTACGTTTGTGGAATACAAGTTAAGCAGCAAAATGCACCCGATTTTGCCTATCTGAGGGGCGGCCATTTTGTCACTTTCTGTCAACTGAAAATGACATCCCAGCTGCTCAGGGCTCAGTTAATGACCAATCGTGGCTCACCTGTTCGCTGAAGCAGAGCCAGGAACTGTGATGTCATTTTCAGTCAACAGCAAGTGGCAAAATGGCCACCCCCTGGAATGTACAATTTATTTATTTATTTTTTTTATTTTCTGGGTGAATTTTATTGCTTAACTCATATTCCACCGACGCTATATTAACCAGAATGCAGTGTTTAGACTCGTGGGACTGCATAGATCGTATTCTTGTAAAGAAAAAAATTCGGTCGACTTCCCCTTTAAGATAAATGCGAAAATATTTCGTGTGGAGAGAACAACGTTTTTTTCACTTTGTTTCTTCCCGTTAAATATTCGTCCAATTTTTATTTATGATTATTATATTCAATAAAAGGTAATCCGATAAATATATGGCTTCTATATTAGATGTCATTCTTGCGCATTTGAAACTAATATTGTAGCCGTGTGCTATATCTAAATATAGATGGTGAGAGTGTATTATATACTTGGATTGAAATCAAGTGACCCGAAAGCGCAAATGTGCTCCACAAAAGGCTCGACTGGGGCCTGGCTGAGACCTTTCAAGTATTTATTGACTCAGTCAAATTAAACCCAGGGGACCACTGTGATTAACTGAATGTTTTATATCACTACTGTGGTCTTCGAAGTCATGCTTGTATTTGTATAGCGTTTGTGTGTGTGTGAGTGTTTCCTGCAGAGTGCGGTAAGTATGAAAACACTGGGCCCAGTTGATCTAGTGTACTTAACACAGCAGGACATGGATCTCCAGCAAGAAGAGAAGCCCGGAGGCTCTTTTCACTCTCGCAACTAATTTCATCTTTTTCATCACAGCATTTTCAAAATGTTTTCCACTGCACACAATAAATGTCCATAAAGACTTGCTTGGATGAATTTCATGTGGAAGAACTTAGGCTAAACTCTGACCTCAAGCCTATGAAACACCTTTGGGATGGGCAAGCGAGCGGGCGCTCTCTGAGGTCTCACTTCCTGTGGGTCCAGTGAATTGTGTCGAGTGATTTCACCAGAAAAACGGAATTCCTCGCATATGCAGGTCGTAGCCCATTTTTAAGGGGACTCAAGCACCCGTAAAGTCAGTCCAAGCCTACCAAAGATTGAGAGCCCTTTAGACGAATCTCCATATACACATCTGTCAGGCACATGGATTAGTTTGAGTGAATAGCCCGGATTGGTGGTCAGACCGTACCACTAGTGATGAGAAAATGAAGCTTCAAATTTGCTTCATGAACCAGGTATTAATATTTTTGTGTCCTCTAGATGGCACTGTTGGTTTAAATAAAGGGTTTAAAAAATGGCAAGTCAGTGTGATTTCAGTCCAATGCTGAACAGAGAGCGCCATCTACAGGAGTCTGAAAATACTACAACTGTTTCATGAAGCAGATTTGAAGCTTCATTTACCCATCACTATGAACTAAATTATTGTTGTATTGCACTGGTGAGGGGAGCTCTCTAATCTTGTTGCACACTGTACAATGTCACAGGGATTTCTGATTCTGATTCTTATTAATTCTTCTTCTTATTATTATTATTATTATCATAATTTTTATTATTCTTTATTTATTTTTTGTGTATTCACAAAAAGCACTATCACTTTCTCTTCCTATTTCTGTCCATGGTGCGCCCCCCCCAGCATGCAATGACAAAAAAAACAATGCGAAGGCCACCAAAGTGTCAGAATAAAAAAAGTCCGGAGCAAGGCCCTGCTTATGCTCAAACTTGTCGACAAGTGGAGGAGATTCTCCTCCGCCACTTCATTTGTCGAGTGTTTGTGTTGTCTGTCCAGTCTCGTTTATTGTTTGCGTGATCACCCGGGCGCTTAAAATTGGATATAGCGATGAAATAAACAAGCACTAAACATTTGAGAAATAATTTAAAAAAAAAATTCAAATGTGTGCCTGGCTGTTCAAAAGTGTTCCATATAAATTCGACAAGGTTTTTATTTAGAGCCTATAAAGTACCTTTCATCCGTGTAATATCAGCGCCGCGCTTTAGGAATGTTTTTTCTCCCTCTGTGGAGTTGTACATCACAGTTTCACCTCGACAATAATCGCTGCTGCTCAATTTATTAGCAGCACCAAAAGGTTTATGTTCGCTTTAAAGTGTCAACTCCGTAGCAAACTCAGCTGGTTTCCATTTTTCTGTCATTATTACGAACTCGTATTTAAAGGCAAGAGAGCAAGAAGAAATCAATACCTCATGGACACTAAAATTTGTGCAACGAGTAACGTAGCAGTCAAGATTAAACTTGGTGACATTGACTGTTTTTTTTTGTTTTTTTTTTAAATCTCACAACAAATTGCAGAACAATTCAACGTTAAACACCGTAACAGTGCCTCCATCGCAACTGACACACTATGATGTGGTATGCTTTGGATCATGAGCTATTCCTCATCTTCTCCTTACTTACAAATTGGCCTTTCTTTCATCTGTCTAAAAATGTTATTCCAGAACATTTGAAATGTTCTCAGATGTTACCATTGGTTTACAGTCGTGATGGCTAGATGAAGCTTCAAATCTGCTTCGTGAACCAGTTGTAGTATTTTTGGACTCCTGTAGATGGCACTGTCTGTTCAACTAATCAAACTGACTTGCCATTTTTTTAAACCCTTTATTTAAACCAACAGTGCCATCTAGAGGACACAGAAATACAACAACTGGTTCATGAGGCAAATTTAAAGCTTCATTTTCCCATCACTAGTTTACACCTGATTGTAAATTTGATATTCATGAAGATGTCACTTGATTGCGATGTTGGCAATGATACTTTTCCGCAAATGTCCAAATTGAGTTTTTCTTCACCAATGAAAGATTTCTGCCATCATCCATTTTTATTTTCTTACATAATCTTCCAGATTGTCTTCTTTTTAGGAATGAGGATCTAATACATGAGTCAGTTTGTTTCCAATAATTGAGCCATTCAGAGAATCATATTAAGATGTAATTGTGCAGAGAAAAATATCCTCAATGCAGGTTTTACCGCTCGGGCAGATGGAGAAGTGTTGTAAAACTAACAGAAGCCGGGGGTCCGTGTTGACGAGCCGATCCCAACAGTCAGTACCACGCTGAGAAAATATTTCGGCTAAGAGTTTGCCCTTCGGTGGTGCACCGTGACGAGGCGCAAAGAGAGTCCTTGTTTTGCCAGTGTGAGTGTGTTATGAGTGGGGTGATCCCACACCTCCGTCTGAAAGATGTAGTGGGAGTCGGGGGCCCCTCGGAGGCAGAGGGTCACTTCTGTTTTATGTTTGCCCAAACCTGCTTGTGGAGGCCTCTCTGTGTTGAGGAGAGGTGAGGCTCCACGTGATCGCTCACAGAAGCGCAATGAATCACGCCAACGCTCACCGTCTGCCTCCATCTTTTTCCCGACCATTTGTTTATGCCTGACACACATTTACACACGCGCTCATCGTTATTTGAAAGTTTGGCAGGCTCACTTTGGAGCTTGTGGAATTCACAAGTACATGTTTGACCTTTGTCTTTGAAAACAAATCCTCAAAAGTGAAGTAAGTCATCTTTGTCCGCAGCAGCATGCATTTGTTTTTGTTTTTTTTGGGGTTTTGTTTTTTATCACCAGTTTAATTTTTATTTTTTTTTATTGAAGGTGAATCTCCCTTGAGCGGTTTTGATGAGTATGATAAGTAAATAAATAAATAGATAAGTAAAGTTTTGTCACTGAATAAAATCAGCCCCCCTGAGAACGAGAGTGGCCTCCCTCCATTTTTGTCATTTTACAAGAGAGAGTTTTACGAGTGTTTAAGTTTTATGACTGCGATAAAACCTGCGGGATGTAAATCTGATTGATTTATAAGGAAATGATTGTAGTTTCTTGTTTTCACAGAAATTGCTGAGTTGTGTTGGATTTTGTGCAAATGCTAAAATGCTGAAATGATGAAAGGAAAAAAAGGACAGATACTGTATAATACTTAAAGAAAGCATTTTCTTTTTCTCAACGAACATTATTGAAATAATATCCACTATGTTAACAAAAAGAGAATATAAAGCCAGTGTGGTATGCACGGTATATGGTATACATATGTATTAAAAATAATCATAATAAAATGCTGGTTATGCAGGAATAAATTGCCATGTTCAATTTCAAAGCTCGTATTAAATGTGGCTGTTAGCTTCATCAGGATCTTTCCAGTGCCCACCCTATGAAAACACATGCATGTGCATGTGTGTGTGTGTGGGGGGGGTTGCATTCCTCCAACTATCTCCATAAAAGATGGTCTTATTTTAGTAACAGCTCCTGTGTCTCCCTCTCACACACGCACACACACACAGAGAATTCCCCTGGAGTGTCTGTTGACATGATTTTCCCAGAGATCTATGTATATATTCATCTTGTCCCATCTTTGTTCGTTACACATGGATGCCCAACAGTGTGGCTCCCACAGAGGTTGGTTTGGGAATTGGGAATTTATTTGCAACATGCACAAGCAGGATTTGTTATTTGAATCCAGACAGGAGCAGATGTCCAATGTCCAAATATGAATTAGATAACTCGTTTAGATTCTACCTTCCCTTATATTTCGGATATCGTTTATCCTGTTCAGAGTTGCAGGCTGCTGGAGAATATGCCAAAAGACTGCACGCAGGCAGAGTACACCGTGAACTGGTGGTCGCCAATATAATCAAACAATCACTCACCCTCAAGTGCGCACTTTTCGCTGAATGGGAAGTGAATGACAGGTACTTCTAAAGGTAATTTTTAAAGGTATCCTATATTGTAGGAGCAAAGGGATTAGAAACCGGAAAAAGTGAGAGAATGTGATGGGATCCATGACAGCAAAATCTTGCTTACTACCACAAAAACTTGGAAAGATCACAACTATATATACAAAACTATATATATATATATATATTGGTATATATATTGGTACATAAGTGTGTTTGTGTGCGTGTTCCACACCATGTTTGACTTGTGAGGTGTTTGTGGCTTGAACTGAGCAAACAAAAGTTTTCTTCTTGGATTTGAAACAAGACAAAGCTATAAAAGAAAAAGAAAATCCGGAGATCCATTACAGTTTTGAACTAAATGTTGGCCATGCTAGCGGAGAATAAATGTGCGTGTTTTTTTTGTTGTTGTTGTTTTTTTTCCTTGTGGATTTTGGACAGTTCCAGTTGAGTTAAATATATCATCATACCTTTACAAAATATATATTTTTGGGGGACTTTTACTGAGGATTATCAAAATATTTTTGCCATACTGTATTTATGCCTCATTTACAAATGCAATGTTTTCATCTCTCATTAATGAAATTTCTTCCCCAATTTAAAACACTTCCCAGTTACATGATTCAAATGTATGTGAATTTCTAAAAAAAAAAAAAAAAAAAAAAAAAGAAGAAATTACATGGAGGTGTTTGTGAACTCATAATAAAGCAATAACATCATCATGAACATAATTCCGAGCCAGTCTAGTCTCCCACAATCGTCCGAGTGATTAAATTGGAATTTAAAACACACTGAGAGAATACTGCAGTACAGATTGGTCGCCCAAAGGATACGGATCATGAACTGATTCTTATAGGAATGAAGCATCCCTTCCAAGTTCCTCGTATTTGATTGTTTTCATTTGATTGTTTTGAGCCTGTTTAGGCTCTCGAATCCTTGAAACATGCTTCAGATAAGTGGGCTGCAAGCAACTGACAGTTTAATGCAACATGGAAACAATTTTGACGTGAATGAAAGCCAGTGCTTTTTGAGTTCATCGTTTTAGAGTGTTTTTTTTTTTCTCTCTAATCATTACATACCAACTTGTATGGGATGCGGTTTGCCGTGTCATGGCTGAATGATGGAACGCTATTAACGCTGATTCCCGCAGAGAACCCTTCCGTCGGCGCTTCCTACAGTTTTTATGTTTTATCTCGGACTGAGTGCTTTTTTTGAATGTTTGTGGTCTTGTTTATCAGCATTTCCTTTTTACATGGCTGTGTGGGCTTTAAAAAAAAAGGGAGAGGATAAACCGTAACCCCAAACAACGGCAACAAAACCTCTTGTGATTTTTTTTCACCATATCATGTTTTTGGCATCCTCAACAAATTTGATCAACTCAAACCTTTTCTTAAAGGTCTTGACCGGCGCTCTCTAGCTCTAAAATCATTTTGTCAATATTCCACATGACAACATAATGAAGCACGAACAACTGTGCATAGTTTCACACGCATGGCATATCGAATGTCAAGACCCGGCCGGCACTTTGGAACAATAGCCAGTCGACTTGCGGTGATGTCATTCATTTATCCTCTGATTGCCTTTAAATGAAGTAACACAATTTCAACAATCGCAGTCGATTCAGGTGGGTGGGGAAGTTTGACTTTATGTTTTGAAGCCAGCTTCCATCTCATCGCAAGTGAAAATTCGGGAATTTTCCCAAATGTTTCGGGTGGAATCCCTGAGAGACAAAAGCAGTTACGCAGAATAAGCAGCAAACGTCTGTGAAACAAAACAGGGCACATTTTCTCCATCCGATTTTTCTTTGGATTTCTACGCCTTCTTCTAAAAGTAGCATTTTAATCAGCCTTGACAACAAGATAGATAGATAAACATTGTATAAATCCCACGAGGGAAATTAACAAAAATGGCACATAAATGATAGATGCACATGTTCGTGCTCGCCCATGTCGACGTGGCTCATTGGTAGTGTGCTTGCCTCCCAACACAGAGGTTGTTGGTTCAATCCCTGGCTTTTGTGAGCGCGCCGAAGTGATGGGAAAATGAAGCTTCAAATGTGCTTCATGAACCAGTTGTAGTATTTTTGGACTCCTGTAGATGGCGCTCTCTGTTCAACATTGGGCTGACTTGCCATTTTTTTAAACCAACAGTGCCATCTAGAGGACACAAAAATACAACAACTGGTTCATGAAACAAATTTGAAGCTTCATTTTCCCATCACTATTGATCAGCCAGTTTCTCCAGATGCTGCGCCATCAGTAGGTAATTGCTTCATCTTGGAGATGTTCTCCTAACATGGTTAGTCCAATGTGATTTGATGGATTGCTGACATAGGTGAACGTATTGTTAGGTCAGTCATATCAGCAAAGAGAGACAAATCACTATGGGAAAAGTAATGAAAAGGGTTAGAGAGTGTGTGTGTGTGTGTGTGTTAAGGCGGGGGGGGGGTCCATTGTATCCCAAATTTTGCATTTGCATCATAAACACAAATCTAATTATCTCTTCCAGACATGTCGTTAATATTCCGATCATGTCCACTTCTGGGCCTTCCTTCTTTTATTCAGACAATCCAATGTTAGCTTCTAAAGGCCGACAGAAGCTTCAGCAGACCAACACACGCATGCACGCAAACTGTTTAACTAACACTCCCCTGTCTGCTACGTCAAATGTACAAAGACAAAGTGGTGTTTGATGGCCGCTTGTAGATAACACAATTAACTCACCGGGACCCCACTTTGTCTCACTTCTTTGTTCTCTGGTTGTAGTTGAGTTCAACTGCGACATGCAGCATGACCATATGAAGAAATTCGACTTTCACAAAAAAATACTAATGCGATTTTTATTTAAATTTACATTGTCAAAGGGATATTTCACGAATCAAATATACCTAAAACACTGTCTGGTGAGCACAAATCTTTTTCTACAACGTTTTCCTTAGAGTTAATAAGATTGTAGAAAAAAAAAAGTTTGTAGAGAAATAATAATAATAATAATAATAATAAATAAATAAATAAATGACCTAGCCCTAGTGATGGGTAAATGAAGCTTCAAATGTGCGACATGAACCAGGTGTAATATTTTTGGACTCCTGTAGATGGCGCTCTCTGTTCAGCATTGAGCTGAAAGCGCACTGACTTGCTATTTTTTTAAACCCTTTATTTCAACCAACAGTGCCATCATGAGGACTGAAAAATACAACAAGTGGTTCATGAAGCAAATTTGAAGCTTCATTTTCCCATCACTACCTAGCCCTAACCCTACCTCAAACCCAAACCCAAACCCTAAGTCGAGCACTAACCCTAACCCTAGCCCTAAGGCGAAATTATACAGCAAAGAAGAAAGCTTAAGAAAAGGATAGCTATTGAAGATAAAAAAAAGGCTGAATAAAGCAAAAGAGAAAGTCAAAGAAAGCAAATGAGACGATCAAACAGAGCAATAAAAAGGCTGAAATAAATATTTAACGCATTCACTGCCAGTCGAGGTAAAATGAACGTCCTTTTTGGCTTCAATAGCCGTCAATGGCAGTGAATACGTGAACAAAGACAATATTTTATTTGAACTCAAATTGGAGACAAAAACCAAACCCTGATAACATGAAGCAAGCGTCCGAGCGCAGTAAACTGTCCAGATGTGTCAAAAACACAAAGCAAGCGTCACATTTGGTTTGGCGTGCATTTCCCACACATGCAACGTCCACTTTCATGCAACAAAAGGTATTCACTATACTGGCATGCAGGAGATCTGCTCTGGATATGCTCCGATGTTCCAAAATCGCGTTGGACTGCCAACATTTTTCCGACTAAATGAGATAGAGTGCAACCTCCGACGTCAAACACAATAGGCTGCATGGCGCTGTTTGACTTCCAAGTTACAAAACAAGGTTTTCCATTTTCCATGATTCATCAGGCATAAAATGTAAACTGAAATAATTTCTTCCAGAGTCAACTGTTATGTATAGAATGAAAACAAACAAAACGTAATTCACTATACAGTCAATGTCACTTCAAACATTTACAGTATGTAAAAATACAAATCGTGCAAACTTTGAATAATCAACAAATCATAAGTAAAACTATGGATCCTTTGACGACATATGGTGTTGTTGCATTTTTCATTTTGAATTGTGAAATGTCTATAAAATGGAAATAAAAACATGACTTACCCCTAGCAATGGGAAAATGAAGCTTCAAATTTGCTTCATGAACCAGTTGTTGTATTTTTGTGTCCTCTAGATGGCACTGTCGGTTTAGATGAAGGGTTTAAAAAATGGCAAGTCCTTCTGCTTTCAGCCCAATGTTGTGAACAGAGAGCGCCATCTACAGGAGTCCAAAAATACTACAACTGGTTCATGAAGCACATTTGAAGCTTCATTTACTTACCCCATATTTCATGCATTATATATAATATCACTTTTAAGGTTTTTGCTGTATTCCTTTTTTTATTTTTTTCTTCCTCATTATTCGTGAAAATTATATAAATGTTTCCTCCAATACCTAACCAGTTTTAAATCGTTATAACACTATTGTGAAAAAACACACCAAATGCGTTCTTGGACTCCATGTTGGTTTGCTTTTCAGCAGTTTTGTGCCGTCTTTAAATTGAATTTTTCTTTTTTTTGCTTCTTCATCATTTAGATACCGTTTGCCAGGGTTAGTCATCCTCACATCACACTTAAGCGTGTCCCTCCCTTGTTGAAAAAGTGGAATAATGAGGTGTGAGTGTCAGCTCTCTTGCACTACTCTTCTTTGCTAATGTGAGTTCAAGGCCTTTAAAACAAGCAAAAGGCTGTTTAAAAATACTTTTTTTTTACACATTTGATGTCAGGAATTAATTAGTGTTGTAATGAACTGTGATGAGACTAAAATAATTTTGACCCTCCCTTTGACAGTCAGACATGTTGAGTTTATTTTGGCCATGTTATTATTTTCAGGATCACAATTAACTTTTGGTCCATTCCCTCGTCTAAGGAAAGTCTTGATTCACAAAAACCTTTGGAATTCTGGACTCAGGCAATGTTTATTATATGCATACTTGTGGTGTTTTTTAAGAAATATAAATGTTAAAGATCTCCACCATTAACAGTATTTAAATTATTGCTGCAAATAAAAGCAGCACATACAGGCGCCATAGGTTGACCAGTCGTTGTGTGCTGAGTGGTAAACCTTTGGGTGACTGCGTGATAAATCAGCGTGGGACCCTGCCGCTGAACCACATCAGAACAAATGGATCGCACCAGAACGTTAATTCCCAGCCAGCCATGTGTAAACATGACAAGGGCAAGGAGGGGCGATGAAGGATGCTCAGGAATTTATCGGATGACCACAGATGACCGATGGACTTGACCACTTTGGATTGAGAAAATCAAACAAAAAATTTGTTTTACATTTCTATTTTTAATTACTTCTTTTGAAGCACTCAGGCAGAAAGCTGTTCAATTTGAATGAAACTAATCCACAATGCTAATTTGCAGGCGGAGCAGGAAAGCCACACAGAAGATTAAAGGGGCTGTGACTTTATTATGAAATCAATTATTACGTCAGCCCACAGCCAAGAAAAAACCCACAGGCTTGGTATGATAGTAATTTATTATTTTTATTATTTATTTTTACAATTTCTAATCCATGATAACATTACAACTATGCGATCCAATTAAAACATAAGATACGAGTGTTTTTTTTTTTTGTTTTGTTTTTTTGGGAGGACCAAGGGCTTTTTATTTTGCGTAGTTTTGAGCCTTAGTGGGGCAGCAAAGTACCCCACAGTACAGAGATCCGGGATTTGAATCCGAGGTCCGACCTTTCTGTTTGGAGTTTGCCAGTTCTCCCCGTGCCTGCGTGGGTTTTCTCCGGGTACTCCAGTTTCCTCCCACATTCCGAAAACATGCACGGTAGGTTAAATGAATGCTCTAAATTAGTGGTCTCCAAACACCGGGCTGCGGGGCCCCTTTGGACCAAAAAAAAAATTATAATAATCTTGCAGATGATGCATGCCAAGACGCTAATTGTCTTGGTTGCATTACGCTACACCTCTCCTCCAAAGATAGCAAAGATAGGCTTCAGTGACTCTAATGAGGAGAAGTGGTACAGAAAATGGATGGATTCAACATAAAAATGAATGCAGTGTATTTTAATCCCCCATCTGTTTTCAATTTCCATCATAATCATAGTGGTTCCTTTATTAAATCTCCATTTTAATCCCATTTGAATAGAATACACTCATTCTTAATTCTTTGAAATGATTACAAATAGAGTGTCTCGAATGACATGTGTCATTTCACTTCAGTGGTCCATTCATTTTCCATTGAAAGGATGCAATAGCCCTCATTCATTTCGGAACAGACGGAAAGCATTAAGACAGTAGATATCAATCATCGCGATTTCTATTGGAAACAATCTCAATAAATTTGACAAAGCCAAGTAGAGGCTTCATTTCACTTCTGAAAGTTTTCCAGTACAAATATTTTGCTTTTCCTTGATGTGAAAGCAAACCCCGCCCCCCCTTTACTGAGATTCACAAACCAAGTGGGTCACATGTTACATGTTAGCTACTCCTGAAAACACGTCCCATCTTTTTATTCACACGGCTAAAATTAATGACGATAAGTGGTGTCTCGTATTAAATGGAACAATGAGGCTCCCAATCATATAGTAGCGAGTTGTCTTGTGGCGTCTGGTCCACAGAAATAAAGCGCACCATCATAATCCCATCCACGAGCACTTCAAAACTAAAACAGCTCGGCCCTGCTTCGTGCCACAGGGTTGATGTGAAAATCAAACCAGGTTTGAAAACGTTCATGAGGCTGTCAGAGATTTCTCATAGTCAAGTCAAGTCAAGTCAATTTTATTTGTATAGCCCTTAATCACAGACAGTCTCAAAGGGCTTTACATAGCCACAATCGACATCCCCGATCTTAACCCCCAGGAGGGCAAGGAAAAACTCACAAAACCTCATTAGGGGAAAAGTGAGAAACCTTGAGAAGGGACCACAGATGGGGGAATCCCCCTTCCAGGATGACCAGGCTGCAATGGATGCCAACTGGGCAACATTTGACACATACAATGATGCTATGCAATAATAGATGAGATAATATAAGAGTCAATTGAATGAAGTGCTGCAGGAAGATGACTTCAGTGGAGTGGGTCCTCATCCAGGGCCGTAATATCCATGGCAGCATATCCGAAGATGAGCCTTCGATCTTGTACCGGTCAGTTGGTGTAAATTCAGTACAGCTACTTCCAAGTGAATCGCCATCACCTAATTCGGGGAATTGGGAACAGAAAAGAAAGAACAGAAATAGCAAACAGGCCAACAAGTAGTTCAATGAAGTGCTGAAATATAAGGAAATCAGAAAAGGCGCTGCATGAAGACGACTTCGGCAGAGCAGGTCCCTTCCCGGTTCGTCAGTGCCGTAATCTTCAAAGCATGTCCCCATCACCTAATTCCCAAGCAGGGGAAGGAGGGGGCAGAAAAGAGAAGAAGCGGCAGTAAACAGGCCAACAAATAATTAAATTAGATGCTAAAGTATATAAATAAATTGATCAAATGTCGCGCTGCAGGAAGACGACATCACTGGAACAGGTGCATGCCCAGTTGGTCAATGCCTTAAACTTCCTAGTGGGTCACCGTCACCTAATCCCCCAGCCGGGGGAAAAGGGGGCAGAAAAGAAAACAAAAGAAAAAAAAAGCGGCAGTAAACAGGCCAACAAATATTTCAGCTAAATGCACAAGAGTATAAATGCGTCTTTAATAGTGTTTTGAACATTTCTACTGAGGTGGCGCCTCTAATATCTGAGGGAAGTGCATTCCAAAGCATTGGTGCCCGAATAGAGAACGCTCTAGAACCTGCGGACTTCTTTTTGGCTCGCGGGATCACTAAAAGACCAGCATTTTGTGAGCGAAGGTTTCGGGACGGAACATATGGTACCACGAGGTCAACGAGATAAGAAGGTGCTAAGCCGTGCAATATTTTAAAAGTAAGTAGCAGAACTTTAAAATCACATCTCAAGTGGACCGGAAGCCAATGCAAATTGGCTAATATCGGGGTAATATGATCAAACTTTCTCGTCTTAGTTAAGAGTCTAGCTGCTGCATTTTGAACTAACTGCAGACTTTTAATACTCGACATGGGGAGACCCGAGAGCAAAGCGTTACAATAGTCGAGGCGAGATGTAACAAACGCATGGATTAAGATTTCCGCGTCACACGTTGATAGAATTGGGCGAATTTTAGCAATGTTACGCAGATGAAAAAACGCAGTTCGAGTAATATTTTTAATGTGCATTTGAAAAGACATAGTTGCGTCAAATATAACACCGAGATTTTTTGTTGAATCCTTTTGGATAATATTACATTTATCGATATTCAGAGTGGTGTCTTTGAAAAGGTACCGATGACGCGCTGGTCCAATGATGAGCATCTCGGTTTTATCTGAGTTAAGACGCAAAAAATTGAAAGACATCCATTGTTTAATTTCGGCAAGGCACGCCTCTAATTTATAGCAGTCGCGGGGATTCGTTATATCCAACGGCATGTATAATTGCGTATCATCAGCGTAACAGTGAAAACTAATGTTATATTTCCGTATAATATCACCAAGCGGTAGCATATAGATGCTAAACAATAGAGGTCCAAGTACCGATCCCTGCGGAACTCCACATATGATCTTACAAAGATCCGAAGTCGTATTGCCATGAATTACACGGTGCGTCCTCTCCGACAGATACGAATTAAACCAAGAAAGCGCTGAACCTGAAATGCCAACACACGTTTCAAGGCGTTTTAATAATATGTTATGATCAACGGTATCAAAAGCGGCACTAAGATCGAGTAAGAGTAATATTGATGAGGTGTCGGCGTCCATAGCTATGAGAAGATCATTAGTAACTTTAGCAAGGGCCGTCTCAGTAGAGTGGTCGGCTCTAAAACCCGATTGGAAAGGTTCAAATTGATTATTAACAGTCATATATTCATTAAGTTGTTGCGCTACGACTTTTTCAAGAATTTTTGCAATAAACGGAAGATTTGAAACCGGCCTATAGTTGATGAGACTCTCTGGGTCAAGGTTTGGTTGCTTAAGTAATGGTCGGATAACGGCGGTCCTAAAAGCTGCTGGTACTACACCCGTGGTAAGTGATAGATTAATTATATTTAAAACAGACGGTCCTAGGGTCGTAAACAGTTCTTTAATTAGTTTGCCAGGAAGCGGATCGAGCACACAAGTTGTCGGTTTTGCCGCACTAACCAATTTTGTTAGGCTCTCAAGAGATATTTTTTTAAATTGACATAAGGTTATCGGACAGTTATCAGCCCTAATGTCCCTATTAACACAATTTATCGCGGAATTCGACGGAATTTTAAGAACAGTGTCTTTAATCTCATCACGAATACATTCTATCTTCTGAGTAAAAAATTGCATAAAATCGTGAGCTGAATAGGAAGAGCTATCCGAGGTTGGTCGCTGTTGCGTTAGCATTGCTACGGTATCAAATAAATATTTAGGATTGTTTTTATGTAAGACAATTAATCTAGAATAATAATTAGTTTTGGCTAAATTAAGCGCTTCTTTGTATATTAGTAAACTATCGCACCATGCCTGACGGAAGACCTCAAGTTTGGTCGCACGCCATTTGCGCTCAAGCTTCCTACAAGATCGTTTCAGTACGCGCGTTTCCTCTGTAAACCACGGAGTAAGCCTCTTTGGACGAGTTTTAGTTTTTAAAGGCGCGACGGAGTCAAGCGCATTTAACAAAGCGACATTAAAGTTGTTTGTGAGATCATCAATCGTACCAATATAATTAGGAAACGAAGCAGTTGCTAAAGGGAGTAGCTCAGAGAGCGCAACGATGGTTGAGGAGCTAATGTTACGGCTGCTATAATTTTGATTATGGTCAGAACGATGACAGTGAGCCAAGACTTCAAATTTGATAAAGTAATGGTCAGATATAGCACTGGTATATGGTAATACAATTATTTTTGAAGATGCTAAGCCTCGGGTTAATACCAAATCTAGCGTATTGCCATTTATATGCGTTGCTTCATTTATTATTTGCGTGAAACCAAACATATCAATGATTGTCCGAAACGCTACCGTAAGTGGTTCCGACGGGAGATTCATATGAATGTTGAAGTCGCCCATGATAAGTATATTATCCGCATGAGTTACTAAATCAGCTACGAATTCAGAAAATTCATCTAAAAAGCCGGAGTAAGAGCCAGGTGGACGATAAAGAACGGCAAGATAAAACGGCAGCTCGGCTGAGGATCGCATAATGAGAACTTCAAATGTTTTAAAGGAATTGCTAAAACGAGGACTAAGTTTTAGGTTAGATTCGGAAATGAGGGCTACACCCCCGCCTTTCTTTTGAGGGCGCGCAACATGCGAGCTCACGATATCATGTGTGGCACAGCCTCATCATTCACTCATCTTCTGTCTTTTGTTATTCCAGACTGGATGCTGCCCTGCAAAACAGGAACGCTCAAGTCAGTCAAGTGTGGAGGAACAGATGCGTCAACCTGACTGAGGAGAAGAGAGAAAAGCAAAGACTGACATCTAGTGAGTGCTTAGTGAAGTGTAATCTTGCTCGCAAATCACAACGATTATCTTGGAGCAGCAAGACTAAAATAGGTTCTGAAGTCGACTTCACATGATTTATAAATAAATAAAGAAATAAATGTATAAAAATAAATTAAATTGGATAAGGTAACAGAAATGTGTAGTATCTTATCAGCACTTATTTTCACAACAGTTCTGCAGAAATGTAACTTAAAAGAGAAACATGATACGCTGTGTCTTTCATTGTGATTTAATTAAAATATTCAACCTTTCATCACAATATTCAGTGCAATTGCTTGACAAGAAAATACTAATTAAACTAATTGAAGTAATTGTCGTACTTTTACCCCCCAACAACTATCATGGTGTTATTTTAAATTGAATACAATTCCTATATGCAGGTGAATCTCAATTAATTTGAAGATTCATTTCCTGCAGCAGCTTCTTCTATGCATTTTATACATATACGATACGACTTTATTTATATAGCGCATTTCATTCGTTCAACACACTTCAAAATTCCAAAATTAAAAAAAAATCTTGCTTTGTGTGCAACGTTCAACACTGCTGGAGTGTGGTGCTCAAGGGCAGAACTAAATGTACTGCATACGTTTTGAGAATTATTGAAATTATTGCGATTAATTCGTTAAAAAATCACTTGACAGCACTAATATATATATATATATATATATATATTTTATAATTTTTTTCAATGGTACTCTAATTTGGGATGTACGTTATTATATGCACACGCAGGAAGAAAGATACATAATAACTCCATATGCATCTTGTCGTTTCAAACAGACCACTCGTTTTATTAGATGCTCAACTAATTATTTGATAAATGGCGTCGTGATGCAGGAAATGAAGCATAAGGAAGGGAGAATGCTGCCTTTGTTTTTCATTGGACTGCATGATTTGGCACTTGCAACGTTTTTGGAAGCCTCGCTGTTCGTGTCCCCCTCGAGAAGGAATGCCTTCAATCGCCCCGGAAGCCTCAGAAATTAGATGGGGACAAGAAAATAGCGCAACTCGTTTGCCTATGATTTACCGATTTATGAGGGAGTAAGCGTCTTGAAAGTCGAAACATTACAAAAAGCGCGAACTCTCACAACTCTCACATTTCCTCTGCAAGCTGTGAGCCCGCACAAATCACGAGCAGTTTTGAAAGACTGCAAGTTTCTCCCTTCAGTCCCCCCAACGCTCCTAAACAAAGCGCTCGAGCCGATTAATGAGCAGTAAACATGAGGGAGGGGGGCAGAGAGAGAACAGAGAGTTGAAATGAGGGGGGGACAAAAAGAGGGGGCTGTCTCCATGGCAACCCATCCAAGCCATTTGAGTCACATGGCCCAAGTTTGCAATTGCAGGCGCTTGAAGCTCAGCTTTGCTCGTTTGCGAGCAACATGAGCGGAGCACGAGACGAGCGAGTGATGACAGCTCACAGCCTTCATCTCAACGCAACTTTGGATCTGCACGATGAGGAGATGAAAACTGCAGTTTTTGGTTTGTGATGCACTTTTATATCATGTAAACTTCCCCCCCCCCACACTGCAACTAATTTGACATTTCCAGAATAACAAATTTGCTCCCTCGGTAGCCACCTAGTGTCTGCAGCCTGGCACCATTTTGGTGACACCTGACGTAGACCTTGACATTCTATTGGACCATATGGAGCTGAATCTGGGTCCAGTAGAACAGAGCTTTGTTTACGATTTTCATTCAAATCACAAAATGGAAGTTTCTTTTTATGGGAATGTGTTTGAACATGTATTTGACATAATATGCAACTAGTAATGTTTTTTTCACTAGTAGAACAACTTTTTTTTCTTTTACTCTTAGAACAACCATAGGCTGACTAGTTTGCAATTAATCCTTACTAGTAAACTACTGTGCTGCATCAGGAAGACTTCTAGGTCCATAGTCAGTTTAAGGTCCATATACAAAGTACCGCACAAAGTACTAGTATATGCTTCGTACTCACTGGTAAAACAATTACCGTTGGACAACTAGTTAGTTTGCAATGAGGCAAAAATATGCGCTCGTTGAAATCTGCGTGATACAAATACTAGGAGTGAGGTGTTAGATGTTAATGAGTACAGTGTTGTACTAGTAGCATGCATTTGTCAACTCTTGAACAGTTATGTTTCACAAGTAACACATAACTGTTCTACTCGTGAGAATAAAGCACACAACTAGTACAAGAATGTTTCGCTGGATATCAAAGTTTGGGCATTGATTCATTAATTATCCTTAAGAAAGCGGTAACTAGTACGTAACGTGACACATGCTTACTTAGTTGGGCTTAGTAGTGTTACTAGTCGAAAACTAGTCAATTTTAATTGTTTACTAGTAAGACACAGTCAACTAGCGTGTCCTACTCATTTTCTTAGTGCGCTAAATTGGCTTAGAGTGAGAGGAAAGTAGTACTTGGATGTTAAGATGGACATTATGGATAATGAATAAATGCCTGGTAGCTTTCAATATTTTTCAGTTCATCAAATATCCAAGTTGTACATCTATGGTCAGATATAACACACACACCAATATCCTTGTGTTTTCTCCATCCCAGAGGTCAAAGTTTTCGACATAGTCATCATTGCCTTGGCCTTGTGCATCCTCATCATCACCGCCGTCTACTGCATCAGTGTGTGTTACAACCGTAACAGGTGATGCACACGCACACACACCATTAGTTGTCAGCAATGCGATAATGATCAGATCATATGCCACCAAAATGTCGCTCAGTAAAATGCAGAGCTCCACCAAGGCTGAACTGTTCCCAACAGTGAATGAAAAATTTGCAAATACACCAGATCATTTTGAATGCTACTAACCTCTTTTTTTTCCCAGGCAATCAAAAAGAGCCCAAGTGTATGAGAGTGCGGTGACCCAGGGGGAGCCGGTGGACCCAGTTGCGGTCAGGGCGGTGAAGAGGTCAACTAGTTTCATCAACCCGCTGGCCTTCTTTCGGCGAGCAGATGCAGCCAAAGACAACTCCAGAATTTATTACATCTATAGTAACCCGCTGCCTGTGGGAGCCAAGGAGGATGAGGAGGACGCGGCCAGGCAAATCACACGACCACCGCTTGCGTCCATTGAGGAGTGCGCACAGGACCCCGATAGCGGAGTCATCCTGGACCCACCCATTTTTTACATGCAGCTTTAGAAGAGAGATGACGCCACATTACATTCTTATATGTGTAAAATCTAGAGTCCAATTTACAATTGTACTTGTCGCAAGGATCAACATCACAGCTGCAAAAACATTGCGGTGTTTCTGAGTCGCAGGAAAAGTTTTGCAATGCCGTAATGGTTTCATTACAACATGACAGCCAAGAAAATGATGGATTGAGAAGTCAAATCGACAAAAATTAAGGAAGTTTGTGGCTCTTAGGAACGATACATCATGGGAACCGTGCAATTATGCGAGTCAAAGGTCAAGATGTGCTGTTTGAATTTCACTTTCAGTGGTGCAATACTAACTCAGTACCGCATTCAAATAGTAACAGCATCATAAATCATATATCGTATTTTCCGGACTATAAGCCGCTACTTTTTTCCAAGATTTCCAAGACCATGCGGCTAATACAATAGTGCAGCTTTTCTGCGGATTTTTCTTTCACACTGATTTGGTTGTACATGCGGTGAGTGTAAATAAAATTGAAACGCGTTATCATGAATTGTTCATTTTCTCAGAGTAATGAAAAATGTTTTTTATAGCATACATATAAGGTAGTGGAAGTACAAAGGTGATTAAGATTTGAATACGGGCTCCTGATCAGCAAAATATAACTACTCCGGCAGCGGCCAGGCACATAAAACATGTCTGCATGATCTATCAGTAACCTTATACATAGAGATGTATTTTTTGAACATTATGCCTTTTGCAGTTGAGTAGTCAAAGACAAAAAATTGATTCTTTTTCATTGAACTTTAATAAAACTCTTGATTGGATGTCATGTTAAAAAAGAAGCAACGTGAAGGGAGATGAGACACATACAAACGATCACTGCACAGCACTGGAGGGTGGCACAGTACTCCCGACCGGAGCGGTCCCTCACACGATGGGTTGGGTCTCTCGGACGAGCCACTCCAGCGCCTCCTTTCTGCCTTGGCGCTCAAGCTCCGCCCCCACCACCTCGCGGCACGTCCTGTGGTACTCGTTCACCCAGTCCCGCTGCCACACACAAGGACACGCAAACAGCCTTTTTATCTCATGTGGTACACGTCCGGACGGCTCTTTAGTAAAGTAAGAAATGTTCTACTTGAGAAACAGAAATTTCTCGGCTTTTTTTTTTTAAGTATGAGTTTGAAATGGTGGGTGACGTTTACCTCCTTCTGGGTGAGCAGCTCTGTGTTCATCATCTTGACTTGGATGGGAACCAGAGTCAAGGGCTCAAACGTCAAGCTCCCTCTATTTCTGTAATTGTACTAGAGGAGACCAAAGAATGCAGATTTAAATAATTCTCATACAAATTGTTGAAGAAATCGTTTTCATTCAGATTCAAGTCTTACTTTGGGCTTAGTTGGTACAACAAGAACCACATTTTCAAGTCGGATACCAAACGCTCCATCTTCATAATACCCTGGTTCTACAATTTAAACAAGAAAAATGTACATTTAAAAAGATAGGCATGAAAAATGAGTACATGAGAAAGAAGTTGCGCTCTGATAGATATTGATTTTCGTCTCAGTCTCAGTGTGTCGTCAATCCATACCATCGCTGACAATCATGCCCGCCTCAAGAGGTTCATCAGCAAAGGTCTTGTAGCTGATGCCGCAGGGCCCCTCGTGAACATTCAGAAAGCAGCCAACGCCGTGACCTGTGCCATGCAGGTAGTCGAGGCCCGCTTCCCACAGGGCGGCTCGCGCAAACGAATCCAGAAGATGGCCTGGAAAATGGCGGTCATAGTCAAACAGTCACACAGTTATTCTCCTTGCATATTCATAGGGTTAGGGTTAGGGTTTGGGGTTAGGGGTTAGGGCTTAGGGTTAGGGTTAGGGGTTAGGGTTAGGGTTAGGTGTTAGGGTTGGGGTTAGGGGTTAGGGTTAGGGGTTAGGGTTAGGGTTAGGTGTTAGGGTTGGGGTTAGGGGTTAGGGGTTAGGGTTAGGTGTTAGGGTTAGGGTTAGGGGTTAGGGTTAGGGGTTAGGGTTAGGGTTAGGGTTAGGTGTTAGGGTTAGGGTTAGGGGTTAGGGCTTAGGGTTAGGGTTAGGGGTTAGGGTTAGGGTTTGGGGTTAGGGGTTAGGGCTTAGGGTTAGGGTTAGGGGTTAGGGTTAGGGTTAGGTGTTAGGGTTGGGGTTAGGGGTTAGGGTTAGGTGTTAGGGTTAGGGTTAGGGGTTAGGGTTAGGGTTAGGGTTAGGGGTTAGGGGTTAGGGGTTAGGGGTTAGGGGTTTGGGGTTGGGGTTGGGGTTAGGGTTTAGGGTTTAGGGTTAGGGTTAGGGGTTAGTGGTTAGGGTTAGGGTCGGATAAGTTTGAGGTCAAACTTTCGTCATCGTTCTGTAAACACACAGGCTTCCAAATTTCTGGTATTTTTTTTTTTAAATTCAAGGTGTTTACCGTCGAAACAAACACAAAACTGTGTTTATCCATGTCAAAACACACGCACCAAATGCCCCAGCCAATTCCCTGAGCAGAAAAAAAGAAACCTCATCTACATGGTGTCATCCCTATGGGTCATTACGTTGTTGCTCTGATGTCATTCAGTAATTCTATTTCTTACTCTCTTTCCTCCTTCACCTCACCCTCCATTGTACTCCGCACCGAAAGCTTACCTGTGGCTTATTTACGATGCTCAGACTGATTGCAAAGTGATTGTCCAATTAATTATCCAAAAGCATTTTTTCCTGTGACAGTGTCGCCAGAGACTTTGCAGATTAGCGTAAATAATAACCATAAATGTGTCTTGATTTGCAAGGAGTGTGTTGATCATTTGGAAACTGAGTGTAAAGCAGAGAATTGCGTGTTCCAAAATGACAAACTCAGTACAAAGCAGTGTTTGTTCCACTAGTTTTGCTCTTGGCATCATCCTGCGTAAAACAAAAGACAATGGCGATGTTTAATATTTCTACAGGGGCTTATTCTTATTTATGACACTTTTTTTTGTTTAGTTTTGTTTTTACAATAATTATTACCTCACACAACGGGAATGATCTGTTTTTTGCATGCTGAACAAGTTGTCAAACTTCAGTTAAAGTACCTTTGGTTCCATTGGGGAAAATCGCAGCGCTGACAGCAATATGTCCCTTTAGTACATAAGTAAAGCATTCCTTGAAGAATACAAAGAAATGGCGTCAGTTCAAAACGTGTAAGTGCTGTAATTGGAGTATCGTTCAAGCTGAAATTGGGTTCTGGCATGGAATGTCCTGTTTACTGTGGTTGATTGCACCTTTTCATATGCAGACGGGGTTCCAAAGTGCATGGTGCGAGTGACGTCTGTGGTGCCATCACTGCCAAAGAGCAGACAAGTCAAACCACATGCCAATTAAGTTGATGTGTGTGAACAATTACTTAACATGTACTGGGCTCCAGAATCAATGAGGTAAACTTCATTGATGGTGAGTGTTCTGTTGGTCTCAGGCAGAGGCCTGCAAAGACAAGAGAGGTCAACACCCCCAAAGCAATAGCAAACAGCAACCCAAACGGATCCCGTGGCTTTTCTGACCTGTAGTGAATGATTGCTGCATTGGGCCCAACACTGGAGATTGTAGGGAAACTAAGACCGACAAAATGTTTCTGTTGACTGCAAAAGACAAATCAGAATTAGTTTGGGCTACCTAACGGTATTCAAAACTGGTGGAAAGCAACAAAGAAAATTGACATTTTTATTTAATCTATTTTAAACATGCATAGTATAAATCATTTGATACTCTGAACATTGATCGCCCTCTGGCGGCACAGTGGGACACTGCAGTTTAGCTTCGTTAATTGTTTCATGACGCGGTTGGATGTGTGCACGGAGGGGGAGATTTATTACATTAATCAAAATTTTTACCGTTCCAAAAAGGTCGCCTCAAACAAATGTCTAACTTTCATCCTCTCTGTATCAGATTGCTCAGTGAGCAGATCAGGTTAAAATTTCTTGTTTTTATGTAGGGTCTGATGACAATTGTTGCCTTGGATCCGAACAAAGTCTTAGATCGGATTACATTACATTGTAATTCATTTTTTTTAATTAACACCCTTGATCCTAAACATTAACTGATTGCTTCTGCCAGCGATATAAGTATTAGAGTGCATAGATCCGTTCAGGCTTAAGCAGTAAAGATGGATGTTTTCCTACATTCTGTAGAGGGCGCTATAACTCCAGGGAAAACTCTCACGAGACAGCTTTGAACAGTATGACATGAATTTGACCCTTTAAGATCCTGAATAAAGTTTGAAAAAAACTCAAGAAAAAGCATCACCTGCGTAGCTCCTCAGCCTTGTCAGCAGCTGAGATTTCTGTTACAGTGCCTTTTGGAATCTAAAAAACGAAGAAGATGGCAAAACGAGAGCAAATTCAGTCAAATGTACTGTATGTGTTTCACCGGGGCACAAAACAGAGAAGGAAGTACTTGACGTGCAATTGTTGTATTCCACTTCAACCATGATATAATTAACACAGCATGTTTAGAAATCTAGGCCCACGTCCATAAAGAATTCTCGTGCAAGACTGGCTCCCCACCAGAGATGAGCATTCCACCCATTTTGGGGACAGAGGATGGATGATGAGAAGTAGGTTTTTCATCCGTCCCTTTTATTGTCAAAAACCCACGGACGCCCATTTCACGGACTGACAGAAACATGCCCTGGCTGTCTTGCATATGTAATCCGCCAAAACACTACTTTAGACCGACTGTGAAATTTAAGGGCGGACACGCTTTAAAAGGACGAGGATGGACGGGTTATTTTTCTGTATAAGAGGGACGTTGACGGAAGGTTGCCCAGGTCGCGGACAGAGGACGGACCGGCAAAACAGGGTAAAGTGCTCATCTCTTCTCCTTTTGACGCAATTGTAAAAGGGCACACACTATTACAATAGTTAACAACCGTCGTTAGTCAGAGGAGACACAAACAATTGGGATAATTACTCATTGTGAGGATGAAATCTATTTATAAACTTTAGTCTTCAAAGTGTCATGTGCAAATCGTTTGGGGTGAAGTAGAGGCCTTTTAAAAAGGCAAGTAGTCAGATGCACAGTCATGTTCACTGTCATTGAATTGTTTTTTTTTTTTTCAAATTAGAAAAGAAAAAGACAACATTATTAAATAGTACTCATTAGACTTGCAAAGAATATTTTCGTTGATATTTTTGTTGTGAGGACAAAATGCCATTATGACAGAAAAGTTGTAGGTTTGTAGCTGTGAAGTAATGACGATTGAAAGTCGCGATGGCACAAATAAAAGTATTATTATTATTATACGGCAATTATCAACTATAGTCACGATAAGCTGCGTTGAAAATGGACGAATGGACAGTTACATGGGCATGTTTTAGCGTAGCCAATCAGAAAGTGTCATACTGAGCAACAGACTAAGGGTCAACCTCGCAATCGACATTGTTGAGGATTCTTAACGAATATATCCCAGATATATGAAGTAATGACGAAAAACATAAAACTCTAACCTCTTTTTCCAACCAGGCAAAGAGGTCACAAAGAGCGACTGCATCCTTGATCTGTCAGGAAGACGACAGAACGTTTAGTTCGGATGCATGAATAAAGTCAGAGATGCAATTTATGAAAATGTTCCGAAATCCATGCATGAATGGATTTATGTGGATTCCAAATGAGCCAGAGGATCGATCTTACATGGGCTGTTTTCATGCCTTGAATCTCTGTCGTGTTCTTCACCGCCTTGGCGAGGCAGAGAGGGGTATAGGGAATGGGAGACCTGTGGGCCTGTGTACAAAGCAGAAGGAAACAATTACTGTTTTAAAAGAATGAAACAAAATAATGATACAAAGAAGGGTGGAGGCAAATGAGACACTGCCAGAGAGCAATAAACATGTTTTAGCAATGTGGTTGCAGTTTGCAGTGCTTTAAAACAAGAGCCCTTTTCTATTTTGGTCGACTTGTGTTATTTATTTGATTTCTAACCAGTTTGAAGTTATTTGCAATGCTGACCCGGAGGCAACTTGGCAGCATTCAGCGTCTTGACCAACGAACATTTGGAGCCGGGATTTGAACTAGCGACCTTTCGGTCACTGGATGACCCACTGTACCAACTGAGGCACAGCCGTCCCACTTGGAACGCGTCGAGTGGCAAAATATTTGGATGATGCAGTGCAGTTGGACCGAACAGACTACAATAATAAAAATACGCCGTATTGTGCTCAATAGGGCAGCACAATATTGGGAAAAAAAACCCTGAAATATGCGCTACAGGTGTTGAATATTGTGGTATCGATATCATTGTCGTATTTAACATTCACCTAAAGTAAATTACATTTTATTACCCAATAAAAGAAAAAAAATCTTGCGGTAAAATAAGCATGCCCAATGTATACTTAACTAATTGATTATTTATACATCTAAAACTTATTTATTTATTTATGTATGTATTTATTTATTTATTTATGGTATGTTGTGTTCACCTATTGAATGGCGATGCATATTTAAGGTAGCATCTGGTTGGTGAAATTCAGATAAAAACATAAACTTATTGCATGTATTTACGATATGCATATTGCACAGGCAATTATTGCGAAATTTGCCAATGTGCGCACACCCAAAAAATTATTTTCAAATAAATTATTATTTATGTCAGGATTACCAACAAATGAATACTGCTCCAACAATGCCAATGTAAAATTGATTTTGCAAAGGCAGACATTTTACAACTCTTTGAATCGCTGGTCACAAAAGACATTCATGAAAATCTGTATGTTGGAATTCACCCACCGTCCCCACAGCCAATCCTCCCCTCGCCCTCGTGAAACTGAGATGTCTGGGAATGGCTTTGTTCTCACATAGGCACACGGACTTAATAAAGCTCATTAAAAGATAATGACGGTAATCTAAACCCACATCGCCATACAAATCAAAATGAGCCTTTTAACAGCTCATGTCAAGGTTTTTGTTCAATACCACACAAAATCTTGATGGAATCTAATATGCAGCTTTTTTTCGCAGCATTGGGAAAAATATACGGTATATCTTTAAAAAGTAGACAGTCAATCTGTCTCCGTTTCCGCTCATGCAATAATGCACGCTCTCACCTGGGGGATGACCTGCGTGAGAGCACAACTGGCCTTGTCACAGATCCACACTTTGTCCTTGTGGCCGAGCGTGGTGCAGATGGCCTGCAGCTCGGCGAAGACCGATTCGTACGGGGACGTCTGAATGTGAAGCTCAGGCTTGCTGGGCATGTCCAGCTGCAGATGTTCTCTCAGCGCTGGGTCGGCGAGACGCTTTATGTCCACAAAAAGCCTGCAGAAAGATTCAGGTAAAAAAGAATGTAGATTGAATTTTTGTTTTATTTATTCATTTATTTTTAATAACATATTCTCTCAAAGCAAGACATCTACGCAGAGTAACAAAGTAATAAATAGGTGGCGACAACTACAATGTGCCCCATAAATTTTAATTAAAAAAACAAGCAGGTCATCTCAGGGAAACTTAACTGCCTCCGTCAGTATATTACATCATTCTGAGAGGAAATGTCATAAAATCATGCAAATGTACATGAAAGTACTGAAACATGATTCCCAACCTTAGAGCCAAGGCGTATATTTTTACATTACAACAAACTTGCGGCACACCACCACATCAAAGTCACCAAAAATATATACTGAAGTAATGATGCTCTCATCTTAATTTACTCAAAAATTACATTCTGTCTTATTGATGACAACAGTGAACGAGCAGTAAATTGTTGTGCCTGTCACTGATGTAGTTATGCAGTTATTCCGAATACTTCAAAAACCGCAATTTTGACCTTAATCCGAATATTGACTGCATGTCACTCAAATGTGCCACGGCATATTGGTTGGGAGTCAGTGCAGTAACAAACGTTTGAATTAAATTGTCATTTCGTGCACAACAAAGCTTTGTGACCAATAAAATGAAAGAATTAAATGTATTCCAACCGTATTGTGTTGATGCCCACAATGGCATACGAAAAGAAGACAGGGTTGTACTCAATATCTGCGCCACGGAGGTTGAAAAGCCCTGGACACAAGAAGAAAACCACCATAAACATCAAAATGATTTTGCATTTCCAACAAGAAATTATTCAAAAACTTTCTGAATGGTCATTAAGTGTATTTGGCTACGTCCATCTTAAGTCATTTGACTGTTGCATATAATACATGTGCCTCCTCGTTCGATTATTATTGGAATGTTCATTTAATTCACAATTACCATTCAAAAAGTAAAACTCATATTACATAAATTCATTAAACACAGGCAAAATCCTACGTAACTTTAATATTAAAATGTTTTTTAAATTGTTTCTCATAGAATTTTGTACTTCCTGAGATTGTGAATTTGCTGGAAACTATAATCATAAGTATATACTTCATGTGATTTACGAGTTCACTTTTCAAATTGAACTACTGAAATAAATGACATTTTTTTGCAATATTCATATCTACGTCTGATTTTTTTTTTTTAATCAGTGATCCTCCGCAGATGCCTGAGCAATTCCCCTTCAACCAAAATGTCCATTTATTCCAAATAGAAGCTGATGACAATCACAGTCGCAGTAATTAACATGACTCCTGCAAGCAGACAATCAGAACTAAGAGCTCTTCGGGCACGGTCAACAAGGCGCTCAAATAGACATGAAATGGTACGCCCGTGCATCCCGGGGTCCTTGGCTCGTGATCGTGTTTCAAAGCTGACTTATGCAAGAGATGTGACAATGCTGCACGCATGAAAAACTGTCAAGATCACAATTGTCTTTTGTTGTTTCAAAATGCAGTTTTTGCAATTGGGTATTGTTTTTATTTGCAATAAAAAGCATGATAAATTGGTTTTAGTTATATTCTGGTATTTGTAATATTTTTGGCCATTTACCTGTTAATTTGGATTCAATAGAAAATAATATATTATATATATATAAATAATAAGTATAACTAAGTGGTGGCATTGCACATTTTTTTCACCTTAGCAAACTCTCCGATAGCTCTTCCGAATACAACGCTGCAAATAAAGCCTGCTCTCGCATCTATACATACGCACGCCGATAGTAAATTGTATTGTTATCTAATGTAGAATACACCCTGGCAATTAAAGTCATTCGCGTGAAATAAATACTTACATGCTATTTCGTCCAGAGCTGTGGCAATGAACCAGGACATTTTTCTCTCTGTCATCTTTGCACGTAGCGCTGTGATCTTGTCTTGCCACGACATACCTAATAGGGAAGATATTGTCAATTACATAATCTTCATCTAATGACGTATTAGAAATTCAGTTTATCCAATTCCAAGAAAACAAGCACAAAAACATGGTTGACACAGAGTCGCAATTTACTACTCGTAAATTCAGACATTCACAGATTTTCTTCTGGAAACTGTTATTTGCTGAAAAACGAAACTATTTGACTTCCCCTTGAAAGCAACATTTGAGGCCATTCCCCTAAAGCCATATTACCCGCAGGTTTTTATTCGCGTCAGGGCTTGGTCCCTATTTTTTTAAATTGGCGGGAGAGCAGTGTATTAATTGACATGCGTTGTACAGACCCGTGTAGTCCAATCTCAAAGTCCGAAGCTGCGTGCTAGGTCTTTGCGGACGGTCACTCCACACCAAATCGATGAGGTTTTCCTGCACGGCTATAAGAGAGTGGCCCGCACTGGTCAGTGCCTTGGACATGGCTTTCCACTGATCTGACATGAAACACAGGAAGGAAAAAAAAAACAGGACCAGTCAAAAGTTTGGACTCAAGGCCTCATTCAATAGAAAGACAGCATGCATCCATGTTTTTTATTGCGACTAAATAAAAATTGGAACTGTTTGCTTAAGAGGTTTACTTCCAGAGTGCCTCGGCAAAGCACCAAGTGCTACTAGTGGATGTGGCCCTTAACTGTCCATACCAAGAAGAGCATGTGAACAACTTCTGTTGCTGCTATGGTGACCACCATTGCCACGTTGCTAAGGGTTGCGTCTCCTGGGGGGAATTTAGAAATGTGAAATGAGACTATAAAATACCTGCAGCAATGATCCAAGGGTCGACCCCTACTTTGGAGTTTTCTGGCAGGACATTTATCAGCCAGTCCTCCTGAGAAGGTGTCTCCTTCAGTCCTGTATGACAATTTAAAATAAAGTACATTATTTTGGCTTATTATGCTATTAGCTGTTGAATTCAAAGATGCATCAATTCTTTTATCACTGTGAGCAGGTGTGTAACGATTCATGTACTACATCGATTTAAAGAACTATCATGCACCTATGCACACACACACATACACACACATATATATATAGATCATGTAAAATACCACAGCAACATGACACACCTCTCCAACCACATACTCTACTCTGGCATCATTGGATTTCAGACAACGGCAACGATCCAGGCTCCTTTGTAAGCATTGCCACTGCAGAAGCAGCGTGAGATGACGTCAGCGCTGTAAAAGCCTCAGGCTTCGCCACTTTGTTTAGTCAGCGTGTGGGCCAAAACTCGGTTTGGGGGGAAAAATATCATGGTATTGCAAACAACAGTAAATGTAGAGGCACGTAAAGCTATTGTTAAGTCAAACTGAAAAGATGTTGGTTGCACTTTATTTTTATTATATTGTATAATTTTTATGTTGTATTATTATGTTGAAAAACAAAAGCAAATGTAGCAGATACAGTTCTGTTGAAATATTGGTTGCACTGTTTTGGGGTTTGTTTTGGAGAGCGGAAAATATTATTCAACTTAATTCAACTTAAAGGGCTTTTTTGCACTTTGTTCAAATAAAATGTGAATGCACTTGCAATCAATCGTTGTTTGTTAGTCTATCATATCCCTAATTTATATCCGAATCCCTTATAAGTAACAACAGAAACCTCCTCCTCTGTTGAGTACCCAGCTAATCACTTCACAGTAAAAAGTTCATGAATGATTTGACATCACAACCTAAAATAGATTTGCATCGTTCTAAATGAAAAAATATAGTTCTTGAATCTTATCAGTCACCACAACTCATGATCTAATACAGGGTGTTAATAAGTGCAGTCACGTGAAGTTGTAAGTTACCCATCTTCATGAGGGTCCAGTTGTTGTCCATCTGCTGGGTGGCCTGGAGGAAATAACGCCCATCAGTCCACAGGGCGGCGTACTGCTCTGTGACGATGGCTGTACCTATCAATCACAACTCCCATTCATGACTCCAAACCTACTCCTGTTGTCTCTACAACAGTGGTTCTCAAACAGCAAGTACCAAAATAACCAAGATTAGAATACAGCAGCGTAGCAGGCCTACGTGTTCATCAAAATTGTGGCAACTGTATAAAACTAAAAGGTTTAATTTAATTTAATTCAATGTAATTTAATTTTATTTTATTTAAATTAATTTAATTTAATTTAATTTAATTTTTGTCAGCGACTATAACATTATGTACAGTTTGAACATTAACACTGTGCTGAAATCTAGGAAAAGAATTTAAAAAAAAAAAAAAAACTGTCCTTAAACAACAATTCCATTAAATTTATTCAAAATTTTCATTAAGAAACGGGATAATTCAAATTGACTTCCCACAATGAGCAAAAAAATGTTCTTGAAGCCAAACAAAGCTCTGTGCAACCATATTTAAGTCATAGTGCTTTGCATAAACTTTGCAAGGCAGAGCAGGGAGTCCCTGTAGCCTTCCACAAAGTGCCCCATCAAAAACAGGTACCTGCTGAGCCGTTGAAACCACTGATAAACTCCCGTCTGCAGTCACATGGTGCAATGTATTCACTCTTAAAGACACAGAGACAATACAAACATAAAACATGGGTAGATCACGTCATTAACAATCAGAGCAAAGTGGTCCTCAGCCCGTGTGCCACCTTTGCCAATTTGTCCTACTCGCATTGTGACTAGCACAAGGAGAGGGGAAGGTTAGAAGCTCCAATTCATTCATTTTAAAAGGTCAGACAAGCAGAAAATGGGTGCTGAACAATTTATCGTTTTGGGACTATAATTGCAATCTCAAACAATGCGATTTTGAGATCGTTAAAGCCGCGTTTTTTTTGTTTTGTTTTGGGGTTTTTTAAAGCTCTTGTGCCCCACGCACCTGTAAAGAGGTAAAAATGACTTACCTGGTGGGCATCACCAGAGGGGATAATGTAGGCTTGAAGTGGCTCAGAAACATATTTACAATTCTTCATCACCTGGCGGAGATGTCTGAGCAACTCTCCTGTGATCTTTGGAGACATGTTTCTGTCTGAATGGACAATAATGGCAGAAATTGACTTCATTCAGCTAGAAGAGCATAACACATCATTCACATGAAACATCCTGGATTTTTGCAAAGTCTCCGAACAAATATAATCAGCCGCAATAATTTGGTCTCTATCAATTAAAACATGAAGCGCTGGCATTACCGGACATTATGGAGGACATGAAGACTTCAGAACACTGGGAGAGTGACTCACGGTAACTGGCTGTCTATTAACGTGGAGCTCACAGAACACATTTCGATCTTTAACCCCATGTAACATGCTGATTCAGCAACAGGTGTCTTTAAAGTCTTAAACGTAGTGCACATACTGAACACTCCATTAGGTACCACCGGCACAATCTTATTCGATCCAGTACAATTCAGTTTTTATAAATGGGAATTTGTATTAAACATGTATTTAGGGAGTTTGTATGCTTGTGCTTTTGTGGGTTTAATCAGTCACTCACAGGGTGCATGCAGACAAACCACAATTCACATTCACACATTTGAACAAGTCAGAGTCCTCAAAAACAACGCGTGCTTGAAGAATGGTAAGAAAGACTGAGTAACTGGACAAAAATCTCAACAATCACCAACATAATTTCTGATACAAAGATCGCACTGGATCAGAGATTTATAAAAGTGTACTCATTGTTGTGAGCCCCAAAAAATGTGTAACAAAGTAGGCTCACTGCTCGGCCACAATAATGAACACCCATTCAATGCGGAAAAGCTGCCGAATGTCACCCAATCACGTTGCAGGATTTTACATCGATGAGCGTTACGATTGGTTAACCGCTCCGGATGCGATTGACGTTTCTCAGTTGGCAACTCGTATTTTTGGTAACAGCTCATCTTTTTGCTTGCTTGTGGGCTACTAATAACATATACAATTACTTTACATGTTCTTAAAATTAAATTACATTTGGAATGAGTGCGTTTTAAGGCCAGCCGTTCAAAAAAAACTATAACAACAATAACAACAACAACAAAACAATGCAGTCGAACGTGGTCTACGGAAAAAACGTAATCGGGATGTTTTAAACTCCCAGGACAGCGTGTCTAAGATTCGCTCTCGGCTTCCCAAAAGAACAATGGTGTGGGTTCCAATAACAGACGTGGGATGAGCAAACGTGTCGTTCATTCGAAACCAGACCGCATCCGCCATATGACTCGATTTGGGCCACCATCCGAACCCCTGCTACGCTTTACGGCCAAATAACCTCACATGCAGGACGTAAAATAATGAATACACACCCTGTATTTTCGCCCTGTGAACGTGGTTCTTGCGTTTCAGGGGCAAACAAGCACCAAACGTCAACAACAAGTCTTTAAGGGTTTGGTTTACTAACAGAAGGCAGCCATTTCGCTGGTGACGTCGTCGACCACGTGACTGCAGTTTGTTCCAGTAGCGGCGGAGGGATGGAGCCTCGCCCCCCTTTTTTTGTTTGTCTTCATTCATAAAGCAGCTTTTATGCTACGTGCTAAATGATTCGGAAATGTATTCTAATAATAATAATAATAATAATAAAAATAGTAAGAATAACCATATTACTGCTACTACTACTAATAATAACAACAATACTACTAGTCTATTACTACGAATAATAATAATATCAATGATAGTATATTTTTTTTCATTCATTATACACTCCAGATCTGGAGCCCAATTACACGTGCACAGTACAGGAAACGCTAAACAAAATAGCATTAAAAATCAAATAAAAAATGATTCACTTAAATAAATAAAAACAGTCCGAAGATAAAATTTACCCTCATAAATTTAGTTTTTTTTTCGGAACAGGAATTTATTTTTTTGTTCCCTTTAAAAAAAAAAAAATCTCATCCACCGTCTGTCGTCACCATCACAGAGGACGTTCCACAGATGAGGAGCACCCAAGGCACCCAAGTCCTGGGCGGCTACAGACTGTGCAATTACCTGACCGGGTTCTGGCTGGGGTATGTGCGTTGAGGATTTCAGTGAATCACTAGATGGGGGCTACGCCATACCATGCAGACAGTGTTGAGTTTATTTTAGGATTATGAATTTCATGTGGAGGTAAGCGAGGAGCCAGGCCAGAGTGCATAGGATGGGGGGGTGTGCTCATGTTTCACTCTCATCAGGACGAGAAGTGTTTTTCTTGGACATATTGGAGCCTTCGTAGGCTCTTGCCAGGGATTTCGATGAGTGTGTTTCAGTAGTCCAACCTGTAGTAGACCAAGGCAAGGATGAGACTCTCTCCTGCAGTATTTAAGATAGATTTGGTCATATTTCGGAGGTGAAAAAAGGAAGTTTTGAAAATATGATTGTGAAAGCTACAATGAGGGTCAAACCTGACTCTCAAATTACTCATAGAAGTGGAGAAATGTAGCAGAGAGGGAAAGTGGGAGGAACGGAGCTGTTTTCGGAGTTTTAGAGATGAAGAGGACATTAGGGATTGGTCTGTAGTTTGACAGAGGTTCTGGATTAAAAGTGTTTTGTTTTTTTTATTTGAAGAAGGTCTTAATGACATTTTTTTTCTTACACTGACCTGAACATATTCAGTTTGATGTTTGTTATTGGTTGACTGATGGAGTGACAATGCGCTTGAAGGAGTATGGTGGGGAAAGGTTCGAGGGAGCTTGTGGACTGGTTTTGGAATTTACTGGTTATGTATTTTTCAACTTTCTGCTGAGAAGTGACACATTTGTTGAGTGATGGGTCCAATGTCATTTGACAGGACCAAACCTTTGGCAAGGGAGAGAGATGCACAGATAATATGTATTTTGAAGGTAAAGAAATCTATGGATTTTTGGCACTGCGCCATCAACACCTTGAAATGGGCCTTTGCAGGTACAGTTTAAATTAAAGCTGTTTTTATTATATTATTGTATTATTAAGTTCTTGTGTAGACTTTATATTGTGGTTAAAAACAGCCAGATGTAAATTCTTATGTTCAAATAAATGAATTTATTCAAAAGTATATTGTCATGATTTTGTTTTTTAGTGTGTTTCAGCCCCTCAAAAACTTGTTCAACAAGGTGAATGGAATGCTTTGAAATATACAGCAGAGATAATGTTGAAAACACACTCCCAAATTTTAATTATTCCCTGATGACAGACTCCTCCACAGCCCTAATTGCTGAAATACCGGCGAGAGGAGGGGCAGTCGCCTAATGCAAAAAGCCATTTTCTAAATAACATGCTACGTCAAAATGATAGTCTATACTGTCAATATGATAGCAACAAATTATTATTTTTTTGACTGCACAACATTTAAAATGTGCTTTGTGGACAGAATTGAATTATTGTCATCGCACCCTGTTAGAGCACTGAGAAGCACATGAGTATGTTCCTTTAAAATCAGTGACACACAGTGTACAAATATTGGTTTTTATTCAGTGTACTGTACATAGATTTACAACAAAATATATAGTACAAACATGAAGACAGGGGTCAAGGAATGTTAAAATGAACACCAGCAAATACTTTAACAGTGCAAATGACGGCAATATATACAGTTCATTAGAAAATGAGGTGTATTGAATGAGCATGTTCATTATTTGGACAGGTCAGATGAGCGTGTTAACAATTCATTCCAAGAACACATTCCGTTCAACAAAATGTGGATGAAGGAGAGGCTGATACCTGCTGTGGTACTCAAGCCATAGCAGGTAGGAGGCGCCCTGCAGCAAGCATCAAGCAGATGAGAATGTTTTTGGGGGCCAGCAGTCCGCCTGAACTTCCTGTAAGCGCAAGATCAGATTTTTTACAAAAAATGGCCATGAAAATTATTATTATTATTATTATTATTATTATTATCATTATTATTATTATTATTATTATTATCATTATTATTATCATTATTATTATCATTATTAATATCATTATTAATAGTAGTAGTAGTAGTAGTAGTAGTATTATTATTTTCATTGTCATCAATTCTTGTCTCCTTTCTATACAACTTGTCTACTTCAGGATTACGGGTGAGCTGGAGCCTTTTCCAAACGACTTTGGTACACCCTGGACTGGTCGCAAGTCATATTATTATACATCCATCATCATCATCATCATCACCATTATTATTATTATTACACTTAGTCAACAATTTTTTACTAAATGTTTCAATCTGCGATGCAAGTAAACCTTTCTGAATTTTTTGGGAGCGCAGATTCTGAAATCTGCCCTTTTTTTCATTTAACACCAGGTTAATAAAAATTATGAAAATTGTTCTAATAATATGTAATATTTATGCCTTCACGGTAAAGGTTCAGCAACATGTGGAATTGTCTGAAATGTCATCACTATTAATTAAACTGCATGGGAAAAACCGTTTGGAGCAAGGTTTTATAGGCAAAGTAAAATCTCTCAAAAACCTGATGAGCCAGAAAATAAGTAAAGACATTTTTAAATCAACATCAAAATTAGATTTAAGGGGACAATTGATTAAAATGTGCTGTTTAACCGAGTTATGTATCTGATTACACATATGACTTGCTTAAATAAAATACTTGATTCTTTTGCTCTGTAACACACCTCACAACGATTCAAATCATCCCGCCCACATTGACAAAGTTTGTTTTGCGGGTGTAGAGAGTTGTTTACGTGCACCAAACACCCAAACTATTCAAGTCTGAACATTCCGACTTACACTTGAATCTTTGATCATATTAGAAAAAGCACACTTACTGGGGTTGCATTCGTCTGACTCGCGGAAGCGGCCCATCAGTTCACTGTTTTTGACAGAGCTCAGAAGAGCGGCACTGACTTCCCCTTTGAGGAAAAGACAATAGTCAGTCAACTTCCAGATGAATTACATCTTATCAGGTGCAGGGAGATCGTGGTCAATTGTCCAAATGTCCAGGAGGATCAGAGTATAGATCTTCCTGAGAATTTGAATTTGTGGGAGATTTTTGTTCTAACGGAAGACGTTCACAACATACTGTAAATTTTGAAAATTTCCCCCAAAAAAGAACCTTTGTCTTTTCTATTCTTTCATATACATCATACCTGAGACCATGAAGCTTACTCGCTGGCATCTTCCTTCAGCTTCCGGCATGGGAGAGGAACCCAAGATGGTCACCCTTGCAATGTCCATCTGCAGGACATTAGAAACACCACGACGGAATTCGTATCTGGGGAGAGAAAGAGAGAGCGACAGAAATAAAAGACTCGATTCTCAACGCCTGTGATAAACTTGATGAACTTTTAAGTTGATAAAAATTGTTCAATCCAGGAACCTGCTAGAACGACTTCAAAAAGTGAAACTCAATGGCAGAGATGTTGAGATGTGATACAATACAACTTTATTGATATAGCGCATTTCACAACAGCTGGAGCTGAAACAAAGCGCTCTCCGTATAGTGTAGTATAAATTCACGGGAAATTAGAACACAAATTAAAACACATTTACAATAGAGTCTCACATTGAGTCCACCTCGAATACAAATTAGAAAATATCAAAAAGGCTCAAATGTTTACACTCACCTGCTGAATTGTCTACCTCTGGGGAAGATCTGGTCTGCAGAAGGTGATTCTGCCAAAATGTCAGCGCATGCTATGATGTTCTCACCATCCTTCAGCACTAACGATCTGTTGACCACTGTGAAAATAAAATGCATTATTTAGGCTATCGCATTTTCGCAGATAAAATTAAACAAACACTACATTTGCAACTCACGCGTCATCAAAACATGCTGTATAACCAGAAACGTGGAATGGAATCTCTCTCGATTAACGAGAGTAAGTACACTCTGGCTTTACATCTGAGATAATTATTGGCAGGTGGAGTGAAGCCATGACGTCACTGCACCAGGGCGCGGGGGCTCCAGGCTCTTTGAATGGCCTCATTTTATCGGTTGTGTTTTGACAAGACCATTGCATGGTCAGAGTAAGCCTCATAAAGGTGTGTGTTGTCACCAGTGTAATCCCCCGAAAGCTGGATGATGCTGTCAGTGTAGAGCTGTTCCTCCCTTAGGCTGACTGCGCCGTGTCTTGCAGATAACTCCCCAACCACACAGCTCAGAGGGTAGTCAGGTGAGCAGCTAGAACTCTAAGAAGAGGATGTGTGTTTCTGGGTTATTAAGTGGAGATAAGCGAGTGAAATTGAAGCTTTTGGGTCTTACCATTGACTTCATGTTGAAAGGATTATAGGTTCCTTGGTAATTGCGACACTGGCTGTTATCTTGAGTGCCGATAAGGTTATTTGATATGAACAGTGATGCCGCTGTGTACTGCAAAGCGACATTAAAACAAAAAGAAAGTATTAGTGCATTATGGTTATGAGTGAATTTATTCATTTCACTGAGGATTTAATCATTCAAACAACAACACTTTTTGTCCTGAGTCTGGACGACTAGTTCTCGTCATTTACAAGAGGTGCCGGTATGTAGGCCACGGATTTCTCAGTAATTCTTTTATTTCTCTCATGTTGCTTTATCTCCTGATTACAATGCACGTGAGCTGCTATCGCCTCTGTAAAGTCAAGCGGTTGTTTCACATTCAAACCAGCATTACTGCATTGTCTTTTTTTTTTTTTATCTCTCAGTAATCACCCTTATACAGTTATGAGGGCATATTTCTAGCACTGAGAATTTTGTATTGCAAATCTGTAAGACTAGATCGTGATATTTTCAGTAGGTGTTTGTGGACGGGCAGCGATGGGTAAATGAAGCTTCAAATCTGCTTCATGAACCAGTTGTAGTATTTTTGGACCCCTGTAGATGGCACTCTCTGTTCAACTAATCAAACTGACTTGCCATTTTTTAAACCCTTTATTTAAACCAACAGTGCCATCTAGAGAAAAAGACAACAACTGGTTCATGAAGCAAATTTGACGCTTCATTTTCCCATCACTACAGCATAAGTACCAAATACTTACATAGTGACATAGTGAATTTATATATATATATATAAATTATAAAAATTATATAAATTACATAAATTAAATAATTTATATAAATATATAAATTAATTGGAAAAAAATATTCTAGAATTTTCATTTGACAAAGTACAACTGAACTATTGTACTTGATTTGAAAGACCGACGCTTTTATGCGCATTCAGGTATGTAGGTCACTGTAAGCGAAAGTAATTCCTTTGTTTCCATTGAGCGCTTTACATACAAAATTATCCCTGTTCACATGAACTGGCTAAAATGAAAATACAATAAGTAAAAGTACAGATAAAAAAAAGCGCAGAATATGAAATGTACAAGATTAAAAACTGAGTTTTTAATATTATTATTTTATATTATATGATAATAATACAAAGAAAATTTTGATAATTTAGCACAACATAATAAATGCTTCTGGCCTCCTGGTATATGATTAAACACAACCTTTTTGAAATTTGTTTTCACTTTAAAACCAGTATCTCGTAATTGACCCCCTACACAGTAGCGAGAATAACAAAACAAGCAAAACATTTGCACAGGTATGCATGCAATGCTTACATTTACAGATCGTAGATTCACCTCCAGCGTAGTGTCACCACTACTTCCATCAGGAAACATTTGCTGGAGCTGAAAGACATCAACCAGAGATAGAAAATGTCTTTATATTCATTGATTATTACACATAAAAAGCACTGCTGTGCTCTGCATGCTTTAGAACACCAAATTCTGCTTATGGCAAACCATTTTAATTGTCTCCAAGCGACCACCTCGCATGCAATGCTACTAAGTTGCTCGCTCTTTTCCATAGATGCTGCAAGGCTCAGCATGGTGCCTCTGGGGGATGGCTGACAGACACAGCTGTTCTCCCTTTGATCTTCATAGTTCACAGGGCGTTTAGGTTCGTCCCGCCTGCAGACGGATGCTAAGTTAAACTCTTGCTCTTGATCCTTTACCTCCCTCGTACAAGCTACTTTACCAGAGGCATAATGAATTCACTGGCTCACATGTTTTCGTGGCAGCTTGGCTCATGTTAAATAACGGCTGTCAAAGAGGACTGCATTTTATACATTTGTGATGAATTGCACTGTGAGGGTTTTCTACATAACTGGTAAGTTGCAACCAGTCAGAGCGCATTTTTTTTTTGCAATACTTACCATTCTGACGGTCCCATTTAAAGAACCATTAAACACAGCCTTAGCAATGGTCCATTGTCCATCTGTGTTTCTTTCAGCAGATATGTCAGCACATTGCATTCTGCGAAGAGGTACATGTTCATGCATATCAATAAATGCGAAAGGCCAGGGTGTTTTCACACATGAGGTTTTGAGTGACTCAATGAATGAAGAATATGCATTATATTAAAACAAGAGCCATCTGTTACGACGTACAATACATGCCATTCTACACCAGCCATGATTGCCTTGAAAAGGAAAGTCAGATCTATTTCTCCACCAGCAGGTTTGCCTGTGCGGAGAACTTACATACCTACTCATTACAAGTTGTACAAGAGCCACAATTACACTGTTTTAAGTCGCCTACTTAAAAAAAAAAGTATTTGGATCTAGAGCAGGGGTGGGCAAACTTTTTGATTGGCGGGCCAGAATGGGTTCTAAAATTTGACAGAGGAGCCAGACCAGGACCAGATGGATGGAGTGTTTTGGTAACCTCACCTCATTTGGGGAAAAAAATATAATTTTAAATGAAAGTGAACAAATGTATTACAACAATATATATGTCTTTGAAAAACCACAGTATTTAGAAAATAAAACATTAAGGTTAATTCATTTAATTTTTTGCCAGTTCAGCAGGCCGGATTAAAACTTTTAACGGGCCGCATGTGGCCCCCGGGCCGTAGTTTGCCCACACCTGATCTAGATGATCTTATTCCATGCAACTATTTGACAAAAATGGATTTTCTTTCAGTGTGTATGCAGACAATGCATGCCGTAAAAATCAATTCATATTTGACAAAATCACCTCGCGTTATTTGCTACAGTTGCAGTGCCTCTCATTATATTTCTGATTTGGGAGCACAATTTTACATTCTGATTATTCCAGGCCCTTTAATAGATACATATCCATCAATACGTGTGCTCTCACCTTGACCCATTGCTGTAGTGAATCACAACAGATCTTCCCACGATGCTGTGAGACCCAGTTAATGGCAGGTTACTGTCGACATACGTCTCCCGTGACTGACTCAGGCCAGTCAGTAGTCCAAATTTTCCACTTATATCACCTATCTCATACTGGTCGACGGTGCCATTTCCAGGTGCAGGGGATAGAGTTACGTTGACAGACAACGGGTTGTAGTGTCCTTTAATGTTGGCAGCTGAGCATGGTTCTCTGCTGTTTGGTTTGATGGGCAAAATGTGAACATGGTAGCCACCAGCCATGGCGTTCAAGTTGGACAAGGACAGAGATATATTTGTGGGGCCATTCGGGACAGGCTGGTGGAATTGAATCTGTCCGTTTGACACGCCAGGGCCGAACCAAGATCCTAGGTTTGCTTTGGGTTCACGCACCAAAGTAATATTTGCACATGCAATCCTTGGCCCCCCTCTTTCTGCTTGATGTATGACCACAGATCGATTAATAATGCCTGACCCTTGCAACCAGGAAGTGACATCAGTGAAGAAACTTTTTGCTTCGACTCCACCAACTGCAGCAGTGAAGTTGAGGGCGCTGAGTTTCCTGGCAAAGTCTCCGACTTCGCAGGCTAGCGGAGTGGACGGGCCACAGTGTAGACCATAACTGCTGTCTTGTGTGTCTAAGTTGAAAATATTCCAATGACCTCCTGTCGTGCCGCAGCGCGTCTCTTCATCGTCCCTCTCCGAGCTGATGGGATACATGTGGATGTGCCAGTTGTGATTCCTGGTTGAGGCCATCGTGGGGTTTCCATATGACAAATCCACAAAGGTGGATACGTCAGAGAGGGGGTTGTCCTTCAGCTGGGTGAACCAGATGTCACCAACCAATGGAGTCCGAAACCTAGCTCGGGCGACGATGACTTCACCAGGATAGCCAATGCTGGCACAGACATATCTGGCACCATCTGTTAGATGAATCACAATGGACCGACCAACGATGCTATTCTGTCCAAAAAGAGGGAGGTTGAAGTCTTCAAACATCACATTCACTTCATTTTTAGTTGCAAGGGACATATGCTTGGAACTGAGGTCTCCAACCTCGTACAGATCATGGGTTGATCCAGGCCCGGTCGGGTACGTTGGGGCATTTGAGTCGACACCAAATGGATTCCAATGGCCACCCACGTTGTCATTGGAGCACAGGTTAGAGGAAAAAGACTTCCCTGATGGAACAGGAAAACTGTGAACATGAAAAGGGCCCACCCTGCTCCGCAAGTTACTCAGGTTGACCTTCAACACGGTCTGATCGAAAGGGGAGGACTGATGAAAGCTGATGTATCCATTTATCCCTTTCATATCAAAAAGCGCGCTGACTCGTTTCTCTGGCACGTTGTAGATTTGAGCACATATGAAGGTTGAACCTGATCGAAGGATGAGAAAGGCGGTGTTGATCTCGTAGTTGTTTAAGTCCAGGCGAGATTTCTCAGGTTGCAAAGGAGTTCCAATGGTGATGACACCCAGGTTTGTTAGATCTGACGCGTCTAAACTGCTAAGAAGAACATTGCAGCTTGTCGCTGAGCTGACTGAGCCAAAGAGCGTCGTGTTGGTCGAGGAGGCATTGACTTGACCGATTGTAACCAGATCTAATAGGAGCCTTGAGTTGTTCAATCCGGGGGTTCGGCGAATATAAACATTCCCTGCGATCTCACCGGTGAACCGAGCCTGACTTGTCAAGACTGTTTGACGACGACTTACAACTGTACATACATGACTGTTGTCGCAAGTCTGTAGAGTCAGCGAAAGATCATCCAGGTTTGAGCGCTGTGCAAAGAGACTTGACACATTGATGCCGGCGCTCGACGTGGGATCGGCAGTGAATGTGAAAACACTCGAGCCGATGTTTGCAACGGAGCACGGATCAACAAAGTGGCCGTACATGACAGGGAACTCGGTGAGAGAAAGGTTCACGCTACCGCACGAGCCGGCACCGGTGACATTAACAGTGGCCGTCTGGGATGTAGAGTCAAATTGGACCTGACCCAAGACTCCTCCCATGTTGAGTGGTGCCAAAAACTGAACACAGGAGGCGGAACCTAAAAAAAACACCACACAAAAGGGACTTGATAGAGGAATTATAGAAAATTATAATTTTCTTCCATGTTCACAACTTAACTGGAAATTACGCAGTACATACTGTCTATTAAACCACTTGGATATTACTATATTACGACTATAAATTTTAAATACTGCATTAATTGCTCATGTTTTTTTACACAATTATTTGCTATAAACTCACTCATAACTACACCGTTTATCCTGAACAGGGTCGCGGGAGGGTGCTGGAGCCTATCCCAGCTGACTCCGGGCAAAACAGGTCGCCAGCCAGTCACAGGGCAGACCAAGTGGGAACCGATCCCACGCTGCCCGCACACAACTCAGGCGGATGTACCACTACACCATCAGCAACTCTCAGATTAAATGATGTAATCCAATCCCAATTTTAATTTGGATCAAACATTGCTCAAAATATTTCAGGAGAATCTGGATAACTTTGACCAAAAAAAAAAAACAGGATTATCCTGATCTCAGGGATAGCAATGTAGATTTCAGGAAAAAAAAATGAAGCATCTAATAATCAATTTGTATCATGTTGTGCTGGGCAGTGATGAAGTAAATAGATATGGACGACCAATTACGCCTTTCTGTACAGTAAAGTAAAAATAAACTAAAATTGTTGTCCCCATAAAAAAAAAACTGATTTCTTGTTCATTTCAAGAAAACAAACTTGAACAAAACAATACTTTGAGTCAGCAAAGTTATCATCGCGAATGGAGATCTTGCTGTCCCCAAACGTGTGAGTCAAAGCAGACAGCATAGCATCATATTAATCAAGACAAGTATTTAATAAAAACTTCCATTTCATAAAACGTGCACAAAATGACTGCGTTCAAACCCATCATATGAACACAGCACGAGCACATTTAAGTTGATGTGGAAATTATGCAAAGAGTAGCAAACTCGTGACCACATCTGAATGAGAGTCTAGTGGTTTTTAGTTCAAAGAAAAAAAGGCATTTTGCTTACAGGTGCCATCCTCCTTGCAAAATAAAGAAATCAGTCAATTAACTAATTAGATCATCAATTAAAAGTTACTGAATAAAAGACTTAAGCATATCGCTGTCATGTTAAGTTTTGGGAGCATTGCTGAACATGAACAATAATGAGAAACGTACTCACCAGTGAAGCTAATTATTAAGACTGTCAGAAGGCACATAGTGGCAGATAGATTGCAGCCAAATGCAAAATATGTGCAGTATCTTGGTGTGCAGTGTGTGTGAGCATAAGTGCATTCTCTAAGAATGTGTCCTGTGTGACTGGTTTGCAGAAGTGTGCAAGCTCTCTTATACTTCAATAATTGTGCCATCTGTCTGTGTCAGCCTGTGATTGGTTATCAGGACTGTTTCAGCTGCACTCGATAGGACAGGGGAGGGTTGAAGCCAATATGGACGGAGGTGGCCTTATTAAAAGAGACAAATGAAACCATAGAAAGACATTCAACATTTGAATATGCTCGAGAGGTCATGAAAAACATAACACAAAGTGTTAAAATCTTTTAAAAATAATTAATTAAAAATTAAATTATAATACATTAAATAATTGAAAATATGAAATCAAAAATATTTTGTCAGTGGCCAGCTTTTGATGGTTGTTGCTGTTACGCTGAAAACAAAATGAAGATTAAAAAAGACAAACGCTATGATTGATTTAAATGATTTATATCATTCAATTTAAAATTCACACCTTTGGCATAATGAATAAAGGTACAAGAAAAGTTTTGCGATGCAAAGGGGATTTTATATATATATATATATATACACAGATGGTTCCTGGAATTTTCTTTTTCCTCGTCATTTCCACTTCTCATCGTCATCTGTCCTTGTGACTGGGCCAAGGAAAGAAAATAATGGAAAATAGTAACATGTTCTAAGAATAGAGCCATCATTTTGAGCTGTTTGTGGTAGGCCATACAGTTATTTATTTACACACACTGGAGGGCAGGTGAAGTGGATGAGGTCCTTCATTTGCCTTGTTTGGATCACTGATTGCCGCCGAGGCTACAATTGTTATGTGACTATTTCTGGGTCGAGGCAGAAAGGACAAAAGTGCAGGTTTGCATTCTGCATTGGTCTACACTTGAAAATATGCACTGCGACAACAAATGATCTGGGTGAAGTATGCAGAGACATAGCAGCGGTGCCAGTTGGATGAGACAGGCTCCTACACTCTGTAAGAAATTCCTAGCCGAGGATCTGCTGCGTGGCCTTGTAACGAAAGAGTATCCAAAATGTAATTCTTTCTCCCCGGTTCTTGTCATGTTGTTCTGGAAAATTCCAATACACTGAACTTGTCTTTAGTATCTCGTACAACAAATCAAACAAAAATATTCATCGCCGGGTCGTACATCCGTCTCTGTAAGTCAAGTGACCCCCCCCCACCCTTGTGAGAGAATGGGATATAAATCAACACTATATATCTAGCCCTCCTTCCCAGTAAGAAGTGTCTAATCGAATGCCAACATGTTATTAAGTAATTGCATTTTTATTCAGCGTCCTCTGCGTCATCAAAGCGGCTGATGCGTGTGCATGTCTTGCGCTTGTAAAAATAGCAACAAAAAAAATGATAAGCAGTATAGAAAATGAATGAGTGACTTATTACAGACAATGAATGGAACTTAAATCAAATGCCAGGAAAGGAGGGGGCATTGATTCTTCGGGTGGAGTCCTAATAAGAGTTCTTACGAACATTTGTCGCTAGTGTAATTAAACAATCATGCAATTAAAACCCTATTGTGGGTTTCTTTCATTGTGAAGCGGCAAAGAAACATGTTACAGAATGGGTGGATCGCATTATTTTGAAATAAAATAACCATGACACACGTCTCTAAGTTATCTTGACAGCCAACGCAATGGATGAACACAATTAAAATGTGGGAGGGATTTCAATCCATTAAATTCATGCAGCCCAAACTCAAACTAAAGACTACTTGTAATAAGACGTAATGTGGTTGGTCAAACTCATCTTAATAAAATAAAGCTAAATTAAAATAAGTACTGTGACTGGCTTAAACTGATTTACATTTCTTCAACTCAAACGCATACAGTTGAGCTAAAGTAAAATTCTTCCATTTCTTTCTTTAATTTGACACCCCATTATACAATACAATACAATTTTATTCACATGGCCCATTTCACAACAGCTGGAACTGTAACAAAGCGCTTTCCATACGCCGTCATGTAAATTAGCAGGTAATTAGAACACAAATTAAAACACATAAACACATTTACAATAGACACAAATTACACAAAATGAGGAAAATGTGTTTTTATTAAAAAAAAAAAAAAATGAGTTCAGCCAACGTCTGTCACACTTTAAATCACTTTATGTTTTTGGTGTAATTTCAAGTTTGGCTGTTGAAAGTTTTTTTTTTTTTTTCAGTTGAATGTAAATATCATCTTTATCTTTGGATTGCAAATAAAGATCACTTTATAATGTGTGGTGTATCCCATTTTAAAACAAACCTCAGCAGTTACGCAATCGTGGTTCATTCAACGTTTATTTTACGTGAAGGACAACCGTCACCTCACTTGGAAGATGTGCAGCATGACCTAGAATATTTAAATTCTTCATGACCTCTAGATGGCGCCAGCACAATATATTTGAATGAGGCAACGTTGTCAGACGTTCAGCAAAAACTACAGTCACAAATACAGTTACTATTTGGCAATACGCGTGGAACCATTTTAAACTGTGACTATAATGTGTTTAGGCATTTTTATTCTTTCATTTACAGTATGTTTTGTTACTTTTATTCCATCATACATGTAAACAGGCCTAGATGACCTATTAGGCATTATTACAGGTGTTTCTGTTAAACCTGGTCCATAAACGTCTCAATAACGACATAGATGCCAAACAAGAGATTAATGAGAAACGCACGGCAATTCATACCAATTCTTGCCATGTCTTGAGATGAAACAAAAAACAAACATCGCTGTCAAGTTGAACATCGGCGAAAGTACTTGAATGAATGAACTTGTTTTACTGAATGACGTTTAACCATTTTGTTTTCATTGTTGCAAATGTCTTGGGCTGCTTTTTAACTGGCGATTGCAACCGAAGATAAATTGGCAGGCATCAGAGGAGGGCATTTCGTCAGTGTCGCACTGACGGTCGCCCGTTTTTTGCTGATGATTGAGTGACGAACGGGAAGACAGACGAAGGAATGCTGCATTCGAGGAAGGTCGGGATTTGTATTGTCCACTTGTTTTGTACCAGTTCAGACCTCAAAGCGTTTGAGGCGAATGTAAACAATAAAAATGGTTGATTCCAATAAAAATGTTTGTTGTATATGTGTCTATAATCTATATTCTAAGTAATCGATATTACACAATATGTAAAGTGCTTTATTACAGTTCCAGCGGTAGTGAAATGCACAATATAAATAAAGTTGTATTGCTTTGTTCTGATTCAACACAACACATTGTGACCTCTAGCAAACCTTCATTATAATTTATTTGTATTTCTAAAACAAATAAAAGGAAAGGCTTATTTTTTAAATCATTTAATTTAATTCATAAATACATTTACAACACAACAGCTTTACTCTGTGGTTTCTAGTTTGTAAAGCTGAATGTGAAAGCAAAAGTAGAATTGTCGTATATTCAACACAGGAAACGTGTGGCAGGTGCATTTCACGATAGAGAATGGAATGTATCAAAGAATTGAAATGCTTCAACGCTAACAGTCATACTTGCACTAACAATTTCTAAAATTCTTAATATCTATCACGAAACCACTTTGAATTTGTAAAACAAAAAACACTTTTTACTGAGTTTGTAATTTTGTAACACAATTCAGAGTCAAAACAGTGGACCGTGTAATCAAGCATGGAATGACTCAAAGGGATTTACTCAGTGAAAAGAGGGTTTTGCTGCGTGTCTTTTGACATGTAAAAACATTGTTGTGTTTGTTTTAATCGTTGCATTATTATAGTTAAGACCTTGAATGAATACTTGAAATGTGGATGCCTGTGTGTTTATAGAACAATGACAAAGCAAGATCTCAAACTGACACAGCCTACTTTCTGCAGAAAGAAAGCAAAAGCAAAAGCAAGATGGGTGTTTTTATCCTTCCCATCTATGAGTAATCGGTGCATTGTGTGCTAATAATATGATGGCTTGTGTTAATTGTTTGAAATAAAATAAAAATGATTTTTTGTTGTTTTTATTAAATGTTTGAAGAGTTAAGCAAGTGTTCTTTGTTATTGCAAGAGTGCTACAATGTTTTGCCATTTTGATGAAAGGTTTTCTTATTTGTGTGAAGTTTTGCGCAAATAGGCAATAGTGACCCATCCATCTTTCACCTGAAAGCGACATAAAACTAATTCTATTCAATTTTTTTTTTAATGCTGACACTATACGTGCATGCCCGTGGTTTGAAGAGTGTTTTCAGTAGTTTTAAAGTTGTACACTTGGACTTGAACAGAGCACAGAGATGACTTCATCATTACCTCACTCTGTGCTGCATCGCCGCCTTATCGAAACCATGTGGCTCTGCTCGCTACACACACTGCAAAGCAATTTAATCTTAGACCACAGTGTTTTTTTTTTCTTTGTTATACGATGAGCACAGTTGTTAAATAGTTAAAAAAAAAATCATTCATCCAATCACAGGATGGATCAATGTTGATGAATACGTTGGAAAAATCAGCAAAAAATTGAAGCCTCCAAGTAGCCTAGTTCAAAGATTTGTGATCTTTCTCTCGCCAATGTTACATCATCTAAACATGGAGTTCTGCGTTTTGTTGCTTTTAATCATATTTTGTAGCAAATCACTTTCTCCACGACCCCTCATGTACGTAGATTTCAAAGGGAATAAGAAAAGCTCTGGTGGCGAATCAAGCCACTGGTGTTCACGCCCTCATCGGCGCAAAACGCCCGTTTTCAACTGTGACAAGCTGCAAACCCCGCACCCCACGCCAGGCGAGTACGAAAATAGACCCCTTTGAGACCAAACATGAGGGTAAGAATGCGAACAGGTGCAAATCCAAACTTATTCCTCAACTGAAGCTCTTTACAGCTGCTGATGTAAGCAAAAATTCGTCAGACCTTTGCTTTTTGTGCCCTCTAGGGTCATTTAATATGAAAGGTGAGATGCCACGGTAAATGACTGATGTATTAATACAGTATTTCCTAGTGCTTCTGCGACCCAATTTTATTTTATTTTTTTTCTAATTATATTTCTTTTTTGGACAAGCGGTCGGCCTAATAGCGTGCGAAAAATGTGGGTGTGGCAACATGACCTGGAGTTAGCGCTAATGCAGCGACCTGCAGCTAAAGTCATAAGTCACTCACCTGTCAGACACACCCAAAACAAACATTCTGTTCCCTCTAATTTGTAAATCAGAAAGCAAAAGTAAATTTTCTGGTGTCCTGAGCTAGTCTATACGTATTTGCCAAGAAGAACAAAAATGTGCCAAATAAGTGTGAATTTTGTTTCAGAAGCTATTATGACATTGTATTTCAACATTTATTATCGTGTAATATACAGTATCAAAAGTTTGGCAGCACCCTCTAATTCATTTTTTTTTTATTTAAAAAAAAACTTCCTGAATTGTGGATGCATACTTAATAATAAATAATAATACTTCCTTATTTTGTGGTTATGTTCCAGTCAAACAACTGTCATTGGATTGATTTCTAGGACGTTTTTTTCCCTTTTTTTAAAATTTTTTTTAAAAATCTTTTTCAGACTAAACTGAATCACATAATGCATTGAATTATAGTTCTCACTCTGGATAATAATTAGTGTAGAAATTAGTACAGAATGTATTTTCCTTCTCAAGTGTGGCACCATCCCAATGAATTGGAGATGACAAAAAAAAAACATGAAAATCTCACTTCTAATTATTTGCACTGAAGTAGGATTGTGCTTGTATTTTAGTCCTTGAATTATGGGCTTAGAGCCCACATTTGCAAAGCGTTCATACAACTTTTTATTTTGGCCTCAAAGTTTTGATGTTCAGCCTTCCTGTGCTCAGCATTTGTAGGGTTTCTCCAGGTACTACAGCTGACACTTTTGTCACGACAGATTGTCACGCCCGGTGTTGTGTAGTGATGGTTACTCAAGACAAATTTGTTGCGTTATTTCCTGTTCAAGAAATGGCAAAATTTCTTGCGAGGAAAGATCCCCCCCCCCTCCCAGTGCTTTTATTAATATATTTGAACCGTTCTTTGTCCACGGTGTAATATAACACGGATGAGTTCTATTAATAATAATTTAGATATTTGATTATTAAATAATGCTGAAGGAACAAAAAAAGGGGCAATGGATTTGAGAAAATCGCGAATTTCAATTTGTGTACCTAGTTCTAAAAATATTAAGAATTTTGCATTCGATTACACCAACTGTATTCAAACTTCTAACGACAGCTGTGCAGTATAACACACACAAACATCTACACGGAGTTTCCACGGAGGATGTGTCTGGATGGTGCCATGCAGAGATATACAAGTGTCGCGTTGCTGGGACTGTTGTCACAGGACGCGAAGGCTGTATTTCCTTTATCTCAGCATAGGAAATAACTGGATAGAATCCATCTTTTGTTCTATTCTTCCAGGAGGGCCACTGATATGTGCTAGGTTGGAGGTTAAACAAACATTGCACGGAGATCACGGTCGCGTGATAGCCTCAAGAACCATGTTTCTGCGTTCTTAGTGGGCCAATAACACCATTTGGCGTTTGAAGAGTAATAACTAGAAACTGTTCAAATGTGCGATGTCATTGTGGTCAATAGACGAGTGTTGTTGGATCCTGTGGGTTATGATCACTCGCGGCCTGATGCTCTGTTCCGGAAAAATCTGTTTCATGGCCTCCAGGATATGACAATAGGCGGAGGTGGGATTATAAACCTTCAACAGACAGAAGAGCACCGAGAGTCAGAAGTTCGGTTTGGAATCCATTGGTGACCTTGAGTAAACAACAAATTGCCGTATTTTAAAAACCACGGGGCGCACCGTATAAAAAGGCGCAGTCACACTTATGGTTATATAGTTAGTCAGTTATATATTTATTTATTTATTTTTGGGGTGAACCAAGTTCTGAAACTCTGAACTAGTGATGGGTAAATGAAGCTTCCAATCTGCTTCATGAACCAGTTTTAGTATTTTTGGACTCCTGTAGATGGCGCTCTCTGTTCACAATACTGCAAACAGTTTGATATGAGCAATATCCACTCATATTTTTGATTTGTTCGAATGAATGTTAAAATATTGTTATGGCTTTTTTGTGGCTGGTGTGAAAATGGGCAGGTTGGAACATGCCTGCGTGGTGTTGAAGTGAAGGTGTGTTGTGATTTTCTATTCCCTTCTACCTCATCCCATCACCTGTTTTATGTTATCCAGTTTACCAAATTATGTCCAGAATCCCAAATCAAACCTCCTAGCTCAACACCATCAATGGTCCCTTTTTAATCGGTAATTACCGTCATCTTCACTGAAACAAAACTGAGCCAGGAAAAAAAATCAGGTTTCCTCAATCCATTCTCACTGCGTCTCTAATTCATTTAGTCAGATTGTTGTGTAAGTGCGAGTGAAATCATAAGATAGCAAAAAAAACCTTGATGCCAGTGCTTGTGGAGTTGGACAGTCACATCCAACCCATCACGGAGGCTACCACAGTGGTCAGCAGTGTACGTTACATAACTGTACTGGCCTCCTTGATATATATCAACAAATGCATGCTCAAAGTTATCCCCGCTTGAGAGTTTCTGGCATATTCAAATGATGAGGTTGCAAGGTCTCCCGGTAGTTAAATTTGTGTTGTTAAGGAGATCTAGTGTGGTAATGACACCCACGACAGATTGTAAATGGGGCTGCTCATATTTTTCATGTCGTATGATAAGGCTTTATAAGGACATGCACGTACCGTAGTTTGTGTTCTTCGTCCATTCATCGTGGCCAGGAGGGGGAGCTGTCATTTCTGAAGCGGGACAGACAAATTCATCCAGAGTTAGCCAACTTTTACGAGCCACTAAAAATGCACTAACTAAAAATGAAAAATGTGAATGTAAGATTTTTAGGCAGCTCTTTGTTCGGTGTTCCCATCCAATGGTAAAGGGGTACTCACACCGCTAACATTTATTTATTTATCTAATATTTCGGATTTGGTGTTATTTTGACAACATACCAGTTAGCTCAAGGGGAAGTCCGCAAATTATTATAAAATATTCTATGCGTCTTCACTAGTCAAAACACGGCACTCTGATTAATATTGCATGTGTGGATTATTAGTTGAGCAGAAGAATCCACCCTGTTTTTAGTCATCTCAAGGGGCGGCCACTTTTTTACTTCTGTTGACTCAAAATGCCATGAGAGTTGCTCAGGGCAGAGGTAACAATCAATAAAGGCTCAACTGTTTTCTGAAGCTGAGCCATGATCGGTCGTGAACCGAGCATCACAGTTGAGTGATGTCATTTTCAGACAACAGAGGTAACAATTATTGCGGCAGGTACAGATCTTTAACCAAGACAGATCCAAGATTCAATAGTTGGCGTTGACACAACGAAGAATGTTTGCACAATTTGTTGCCAGACATTACTACGCAATTATTTTAAAAGACTTTGGTTATTGTTTGCGTGCCAACCATTGATTCCCAGGTGGCTATTATCATTAGAACGGAATGCCGGCGAAGCGCTCACCAAAATAACACATCACACATTCTATCAATAGCTCATATGTTCTCTGACAGTGAACCAGGCTTCCTGGTGTTGACACAGTTGGTGTTTGTGCACATAGCAGAGATGGGTATCAAGGGCAGATTGAGTCCCATGGGTTGTCTGACCCTCCTCAATTAAACCGCTAACGTCAAATGGGCTCTTCAGAGTGGAAACCACTGACCATTGTGACCAACAGCAGATATGCTGAGCTTCACATGATTTTTCACCTGCATGTCTGCGCATGCACATTCTACATTTAGTCCCAGGAGTATTTGGACAGGTCCTCTTTATAATACCATAATGCTTTTGAATGCCGATTATCGGGGGCCGATATTTGTCATTTCACCGATCATCGGCATCTGCCTTTTTTTTTTTTAACTTTCAAGGCCGATAAATTAAAAGCTGATTTATTTTGGCTCGCTGCAGCACACTTTTTTCTCTGCTGTGCTGGTGACCCTGTCTGCAGAAACAGATTGGCCTGCCGACAGCACCATCTGAATGGTTCCTTGTAGCAGCCAATCAGCAATAAGCTGCCTGTTTGCTTTTTTTCCCCTTGAATCACATGCACTACTGAAGGCAACAGGCTTTGCCAAAATTTTAATAAAATATCTACTACAACTCACAACAAATAAAAAACTATTTGCCGTAGTAAACTTTAAAGAGATGTTTGTTTTTATTGAAGACATGTAACTGAGCTTGGGAGTGCCGTGCACTTTTTGTTAGATTTTTATAGTTAAAGTAGTCTATTTTCTAATATCTAAAAAAGCCTTAACATGTCGTAAAAATCACAAGTTTTTTTTTTAATAAATGTGCTTAGAGGCATTTAAACTAAGTCAAGTTCTGGAGTTTGTATCTTTCAAAATTTTGACACCATTTTACCCCCTTTTTTTCAACAAATGAATATCGGCTTCAGATATCGGTTATCGGCCTCATGACTTCTAATAATCGGTATCGGTATCAGCTCTGGAAAAAAGCATATCGGTCTCTCACTAGTAGATAGCAGAATCGTTGTCGTGCTAACGGAAAGGAACGGTTGGCAACCTGACAAAAGTGCAATGTAAGTGCAGGCAGTAAAACAAATTTCAACTCGCTGCGAACATTGGAACTAGGACAGCTGGATGAGACTGAAAACAATTACGAACACAAAAAAAAAAAAAAAATCCTATGTTCTGCACATACAGTTCATTATTTCAGCAGATGATATCAAGGTCAAATTGTGTCAATTATAAGAATTTACACGTATGAAGAACAAAAGGGGAAGCTAGTGAAGCAAAGAATATCTCCAACGTGATATAGACGATATGGCAGCTGGTGGTGGAATGGGAAAAATAATTAATATAGCGTCAAACTGAATGAATGGTCGAGTATGCGTCCGTGTGTGTTTCAATGAGGGTGCACATGGCATGTATGGGAATACGATGAATTTAAGAAAATAATTTTTCTAGACATTTCTTCTGTCTATGGGCCTTGGTGCATAATTGAGTCTTCGGAATTCGAAAGAAAATCCAAACCATTCATAAATATTTTTTCAAACAATTACAAGTTTCCAAAATTTATTTTTTTTAAAAAGAGAGTGAATTAGATTGGATCGTTGTTTTGTTTTTTTTCTATGTGAGCATGGCCTTTGTTAAATGGGTGTGGATGTTGATCAAGCATCATTGCTCAAGGCCCAAATACATCATGCAGCAGTGCCGACTGGTTTCGGTTTTGTGTCCAAGGTATGTGTTCACTTAACCACACAGCAACCCTATTTTTTTTTTTTGTGCACACAGAGAAAATTAACATCCAGAGAGACATAAAACACATTTAATTGAACTGCCTCACCTGCACAACTTTACATGAATAAATACTGGTGAGAAAACTCTAATGGGTGTGATGTTTGATGACTCCTTTTTTGTTTTATGTGAGACTGAGTTTAAAGACGTGTCTTTTCTCAGGTGTAAAGAAAAAAAACAGTTCCATTAAAATTAATTGGTGCATCTTATAAACTACTTTTGTCTGTTTTGTCCCATTTGGTGAGTCAACTTGAATGAGCATTTCTGTTTCAACACACCCTCATTTCAACTGCTGCGCAGCTTGTTAAAACCCTTTTTGGTTGCATCATCAGAGCGGCTCTGTTTTGTGCATTAGGTTACACCATAACGGCCACAGCGGCAGGGAACAGTGTCAACTATAAAACACTCCAGTCACTCTCTCCTTGCTCAATGGTTTATTCTGAGAATTATTTTAAAAAATGTTGTAAGTGCATAACTTTATTTCAACGCTAAAGTTAGAGGCTTGCCCCTTTTGAGATAAATGCCGCTACGCCACAAGGGAATGAAAGACCTGTTCCAACTTTCAAACTGCAAGGCCACTCTCGCTACCGTGCAACTTGCTCTTCCAGTCCCGGTTTGACAACACTACGAGGTCAAAGGCTTTCAAGGTCAGTGAAGGATGACGCTAACATCCCTCATCATGTGCAAATAAACACTTTGATACAGTTTATTTTTGTACTTTATTAACTGTTGGGTTGGTGTGTTGGTAGTTACCCTCAACAGAGGACTATTGTCTTCAGTTCATGGTGTACTTGATGATAATTATAAAGTACCAACATAATGACCGTTTTTAAATGGCACTGGCATTTTTTTTTGTTACCTAAAATGTGAAAGTCATTTTCAGTGTTAACAATCAACGGTGGCGACGAATCGAAGGTGTATTTTAACTTGTTTGTGCTGAGTTGACTTGCTGACGTTGAACGTCTCAAGTGGGATTTAATTAGAAAATGCAATTTCAAGTAGTTAATTTGTTTTCTCATTATCAAGAAGGACTCCTGTTCGTTTTTGTGAATTTGACATGCTTGCCATTTGTGAGACCCTTTTGCTAAACTGTTTGTGCTCCAAATTTATATATGTTAAATTAATGGCTTAATCACTTTCACTGGACTTTCTGTTTGTTTTGTTTGGGTCAAAAACGGACTCCTTTTATATATTTGACATATGTACTGTATTTTCCGGACTCCAAGTCGCTCCGGAATATAAGACGAACCAGCCTAAAAATACATAATGAGGTAGGAAAAAAAAACTAAAAGTCACACTGGCGTATAAATCGTATTTTCTGCGGGCCAATTATTTTATAAAATACTAGTTCAAAAACAGACATTTCATCTTGGAAGGCAAGTTATAACAATAATAAACGAATAAAGAACAGACTGGTTAGGTGTCAGGCACCAAAAAGGTCTCCACGCAAAGTCCATTATATTCATCGCCATGGCAACGACCTGAGTGTGGAGAGATACCGTAACTGTTCCGTTGACAAGCCTCGTTCCTCTAGCTATGGCCATTTGTCTTTCAGTTTTATCCAGTTGTATTATATTGTATTGCTGTAGGAGTAGTCGACAGTCCCTAACAAGTTTCTCATTCATTCCAAACTTTTTCACTGCTCCTCAATTACATTTTCAACTGCAAATTTCACTACTTACAGCTTTGTAGTCTGTTGAATAGGATTCTCTTGAGGGGTATTTTTATTTAGTTCTCAGTTGTCTTTGTAAGGAGTAGAAGATATCTGTGCATAAGTCTTGAGCGCCCTCTCGTGGTTGTCTGTGAAATTACATTTTTTAAAAATCATGACTAAGTCGCTACACAGTATATATCGCAGGACAATTTATGGAAAAAGAGCTACTTATAGTCCGGAAAATATGGTAATGACCAAAGCCCAAAATTCAGTTGGTGGTATGTAAACGTGTCAAAACTCATGTTCCTATTCAGCTGATTTAAAAAAAATAAATAAATAATACAGTCACAGGAAATGAGCAAACAGTCAAAACTGATGTTAAAGGCCACCCGACACATCAAATTATTTTACTAATCTATTAGAAATAAAGGGCTACAGCATTTGAAAAAGTTAAAACAAGCTTGACCTGAAGTCTGTTACCCAACGTTAGACAGGAGAAGAGTGAACGTCACAGTTTCCATCAATTATTTCCTCTTTATAAAGTTGCACAAGTTTGATTAAACTGCTTTTACTGGCAAGACCTGCATATTATTCAAATGAAAATTATTTGGAACAAAAAATAGGTGTTCTCTCTTATAATTATACTTCCCTAATAGATGTCTGGTACTCTCTGCGAATGAATAAATACATGCTTCCATCAAATGTATCCAATGTATTTACACATCGACAAAGTCACAAAACACCTCGCATGGAATTTAAGAAGAATAGCTGGTGCAAGGCACGTTAAAACAACAAAAAAAAAACACAAGAAACATCTTCAACCACATAACTGTTAAATCAAGTCACCAAACTCCTGCTGTTGTTTTTCCACATTTTCATCTCCTGCTTGTCTTGCAATTTCCCCATCTGTGACTGTTAGTCATCTTTTCTTTCCTTTTCGCCCTCCGTCGCGTCTCTTTTTGTAAGATGAGCTGTCCTGCACTCAGTAGCCTCGCCGTCAATGACATATAAGTTGTCTCCTCACATATGGATGATCCCAAATTTCGATCTGCATGCATGACTTTACTGGATATTTCAACCTTATCTATTTTATATACCAAGCATACACTTGAGTACACTGGGTTGACTAATTTGGAAAATCGTCATTGTCAATGTCCATGAGAGATGACCTCGCAAGCACGCGTTGTTAGAACTTTCACACGGCCGCCATTGTCCTGTGGTCTGACAACGATTTCTGCTTCAAACGATTGTTTTTATTATCACAATGGGTGTTTTCCTGACAAATAGCATCTGTCCGCTTAATGAGTCACCAGTCGCAGCCTCGGTATTTCATTTGTGTTCATGCACTGTATTTCATTCAATGGATGAGTGTGTGTTGGGATTCTGAGCCGCACCCCTATGAGTTGCAGTCGGGGTGCATGCACCACAAATCCAAACAAACACATCACATCATATTATAGAAACTCGTTTGATTCTCTCATAAATGTACAGAACACATACAAACGCACACACACGAGACTTTTTCAGACACAACACAGGCGTGTCGATGTGGTTCTTGTAAGAACTCATGCATTCGCTTTCAACTTGAATGCTCGCAGAGATACGTGGCAAAAAAGAAGACAGAAACAAAAGATTTGAAGTGAAAAAAGGCCGTCAAAGTTGTGTTGCAATGCACAAAGACAAAAATAAACGTTGACATTCATACACGCAACAGGGCAAGCGAGTGCACAGGACTGTGCAGGACTGCGCTTCTCAATTGGATGATTCATTAGTGCCTCCTCGTGTCGCAAGTAGAAACATGACAAAAGAGGACGAGGGAGCAAGGAGAGAAGCAATTGAGGTTTCTGTAGATATGTGACCTGACATCGGTCAAGAAAGTATACGCACTTTGCTTGTTCGTGTAAAAATTGCATTCAGTACTGTTTTTTTTTTTGTTTGTTTTTTAATTGGTTGATTTGGGATGTATTTTCCTTTAGCAATTGATGATTCTCATTCAGCATATTGGAAACAGTTTTAGCTTTCTATATAAGGTGTGGGCAAACTACGGCCACACGCAGCCCGTTAAACGTTTTAATCCGGCACGACGAACTTGAAAAAAAATTCAATGAATAAACCTTGTTAATGTTTTATTTTCTAAATGATGCGGTTTTTCAAAGACATATATATTGTTGAAATGCTTTTGTTCACTTTCATTTCAAATTAATGAGTTGAGGTTACCAAAACAGTCCATCCATCTAATCCTGGTCTGGCCCCTCCGTCAAATTTTAGAAGCCATTGAGGCCCGCCAATCAAAAAGTTTGCCCACCCCTGTTCTAAATGAATTTTGCACTTTAAAGTAACATGCAACATGATGTTTTTGTTCTTTAATAATATCACAGATTGCATCATTTATTTATCCAGTATGTCGGAAGAGCTCTTAGCATTGTGATAAAGTTGGGCGATTACACCTTCATCGACTGCAACACCAATCCAATTGAAAATATGGTACACTTAGAAGAAAAAAAAAAGTGTTCAAAATAAAAAATGTTATACGCAAAAAAATCCCTCTGTTGGACAAATCCAATGTTTCTGGGTGGGACACGACAAACATGTAAAAATGCATGCCGTCATTAATGTCGCTGGCAGTCGGCAATGGAAACATGCCAGGAAGTTGGATGGGTGTAGCGAGCAATAATACTTGGCAGTGGTCTGTGTGTCTGTCCCGCAGTCTCCTCTGCTGTCAGGCAGACGTTAACGCTCGAAATGCAGGCGGCGTGCAGCAACCCCAGACAAACACGCCCCAGATACAGAGATAAGATACAAGATTCTGGGGAGTTAACGTCAAACTAGATAAATTCACATTTTACGGCAGCTGCAGGTAGCACATGTTTTTCAGGTGCTCTTACCAAATATTGTGTCTTAATTCAGCATACAAAGGTGAGAATGGATTCTTTGCACCAGAGATTATGTTGTGTTGCTTTACATCATCTAACATGAAGACTGAAGTTATTTTTAGCTAAAATGTGCTATCACATGGTGGTAATTTGATTAAAGTGCATGTCACAGAGTGCATTTAGGCCCTAATGAGCTCCCCCTGACCTTGTGCCAGACATGAACTCATTACATGAAGCGCCAGGTTTGACTCTGTCACATGAAGTTACAGTCAACATGGGAATTAAAGAGACTAACCCCCCCAACCTCCCACCCCAACGCCCGCTTTGCTGTCAAATACACACAGGGTTAGAGTATGCCTGAAATGGGAGATGGCCTCAGGATAGAGGAGCAAAAACTACCACAGTATATCAGAGAAATTCAATTGGAATGATTAAGACAGCATGCTATGATTTTTATTTAATGAAAATAGTAAATTAGGGATGTCCTAATCACTCCCAAATGATGATTTTTTTTTTTAGATGACTGGAATCGGGAGGGAAAGATCGGTTATTTTTGAAGATGTTTATTTTTGTTATTTCATTGATTTATATCGTTCAAATTTCACCCCCCCAAAAATATATATAAAAATATATAATATATACATAAATTTTAATATACCCCCAAATAAATATTTTTAAATGTTTTACTTTGCTCAAACTATTGCTCCAATAGCCGTAGTATAGGTGTCACGAATAAATAAATAGATAAAAGAAAAAAGAAAATAAAATAAAGACAACTTGGATGTGGTCTTTTTTTCTCCTTAATACATTGCTGAGGTAACGGATCGGGAAAAGCGTAACAGATCATAACGTTCCCGATCCTCAAGATAAGGTGATTCAGACTCAGACTAGGCTTAAAAAAATTATTGGGATATTATAGTAAATAAACATTTTAATTTATTCCATCTAGTTGTTGAGTCATTTGATGTCATGAGCTATTAATGTTTGCAACCCAAGCATGCTTTGATTTGTTATTGGAATGTACCGTATATATACATATATATATATATATATATATATATATACATATATATATATATATATATATATATATATATATATATATGTATATATATATTGCAGATCGAATTTCCACTCCCATCTTGCACGATGTGAATTGAGGATGCTTATCCTGGCTGAGTATCTTCTGTATATATGCTGCTTTAAGAATTCACTCCTACTATATTCAGTGTCCCTCTCCTCGAAAGGAGGCATGCAGAAAAGAATTACATGGTCATAAATAATCAAGATGCACATCCGTTTTTAAACCCACAGAGAAGGCTTTGACCTTCTGCACATTTGCCGCAAACGTTCTAATGTTAGACCAAGCATCCAGCTGCTGCTACGGATCCTGAGAGGGGGCTGGTTTATTTTGGGACAGGTATGTGCTTCTTCAGGGAGGCTGTGGCCACCATTTACGAATAGGTAGTCGGCTGCATACTGTCCATGTTAGTTAGCATCTCTAAAATGAAATGATGCACATGAGCGATATGGGAGTGGGAGGTCTGCTCTTGGATGGAATTATCAGACACTTTGCTCAGTTGCACATCTACTGTTTGCTTGGCAAGCAGAAGTGCCATAATGAGACTTGAGCAATCCCAGTTGTTTATCTTTGCAGAACCAAAGACTGAAAATTCTGCAGCCTCAGCTTTTTTTGTTATTTTGACGAAATGTTTCATAATTAGAGACACGCCACAACAGATTTCCTGGAAAATTATAGCTTGCAGTCCTCACAAGGTATTCATTGAAAACCAAGGACCCCCAGATGCTACACAGAGAATGAGTGTAAGCAGGGAATACCTGCCAATTTAGAATGGCCATTACACTCTATGAACAGTTGGTTTAGTTCATGAACCCAAATAATTGTTTCTTTTTGTTGTTTTTTTTTTTTAGTTGTATCAAATTTTTGGTGTTATTTTTCTGCGAGTAAACAAATTTTTGGCGTCTAACAATGTATTTTACATTTATTAGTTTATATGGCCTATATGTGAATTAATTGTTTAATCAACAACATAATCGATGGAACAAACGATTATTAGCAGTAGTCTTTGCCCAGCACAGAACTAGATAAAGCAGATTGTTCCTGCTTTAGGGGGAGGACAGAAGAGCTTCGGGAGTAGAGTGAGTGAGTGAGCGAGCGAGGGAGAGATGGGAGGAGCGTGAAAGGACGGCAGCTGGAGCATTGGGCGACGTTGACGGTGTCGAGCCAGAATGAGAGAGTCGTGCTAGAGAGAAAGAGAGAGAGAGAGAGAGAGAGGGAGAGAGAGAGAGAGAGGAGCGAAAGAGAGAGAGAGAGAGAGAGAGGAGCGAAAGAGAGAGAGGAGCGAAGAGAGAGAGAGAGAGAGAGAGAGAGAGAGGAGCGAAAGAGAGAGAGAGAGAAAGAGAGAGAGAGAGAGAGAGAGAGCGTGCGCGCGCGAGAGAGAGAGAGTAGCAGTGCTGGCAACGGACTTACTGCAGTGCAGGTGGATCACATCCTGCTGCTCCAAGAGGAAGCTTCGGAACCCCATTAGCTTTTAACCAACAGGTTTGTTCCACTCTTTTTTTTTCCCTAGCTGATTTATTAGTCGCCTGTTTTGTGTTCTGTGACAGACATAATGAACACAGTGTTCTCCACGAGCAGGACTGTTATCTCACTGCCCTGCATTCTTATTGACTTTGCAGTTGTGATGTTTCCCAGAGCTGCCAGTGTGCGGGAACTATGACCTGCATGCTTGATTTTAAGATTTTTCTTGTTGCTGCATGCGCTAAAGCTTGAAATTCACTCGCCAATTCAAAACAATACAGAGAGGGTGCGACATTCCGTTTTGAGCGCTTCAAGTGTCTAGCAAAGTTAAAAGAAATAGCAGAGGGCCGTCTAACCTCCTTTCACACGAACCCTTTTTACTACGGAGAAGAATAGAATGGGAAGATGTGAATGGGCCCGAGATGGCTTGAGAAGTGTCGCCCTCTCAAGTGTCAGCATGCTTAGCCAGTAGATGCTGAATGCGTGTGTGGGGGCTGTTACATGTGCTTGTAGTTTGCAGAGGGGGGGCTGGGCTTTTGCAACTGGGCACAATGATAAGAGATAAGCTATTATTACCTGCCTTCCCCTCTTCATATCATACGTGTGAGAAGTTCAGGATTTTTAAGTTGCTTTTACCCCCGAGTGTGACTTGATGTGATAAATATAAGCTTTTGTCTATGCTTTTCTGTGACTGGAATATATTGGCAAGAAGGCTTCTTCTGCGTCTTTCTGGCAGTTGCTGTATGTGTTAGTCCAAGAGGCTCATACAAGCAAGCGTTTCATCAGTTTCATCCCTTGTTTGCTAGCAATGTTTCCACCGCATGCGCCACATGCACAGATCATCACACGTCAGGTCGTGTGATGATCTGTGCATGTGCATGTGCATTTTTTTCCCGTGGAAGTAAAGTTCAGTACTCAGAATGACACCCTTCCTGGTTGCCATGGAAACACAAAGCCTCATTCACTTTGGCATTCCACCCAATAGAAGGGGGCAATGGATGGGGGTTGGGTCAGCAGTGGTTGCTCTAATAATCCCAATTGCAATAAAGTTGGGAATGTTCAAATTGGAGTTATTATATATGGAGTTATATAGTTATAGCATTAAAAATGGGCATCAAGGATCTTATCTTGGTAGTATATTCGACTGAATATTGATTGAAAAGGATTTGCAAATGATTGTTTTCATTTAAGTTTGACAGAACTCCTCAATGTCATTGGAATTAGAGTATGTACAAAATACGCGAGAAGCAGCTGGTCGAAACCAACAGGAATATTAAATCGGTGGCAGAAGATAATTTGTGGGGCCACCAATAATTGGAGACATGCTCGTCTACACCCTGACTACTGTCAAAGTGCCCCTGTGGTACTGTTTGTGTGACCTTCACTCTGATATCGCTCCTTGCATGTGACATGGTTCCAAAATCTGCCCACCACCTCAATTCCGGTGAATTTTGCCACAAATCTCTCTGCAGTGTGTTGTGTCTACCTTCCAACTGTTACCAACCGGATCGAGGAGGGACCGAAAAGATTAGGGTCCAAGTTGTGTCTTGTGCTCCGGTCCGTTTTAAGAAAAGAACCGTTTCAAACTGGTGTTAAGTGTTGGCAGGAATGGGTGTTTCTTCACTTTCTGACGTCATTCACGCATGCACCTACTTGCCGTAAAACATGATTAATCATTGACTCGAGCTGGCTGGGTAACTGCTGTGTTTATCTCGTAATATTGCTGCCGACTTTAATTGTCATAAAACGATACAATACATATTTTTAGTCCGAGTGAAGATGCTGGATCAATTAAAAATCGTTTCTTTGATTTGTTTTTATTGAATTAATAATTAGTGGATTTAATAACATACAGTAGGGCCACAATGGGTTCTAAAATTTGACCGAGGGGCCGGATCAGGCGCAGATGGATGGAGTGTTTTGGTGACTTCACCTCATCAGAGAAATTAATCAATTACATTTAACTCATTCAATACCATTGACGGCTAAATACGTCAAAGATCCATTTTTTTTTACTGGGCTGGTAGTGAATGAGTTAATTTTCAATTAAAATGTAAAAAAAAAGCATTACAACAAAATATCTGTGTTTGACACACCAGAGTATTTAGAAAATAAAACATGAACAAGGTTTATTCATTTAATTTTTTTTAAATTTGGTGGGCCGGATTAAAACCTTTAACAGGCCCCATGTGGCCCCCGGGCCGTAGTTTGCCCACACCGGCTCTAAAATGTCCCTAAGTGTGAGTGTACCCTACGGTTGTCTGCCAAGCAGTTCAGGGTGTACCCCGCCTACTGCCCGAAAACAGCTGGGATCGGTTCCTGGCTTCCCAATACTTATGCAAGACACATCCAAATATCAATTGCAGACTGGTTGATGAAACAGTTGAAGCCATCTGGACTGAATATGTCAAGTTTGATGCGAATAAAGCAAGAAATGACCCAACGAGAATGAATGGTTCATTTCTGCTTTCTCACTCTGTTGTCATTTCCTGTGCAGCTGGTTCCGTCACAGAAAAACAGAACCTAGGAGATGAGAAGTCGAAACAGCAGTCCTGCCAGGCTGGCGCGTTCCCCACGGCTGAGACGTGTACAGTGAATTGGATTGTCTTATTTTATAATATGAAGATGATGACGGCGCTGAGAAGGCAATGATCACAAAGACACAGATGTGACGCAGCATTTGTGTGAACAAAAAAAGTTTTATGACGCAGCATTTACGAAGCTTCGAAGCTTGGGATAGAATTTTTAACTTTTAAGCCCCGCCCACACATGCTTTAAACACACTTAAAAAAACACACTTTTTAAAGCGCCACTCAGGAACTCAGTGATCGTAAAATACCAATTGCTGTGAAAACATTTTCGGAAATCGCAATCACAGTCATCTTGCAAAATGAATCATTTTATGTGAACGTCCACAATTTGCACATTAAATGCCCAACCTGTCAGCAAGCTCACATATTTAGTTGTTTGCATGAACATTGTCCCTTGGCAGTTTCTGACAGCATAACATGTAGTTATTACAATAAATTGAAAGTTTTTGAGGTTAAAAGGGCAACGTCGCAAAGGCACCTTGTGATGTTGACTTCGAACAAGTGTATTATTAGTTCACGGGAATGTCCGTCTCAGCTAACTCTTTTAATGCAGTTCACCACTTCAAAGCATTCATCTTGGCTTTTGTCCACAGCACTCGTCATCAGTGCATGGAAAGTAGCTCATTCTGAGTCCGTTGCTTGCCTCATGCTGCCTTGTCGTCTGGCAGGTAAATGGATCAGTCTTATGGAAGTCATTAAAATTCCTTGGGAACATGTGGACACTTGTTTATTTTTCCACCCGAAGCTTTGAGAGTGGCAGGCTGCCAGGATAATGCACTGTCCTTCCTAGTCCGCGGAGGGGATTGCGAGTGGAGCGACAAAAAGACAGGTGGGAGTAAAAATGGCAATTGCAGAAGATGGATGGAGGGTTTATGTACGGAAGGATGAATATAAACGACTGACTGATGAATTAAGTCTACTACAAAACCGTATTTCCCCAATTACTGATTATTAACCATATCAATATGTTTAATCTTGTTTATTGCTTAAAATAAATAAACAAAAAAAACATTCAAGTGACATCACACGAGTGGGATTGATGTTGTACTCAACGGCTTTTTTGAAACAATTCAATTACTGGCTTTAGTCATGGTTTTTCAAAGTAAAAGCAGATGTTTGCAAATGTCTTCTTTTGATTAGACATAAAAGTTAATCAGTCTGCCTTCATGAAGGGCGACGGAAATCAGGGAATACTTACTGTTGAGAGGCTGAAATTTGTAATTTTTTTATAATTGAGACAATGGCTCTAAACGAACTTGATTGTCGACCATCAAAAATATGACGCAACGCAACTAAGTACTGTCACAAACACACACACACACACACACATGCATTTCATGCACCACCTGAACCCCCCTTAAGACTGAGTTTTAGCGACGGGTTGGTCTAAGAGCATTCTAAAGTCACAGTGGGCGTTCTTCCTGATTGGTAAAACAGACAGGAGCTCTTGAAGTGCATTTGAATGTCCAGCTTTGGTCGGAGCATTCTTTATGCGGCATCGGCCTCTTGGTAAATTGTTTAAATATTAGCATCTTGACATGCGTCAAGTGCAAGTTTTTTTTTTCCATCTGTGCACAGATTTACGACTAGAAGTTTTTAGTGGGCATTTATTATCTGAATTAACACACGTTCTCATCTAATGTACAAAATGAAGACACGACTGCAGCCTTGAGTATTTTTTGAATGATTCTCTACTGTCCTCTTGGGATAACACACTCAAAAGAGTCTGGAATAATGAGAGAATGTGGCAAACCTCCAAATGGGATAGCGGCAATCCATGGAGATGAATGCCGAAAGCTGAAAGGACTTGAAAAGCGTGTAAGAAAGGACATCTATGAGCACCAGTTCTCCTCCTCCACGGTGGTCTCAATGTGTGTGGTTGCTTGAGCGGCCCAGTGAGAGACGCTGATAATTGGCCGTTTTCGGGTTCATTTGGAATTCTGCGTTCTGCCATATCATGAATGAGAACTTTTCCGCAGCATAGGGCTTCAGTCCAATTCCATTGCTGGAGACGTATTTCCCATTTTCAGTGAAATGCACAGTCAGCGTTTGTAGTCATGGTTGACAATTTCCCCTTGAATGAATGTGCATCAAAAGGAAAACGCTCACACCATCCTACCCGCCACTAAGTTGTGACTTCTGACACTGTCGCTCTACTGGACCCCACATCCTCACAGGAAGCTTGTCCTTCCTCCATTCTCACATGCATGCCCGTACACACGTGCGCGTGTGGGAGTTTTTAAAGTGGAAAGAGATTTTGAATATGAGGAACTTCACTCAGGCAACCACCGAATAACATGATAAGGACACTCGGGCGAAAAAGCACACATACTCATATGCTCAGGAAATGATAGTTAGACTGTACCCCAGCGTTGACAGCCCCCCGGAGTCAAGAAACGCTTACTTTGTTCATTCCTGAATGTGTGCATTGATGTCGGACCGGTCAAAAAAAAAAAAAAATTAAATTAAATTAAATTAAATAAAATTTATATATATATATATATATATATATATATTTAGAATTTTTTTATATATGTGTATGAGGTGAAGAAGACTCTTAGGAGTTTGCATTAAGGTGCTTGACCTTCTCCGTGTCATTGACTTTCCCCTCTCGTTGATGGATGCTTTGTTTTGATTTGTGTAACAACCCCCGTCCAATAGGCTTTTGGCTGACTGGGTCGGAAACACGGGGGACCCGCTAGAACACACGTGAACTCCGGACACGCCATTCTCTCTGACAGCCTGTTATTGAGCAGTCAGATGTGAGAGAAGAGGTCAAAGCACAGAGCAGGGACAGTGACTAAATGAGAAGAAGGCTTGCGCTTGTTTCCCTTCCTGTCGTGGTACAGACGTGCTGAGATTCTTTGTCATATCTAACAAAAACTCTTCAAAGCTCACTGGCCAAATCCCAGTGTGTCATGACCACTCTTTTGATCCACGGTGCAGCACACATGGGCCGCATTTTGTGAAGAATGGGTTTTGTATGTGGTTGTTTTTTTTTTTACTCATTCTGCTGTCTTGTGGGTTTAATATTAGCGTAATTCGACCGAGGCAATTAGTATCTTGAAATGCGTTGAGTCCAACGTTTTCAAAGTAAAAATATTTTTTCGCCTCAAATAATAACACCGGAAGTACTGCAAGTTCTTTTTTTTTTTTCTTTCTTCTGTGTGGCCTGCCACAGGCTGGTGGTTGGGGACCACTGATGTGCAGCATACTATTTTTATGCTTGGGAAATTCACTCTATTATGTCTCCACCTGCATCGCATTCATCCATTCAGTCCCAAGCTCTTTTTAACATCTAAGTGCAGTGTCTGTGTTTGATCGAGTTTGGATGGCCCATACTGAGTTAAAAGTCCAACACAACATTTAAATTCCAAATACACGTTTAATATGTACACGTGGGATGTCTGAAACTGTTAAGATTCAACAAACGGCCTTTTCCCATGTACTGAACTATTTGGAGATTTATTCCGGTTTGTTCCGAGTGAGAATCAAGTTCCCCTTTGTGGTTTTTGTTTCAAACGTGGTTGACTGTATTTACGGTTTTCTTCCAAACCATGTGGAGGTTCATACTGACGGGGCTGATTGTGACATAACATCTGAATCTTTTTAACAAATCAGTCTTTCTTCGTGGTACTTTGATGTTGTCTTAATCAACCATTTGCAAGCATCAGACTCCTATTTGAAGTCCTGCTCTATTGCTCCCCACTTTTTTTTTTGTCTCACAATCTTCACTATTTGGCCTTTTTACTGCTCGGGTGGGGTCATCGCTTGCTTGGGCTGTTTGTTTGCAGTCGCCATGGAAACCGGTGAGTGTGACTGTGAGCGATTGGCCCCTTGTGCGTACGTGTGTGTACGAGCATAATTAGACCGCGGTTGTAGTTCGCAAATAATGACCTCACTTAGACACAGACACAAAATATCAAAATCTGTCTTCTCCCTCGTATTGTGTAATGGATAGTCCCGGAACACAAGCCAGCATTCTGGCCCCCTTCAAATGTGTGTGTGCTTGTGCGTAAGCTTGTGTGTGAGAGAGTGGGAGAGCTATACCAGAGAGTAGTACGTTGCTTTTTGACAGCAGGAACAATGCATACCTAATTTAGAATTTAATTTCTGAATAGTGCTATACTAGGTTTATTGGAAAAAAATTCAGATAGCAGGAGAGGAAGAAAAGGGTAACTAGAGTTCATGAGCTGACAATGGACTTCAGTGTTCATGTGGTGCACTGTATGTGCTGCATTGTGCTGGATTTTCATTGACAAAAAGCAGTCCTACCCTTAAAGGGGAAGTCAACCCTGAAAAATTATTTTCAATAAAATGTTTTTGTGCGTCTTTAATATTCTAAATATGGAATTTTGATATATATTGCGTCGGCGGAATATGAGTTAAGCAGCAAAATCCAGCTGTTTCGAGCCATCGCAGGGGTGGCCATTTCGTCACTTCTGTCGACTGAATATGACATCACAGGTCCTCGGGACTCAGGTAACGACTCATCGCGGCTCACCTGTTTGCTGAAGCTGAGCCATGACCGATCGTTAGCGGAACCCTGAGCAACTCTGATGTCATCTTCACGTGACAGAAATAACAAAATGGCCGCCCGAGATGGCTAAAAACGGTTGGATTTTACTGCTTAACTCATATTCCGCAAACGCAATATTAATCAGAATGTTTCGACTAGTGAGCGTGCATAGAACATATTCTTGTAAAGAAAAATTTGGGTTTGACTCCCCCTTTAAGTTGCAAATCTAGTTCACTGGGAAAATATGGAGCAAAGCGTACTTGTTTATGAACTTAACAGTAAGAAATCATTATCATGCAAGAAAAATTAAAACGCTTCTCCTGTAGAGCCGTCTTCATTCCGTCTTTGCCTGTCTACAAAAATACCAAAAAAAAAGAAATCTTCACCCATGCCTTAGTACTAGACTTGCGCTGGACATGAAAATAGGGCCCTTAAAGAGGAGGTGAAATAACTACAAGGGAAGGATTTTTTTTAATTCATATTTTGGAGGAAAATCACACGAGATGTCAGCATTCCTCATTAATTCAGCACATTTTTTTTTTTAATCTCTTTTTCGAGACACTTTTTCCACCAGAAGGACCAGCCTCAAAAATACAAACCCTATTCCAGCAGTCAAATAAAGTAACAGCCCACACTTTTGAAGCAGTTTCTGGCATTACCATACACTTACACACCCTTTAATTGTACCCCTGCAGCATGCACGTCAGGTGGTGGGATGGGGTCGGTTATTTTGGTGCATACCATAATGAACTGAACAGAAACTCGACAGCCTGGTGAAAACAGCATGGGTAAAACTCATCTGTTCGTTCGTGCAACCAGGCCAAGTGTGATCAGCAACAAACAGGAAGGCGTTTATAGAAACCATCAGCTACACGTCTAAAGGCAGAACAGTGGAGTCAATGTAAAAAGATCAATGTCCTTTGAAAGTGTCTTTAAAGCAGACATTGATGTCAACGGGAGCTTTGAAGGAATTCAAATAACTCACATGAGAGCTAATTCAGCACTCAGCTCCTCATTGTGTCACGTATCCATGGAGCTGCGATGATCGTTCGGCTATTCACGCTGTGCCGGATCGTAAAGCTAGCGACCTTGTGTCCTTGGCAAGACAGTCAAAGGAATTCATTCTTTTGTATAGTTGGTGCTTCTTCAACGACTTCTTGTTGGTCTTCATTAAATTTTCGAATTAGCGTACAAGTTTTAGGGAGCTTTGATTATTTGGCATGATTAGGTCGGACATGATCATATTTTTAGTAACAAATCAGGTACATCTTTACCCTAGCCCCAAACACGCAGTCGAGTTTTTACAAGATTTGTCTTTGTCGATTTACAAAGCCTTCGAACTGAAGGAACAATTCCGACGAGGTTTTTTTCCGTGTCGGCACACTTTTCAGTTTCGCATACTTCAGGTTAGAGCAGGTGTGGACAAACTACGGCCCAGGGGCCACATGCGGCCCGTTAAGCATTTTAATCCGGCCCGCCGAACTTGAAAAAAAATAAATGAATAAACCTTGTTTATGTTTTATTTTCTAAATACTGTGGTTTTTCAAAGACATATATATTGTTGCTTTTGTTCACTTTCATTTAAAATTGAATTTATTTTTTTTCTCCGATGAGGTGAGGCTACCAAAACACTCCTCTGCTCCTGGTCCGGCCCGTCTGTCAAATTTTAGAACCCATTCTGGCCCGCCAATCAACATGTTTGCCCACTCCTGGGTTAGAGGCATTGCAGGCCAATTTCATGGCAGTGTAGAGGCTTTAAAATACAAAAACAAAAGCCGGCGGCATCCTCTTTTCGCGGCTTTCATTTAATGTTACAAGCGCTCTTGGAACGGGAACATGATTCACAGTACTTTGCCCTCCGCTGTCAAGTCTTATCCAGAGAGTCCACAACATGGATTTGATTAACTTTAAAAACGTCACATCTGCTTTGAGAAACTATGGTGACATTAAATATATATAGGAGCCATCTGACGGTGACATAATTATAGCATGCCTTACTTCTACTTGGATCTGCCACTTAAAAGGAATCAAAAGTGTTAGCAAATGATGAAAATTGAAATGTGTTGCGTCATAGTCCTGCAGTGGAGTTCAACTTGACCTAGAGTAACACATCCGATGAGATGATGACCAGGCAGAGACTTCCTGTTGTCACTTCCACAACTCATTAAATCACAATCAATGAAGGAAATGAAGCAATAACAGCGACCTCTTTGCAGCTCCCAGACACGCACGCTGCTTCATCATTTGTCCCGTGCTGTCGCCATTTGAGCCACAAGTCCACCCACACAATGCTTGATTGACCGCATCGTCCTCGTTTTGGTTTTCTCGTTTTCTCTAGCGGCCCAGGCTTAAAACAAGATTGTTCACTGCAATTGTCCCCGGAAGTAAATGTCTCATTTAGTGATGGGAAAATGAAGCTTCAAATTTGCCTCATGAACCAGTTGTTGTATTTTTGTGTCCGCTAGATGGCACTGTTGGTTTAAATAAATGGTTTAAAAAATGGCAAGTCAGTGTGATTCCAGCCCAATGTTGAACAGAGTGCGCCATCTACAGGAGTCCAAAAATACTACAACTGGTTCATGAAGCACATTTGAAGCTTCATTTTCCCATCACTAGTCTCATTGCATTAAACATGAGCATCCAACTCAATGCCTCCTCAAAAATGGATTAGTGGTGATTTAGGCTCACTTCCACGGTAGCATAAAAGGAGACCGACTGTTAAATCATTCACTGCCAACCCAGGTAAAATAAATGGATTTTTTTGGGCCGTCTATTTCCGTCAATGGCAGTGAATGGGTTAAGAACCGACTAAACGGCTAGTGTGACAGCTCTCTTCGTATGAAGATGTACATGTAGATGTGTATTTGGATACGCACACCAGGTGATGTAATAAACGGCATTTTTGACCCTCCAGGCATGTTTCCGCCCTTTGCCACGAGTCGTAAACGCAGATAAGAGAGACGCTGCAAACCTGCTGGTTTTCTTCTGTTTACATAAAATGGGATGCTGGCATTTCTTGAGCATGTTTTATAATGAATAGACAGAATTTTCTCAGTGTTATTTTGTTCAGGAGGATTATTCCCGCCAATTCCCCGTGAAAATCGGTCTGAAATGTCTTTTTGTTCTTGGAGGAAAAAGAAATACAGAGGTCCAAGTCATGAACTTAGTGTTTTTGCATTCCTGTGAATGGACGCCAGCGTGTATTTAGCCTAGGTCCTCCTCTGTTGTGTTTTGTTTTTGTCCGTCTCTTATCAGAGGGGTCATGGTGGGGATGGCTGACTTCACCACTGTATGGGATTACTTAAAAGTGCAGGGGTGGACAGATGATTCATTAAGCAAACTTTTCTGAAAGTTTACACAGAGGAGGAAGCCTTTTGCAGCCTGCATTTAGTTTGACGTCATGTGTGATTTTATTGTAAGTCGACGTGAAGCAGTGATTTTGGTCGCCTTCGGTCTGAGATTCGCTATCAGTGAGTCATGACTGTCATCACCTCCCTCCTTGTCTTGGCGTTCTCTGCTTACATCAGTCCTTTTTTATTTATGCACCTGGCCTTTATTTATTGAAGCCCAAAATGGCGGGCCGGGTCCTGAAATTTGGGGACTGCCGGCCTGTCATTAAAAACACTTTGCTGCATTAAAGTAAAGAAGAAATGTCTTGCATCCAAGACCTGCATGCATCTCTCTTAAAACGGGGGAAAATTTGTCACAGAGGAGAAAGCCTCCCGATTTAAAATCAAACTCTCTACCCTTATTTCATCAAAAAAAAAAAAAAAAAAGAAGAAGCTTTAAAAGCAGCAAAAATGAAGGCGTCGCACACCACTCGGTATAGTGTGCAAATTCACAGCCACGCACTCGAGCTTCAGTTTAAAAATGTCGACCATTGTTTAAACAATTTTGTGCACCATGGTGATGTCATCAGTAATGATGAGCTAGAAAATGTTTCCCAGCTGTTCAGTAATTTAAAGACGAACACAATTTCAGTTTTTGAAATATGGCTCTTCTTGAGCGGGTCAACTCCCACACATCTTTTTTCCATCTGTTGAATGCGCCGCTTGGCTCTAATGCAAGTGGAATGTAATGAAAGGTTAAAATAAATGAATCGACTTTACACGTTTATCGTGATATGCAGGAAAATGTAATTGGACCTATTCTACAGAGTGAAATCCAGTAAAATAGTTTTTGTGTATTCCGACGTTCAATGCATACTTATTTTCGCAGACACTTTTTCCACAAGAATACATTATCATAAACCCACAAGTTATTTGCACATCACTCTCCCTATCAAGAGTTTCATGCTGCTTTAGCATAGCCAGAACTATAACTGAAATAGTACAAACAGGCTTTGGGTGTGGCTAAAATTTACAATAATACAGTGCAAATGAGGGAGATCAAACAACTGGCCGTAGTCCATGAGCAGCAGGTGCTATAAAACATTCAAAACAGTGCTGGTTTTACACAGAGAGAAAGAGAATCGGAGAGAGAGAGAGAGAGCGATAGAGAGAGAGTGAGAGAGAGAGAGAGAGATAGACAGAGAGAGAGAGAGATATAGAGAGAGAGAAGATGAGGGTAAGAGAATAAGGCAGAGAGAGCAGGAGAGAGAGAGAGAAGGAGAGAAATGCGAGAAAGAGCGCAAGGTAGAGAGACACACAGAATAGTTGGGAATATGGGTGGTGAAGTTGTTCAATATCCGGATCATCCAAATTAGGAATGTTGGATCTTGCAACACAGGTTTGCTTATTATTTTTTTTTTTTAAATAATTTCCACCACCATCAGAGATTTTTTTCCCACTGTTTTCAAATTGGCCTTAAGTTTTAATAATAATAAAAATGATAATAAAAATAATAATCATAAAAAAAATAAATAATGTACTATAGTCATGTATTTAATATTTATGGATGAAGGGTTAGGTTCAGCAACAGGTGTATTTTTTTCTGAAACGTCATAGCAATGAATAAATAAATATTTGTGGAAGCTTTTATCGGCCAAACTTTGAAAAAAAATAATAAACCAAAATATATCAATGAAAATATCTAAAAAATGTGATCTGCTTGGGAAAAAAAAGACAACGCATGTTTTAGTTTGGTTTAGTGACATAGTAAGCGGATTTGAGTGTAATGTACTTTTTTTGTAAACCAACCAAACCAACTTCACAAATCAGTCAACTGCAGCAGGTTGCGTGGTCTGCGGCCAGACGGCATCATAAGCCGAAACCTCTAAGTATAGTTAGCCGGAGATGGTTGTGGGCGTTGTGAGGTTGTGTGAACGAGAAATGTAAAGACAGCGAGGACTGGGGAATGTGGAAGAGTGTCTAGGTTTTGAATTGATCAAAGAAAAGAACAGAGAGTGAGAGAGTGTACGAGAGAGGAGGAGGAGGCGAGGGTGGAGCAGGAAAGGGCGATTATTGTGTGAGTCTGCTTCTGATTGGTCAACGTGTTTGCGTGTGCACGTGCGTGTGGTGTGAGAGCCACTGGGTGGGGGGGGGATTAAGCTTGCATCACGTGGTTCCTTTAGCTTCTTTTACACACATAGCCTCATTTGCAGGGTGCACACACATAAACTGATCCTCTCGCATATAGAGTCACAGCTGTTGATACTTCTCTTTCTGCTGAACGGCGAGGAGCCAAGAAGCCCTGCAGGAAGCAAAGGGAGAACGCATTTTTTTTTTTTTTTGCGCGATCACGAGAGCAGCGACATGGAGGATCTATTCTAGATTGACAAGTGCACTGATTTGTTTTTACGATCGTTTCCTGGTTTTCCCTACGCCGCTCCCTCTCTCTCTCTCTCGCCCCCTCTCTCTCTCTCTCGCCCTCTCTCTCTCTCTCTCTCACTCACACATACTCTTTTTTTGGTCTGAATCCGTGGGAGTTTATGCCAGATTTCAGTCAGCATGTTATAGAGGACAAAAAGAGACATGCGCTTTTCTTTTTGTTTCGCCACCTACCACCACTGCCGCCTCTCTCCCATTCACTGACCAAGGAGGAAGTAAAAGGTTGGTTGGGCTTGTATATTTACACCTGCTTTTACTTTCCCGGTACGCTGTCCTCAAACTGTCTGTTCGAGTTTGTTTTACCCAGCCACATTGTAGCTCAACGAAGCTTAACCGTGTTTTGTGTTGTGTTGCACCACAGCTGCAACTCCCAGTCATCCCATCTCTGTGACCGATTTTCATTTTAAGGGGAATTCCACGCTAGTACGATTGCTCGGGCCCTCAATGCTGCACTATAAACACACATGGTGCAAACTGTGCAGCGAGTGTGAGCGCCAGAGGAGATTAGCGCTACTTATTATCTCATGTGTGGAGTCTTTATGTGGAAAGCGAAGCAGACCAGGCACCTTTGCTCTCACTGCGGCACCAGAGCATTATTTTCCGAAATACAAATAAACAGAAAGGCGTGCTTGTGTTGTAGCTCCCTAACCAGGTCAAGAAAACACAGAGTTGCATGCTGTGTGTGGCGTTCAATTGCGCCGATTTTGCCTCACTCGCTGTCCTCTGGTTTCACTGCAAGCTCTGTCAGACTGGCGTGTTTAATCGTGGAAACACGCCCCCTCCCGTGCGTGTGTGCATGCACCGGACTTTAAATCTATGTGAGGATTTTGCATGCGTGGATATAATTAGCTGCCATTGAGATTCTTTCCTGGTATTGTTGTGTTGGGGTTGTAACGTAACCCACAAGATTGTCTATATTTAGAGGTGGCAGCCAGGAGATACACAAGCAGTCGCACTTTGGTATGTTCCCCAAGCATGAAAAAGTTGTACATGGATGTTTGGAGGTGCTGCTGCCCTGTGGCGCAAATGACGACTAGAATGGCAGAGGAGTAAGAGCCTCCACCAAGGCAGTTGTCAGCCCTAATTTAGCTCTGTATCAAATTTTAAACCTGAAGACATAACCAGCTCCTGCTAATGTTACAAAATAACATCCAAACATTATCTGTTCCGCTTATCCTCACGAGGGTCACGGGCATGCTAGAGCAGGGGTGGGCAAACCTTTTGATTGGCGGGCCACAATGGGTTCTAAAATTTGACAATGGGGCCGCACCAGGAGCAGATGTTGTGGTAACCTCACCTCATCGGAGAATTTAAAATGAAAGTGAACAAAAGCATTACAACAATATATATGTCTTTGAAAAACCACAGGATTTAGAAAATAAAACATTAACAAGGATTATTCTTTTTTTTTTTTTTCAAGTTTAGCGGGCCGGATTAAAATGTTTAACGGGCCGCATGTGGCCCCCGGGCCGTAGTTTGCCCACACCTGTGCTAGAGCCGATCCCAGCTGTCTTGGAGGCAGTAGGAGGAGTACACCCTGAACTGGTTGCCAGCCAATCGTGGGGCACACAAAGACAAAGCATTCACACGCACAACCACACCTAGGGACAATTTAGAGTGTTCGATCAACCTACCATGCATGTTTTTGGAATGTGGGAGGAAACCGGAGTACCCGAAGAAAACCCACAAAGGCACAGGAAGGCCGGAGCTGGAATCATCTCTGAACTATGAGGCAGATGTGCTAACCAGTGGTCAACCGTGCCACCCATAACATATAATGTATATAGTTCAGGGTGTACCCCGCCTACTGGGATAGGCTTGGTGTTTGAATCGGTGAATATCTTTTTCTATTGGCTCATTTTGCTTGTGACCTGTCCAGGGTGTCTGCGGCCTTTCTAAAAGTCAGCTGAGACTGTCTCCCGCTGACCTGAACAAAATGAACAATCGTAAATCAAACGATCCCTTTTTTATACTTGGTGGCCAATACGTTGCAGTCAATTATAGCCTGAAGTCTGGAATCCATTGAGCTCATCAGGTGCTGGATTTCATCTCTTGTGATGCTCTGCCAGGCCTCGGATTCAGGTCAGGTGATTGACTGGGCAATCGCATAATGTTCCACTTCTTAAAAGAAAACTCTTTGGTTGCTTTCATAGTATGCTTTGGGTTATTGTCCATCTGCACTGTGAAGTACTGTTCAGACGTTTGGCTAAATATGAGCAAATAATGTTTACCAAAAACTATAGAATTTATACTGCTGCTTTTATCAGCAGTCACAACATCAATAAGCATAAAGTACAAGAGAATCAGTTTCATTGGGATCCATGCATGCCCATCTGGCTATGGAACAGCTGGGTAGCCACTTGTCACATTAATTTTGGTCCCTTAAAAAGTGGGAGGCACATTTATAAACCTACATTCACCTAATTTGTATGTACAGCTCCCCTCAAATTACAGCTGAAAGTCTGCAGTTTCATTTCAAATCCATTGTGGTGGTGTTTAGAGACCCTGCTGCAGCGTCTGGCCGACTTTCATGACTGAAACTGAGATTTGCTTTATTAAGCACCCAAAACCGAGGTAAATAGAATGAGAGGTGACTGTGCAGTCACACTAAATTTCAATAATTTGATATAGTGTACCGCAAAAGTGTAAAAGAAGAGTATATACAGTATATGTACAAGTGAGTCCATGGCTGCTTGCTGTATGAGGAAGATGAAGTGTTGTGTGTTGTCTGCGCTGCTGGCTCCTGACCAGCTCCAAATGTCATTGGAGCACTGGTGCATGATGGGTGAACATTCCTGCTAATAAACAGTAAGCTGCTATAATTGAGATTGAAGAGGGAGCTTATTCTGTACACTGAAAGAAATTAAAGGTGGAATGCCGTCACGCATCAATGTCATTGAGGTCTCATGTTGCAGTCAGCAAGTGTAATAAAGCGTAATACAACAGAGCAGCAAGTCTGCCATAGGGGTGTTTATGGGAAGTCTTGTTTGATTTAAATTGTTATTTTTGAGGCCGCAATTAGTGCCGCTACTTCCGCTCAGCTGGTTTGGTCTTGTCAACCCCAATTCATTAAAGTGCACCAAACACAGACTCAATCACCAGCGTTCTGTTAATTGGACAAATTAAAACTCATACAAGCAGAAATAAAATGATCTCACTGTAGCTCCCAACTGTGGCAAAGGCCAGCAACGCTAACAGGAAGCCAGAATTAAAAAAAAAAAAAAATTAAATCCCCAGGATCAACTTAAATTGTGACTTTACCACATTGGCTGTTGTTGTTTGGAGTTTCACCCGGCTTCCACTCAGATGAAGATGGCTTGTGTCAGGCCGAGTTCTTGAAATGAGTGAGCAGGGTGAGGTGTGCAGCACACAATGTCACAGGGGTTAGAGGTCGTGGTCACCTTGCCTCTGGCTGCAGATTGAGATCCAACTCCTCTTGAATAAACAGAGTCTGAGCCATCTATCAGCTACAGATTTAATGAAGCTTGAGGCACTCATGGTGCAGCACTATGCTCCAATTTACATTTGCATGTGTGCATCTCATATCAACTCAACTTGTTGCTTAACATTTATGGCATCTAATTTATTATTCCTGACTACTACTACTTATCTGACCTGTGTGAATATGGTAAAATATTGATAATGTGACTGCCAAGGTTATTTTAGTTAACGAAAACCAAAGAAATAACTTAAACTAAACTGATTAAAAAAAACTAACGAAAATGCTTTTAAAAACCGAAATCTAACTGAAACTATATTTTACATTCATAAAATTAACTATAACTATAGTAAGAACGTGCTCCGTTTTCGTCTTTGGCAATTAATTTAATATACGATCATTTGGGGTTGACTTTAAATGTTTTTATTTTGATGTTTCGGCAAGCACGTAAAAGAAAGGGTCAACCAGTCTTTTGGGAATTGTAGTCCTTTTCTGGTGTCGCACTAAAATGACGTCAAGAAGCAGCTGCCAATAAAAACGAGCCAGCAGATGACGTCGCTAATGGGAGACGAGAATGCGTGTGTCTTTTGGTTGAATGGTTCACCTGCCCTCACCCCCGACATGCAACGCTAGGTAAAAGTAGTTTCTTATATGAAAAACGTTTTTACAGTATACAAAATAGTACATTCTAATCCGTGTTCAATACTTTTTCAACAAGAATTCAATCCACTTTGGAAGATGGCAAACAAGCCATCCTACTATATGCGTGCATCTAACTCTAGAGGGGTCTCATGCACTGTGCTTATTGTAATTCAAAGTTTGTAGACTGTTAAACTGTCCCCTGTGTTCACAAAATGCATTAAAATAATGTTTCAGTTGACTTTTTACTGTAGAATACTTACCATGCTGTTTTTATTTTTTTTTAATGTGTGCAACACATGTAAGACGTCAATTTGTTTAAGAACGAAAACAAATTTTAAAACTAAGTGTTTTTGAAAAAAAAAAAAAAAAACAACCCTAAAACTAGTAAAAAACTAACAACGCCATCCTGAAAACTAATTAAAACTAACTAAATAAAAAAGTCTAAATGAAATAAAAACTAACCATAATTAAAATTACAAAACCATAATAACCTGAATATTTCTCTTACAAACATAATTAGAACCTAATATGGACAACCACCCCCCCTACTACCGGAAACAATCCCGCTCTATGTGAGTTCACGACGGGGACAACAATCTATTGACCGACACCAAAAAAGAAAATGTAAAAGCAAGGGGCGGGGGCAACTCATGCTGCCGGACTTGTTACACAACTCTCTGTGTGTGCATGTTGGATGCATGTGCGTGTGCTTGTTTGTGTGTTTTTGCTGTTTTTATTCCGACGAGTAGTATTTAGGGGGCTTAATATATTTTGTTAACGCTACAGCTGTTGTGTTTTTGACACACATAATTCCAGGCATTTAGTAAATTCCTGGCATTTGGACAAATACCTCCTTGCCTGATATAATTTCAATGCTTCTCAATCACTTTATTGTTACTGTGTCTGTTCGTCTTTTACCCTCTAGAGCTAATCCGATCAAGCTGAATGCTAATGTAAAATGTGCATGTAAATGGAAAAAAATCATTTGCATAGTTATTATTGAATGAATTACTTTTATTCTGTGATGATTAATTCTGGCTGGATAAAGGTCACAACTATACAAAACCAGCAGTCCCACAACATTTCTCGAAAATACCTTTTTTTTTTTTAAATCACATTTTATTCATACCAGACCAATTTCTCCTGATCTTTGTGGAGTGTACAAAACCTGAAACTTGATGTGAATTTTAGTATTTTCTCCTGATGATGAAATGTGCACCAGGATTTTTATGGTTGTCCCAAAAGTCACCCCTACGGGCAAGGAGGGAGGTGGAATTTAATATCAGGTTACATAACTATGTTATCCGTCCGCCTTTCGTTCAGGAGGGAAAGTGGTCATCTTGTATTCATTTTGCTAAATTCTCATCCTCTGGATTCCTTTCCTAAATTTCTTCCTCTCATTCCTTCACCCTTTGAACCAAGACACCATCTGGTGGAGCTCATATAGGCCCCACCCCTCCCTAATACACCAGCGGCTTATCCGAAGCGACAGCAGCCACTGATGCAATTTTGTATTTTCTGTCTGCTCCTCTCTCCATCAGTGAGTGTTCATCTTCTTATGCTTGCTAAGGAGGTAACGCTCAGCTATGTTTGTTTGTCTTTATTTTTTTGTGCATGTCAAAGCAACAATTCTTCCCTTAGAATCCTTCGACCTGGCAAGCACTGTTATTTCCTAAAAAAAAAAACAATTACATTTTTTTTTGTATTTTCGGTTACGTTGAATTTTTTTTCAGTGTCAGCTGACCTGACAATAAATAACTGTGACGAGCTTGCTCTATGCTGTGTCAGTGTGTCCCAGTGATGATTTGTAAACTTTATATGCTCATATTTGCAAGCTAATTAAACTGGGGTGCAGATTTGATTCATTTGAGACATGTGTAACTTTTTTAAAATGGCTTCCCATCAAAATCCGATTGTTTGGTTTTTTTTGCTTGTTGGGCTTTGGAATGCCGTGTGCCACACGTCATGACAGAATAGCATTTTTGTGACTGTTATTGAATTTTTATAGATTGTATTTTTGGTCTAACCTCTCCACTTCTCTTGATTTCCTCAGGTGTGATTGAGAGCGGCAGCCATTCAGCGAAGAAGTGAAGCGAAACAGGGATGAGTGTGGACAGCCACCAGGGGGTTGTGACCACCCCTCCCGCACCCAGTGGCGGGACCAGAGAGCGCTACTTCGATCGAGTCAATGTCAACGATCCCGAGTACCTCCGAGCCAGGAACATGTCGGCCGACCTTCGGCAGGACTTCAACGTTCTGGAACAGAAGAAACGGGTTACGCAGATATTACAAAGCCCCGTAAGTTCAAATAACCTAATCCTTACCCTCGGACTGATCACCAAGTGTGTAATATTTTACTTGGAACACGACAGTAAAAACAGGACTCTGTGTTTCCCCAAACTTTATTTAGCCTACACAGTAAATTTCATAGGGTGCATTTTACACTCAAAAGTCTGTATTTGGTCCCAGTGAAATTTGAGAGTATTCAGCGTAAAATTCTCAGAGTAAATTTTAATTACCTTCTCTGAACTTTGCGCTCTTCTGCAACCCAAAGGTTTAATATATTCAGCTATATTTTTGAATACTTGGAATCAGAATATGAGTGGCAAGCCAAAATTCTAATAGAAGCTCCACGTACCACGCCATCAGTCAACGTTACCAACAGAATTCCTCAAGTGCCCTTCAGGCCAGCAGCTCTCACGTTGAGTCAGGTTTTTGCTGCAGTCGGCAGCTTAGTGTAGGCAGGGCATTTTCTTGCCAGTGCTCGTAATGCGGTTGTTTGCTTTTCTATCCCTGGAGGTCCAGATTCTTGAGAATTACATGGGTTCTACCAGATAAACTCCGGATAAGTATTGGAGGTACAGTGAAAGCTCCTTCAAGGATGTACATTTGCCAAGTCGGCGCACCAGGTTGTGTAAGGACATAGAAGGGTGCTGTTTAGGTGAACGGTTTACGTTTCATAAACAGCAGATCATGTTTATAAGATATTCGGATTTGTAGGTCTCCTTGTTGTCCCCAGATTTGATTGAATAGCAGACAGGAACTCAATAGCAACCCTTGTGAACACTTCACATCATATTTTGTCAAGATGATACAACAAACCTGACCTGTCATTTCAGCCCTATTAGTGTCGGGAATATTTGTTCAGCCCTGTTGACTCAAGGGTGGTGTTCAACTGAAGTGGGTGTTTCTAGGAGGACCTTGCGTGTCTGTATGTGGCTCAGGCTTGTGTGTGAAAAACAAGCAATCAGAGATAGATGGCTTGACGGACGGGGTGTCAATCATTTGCAGTGCTCGTGTGGGCACGGGAATACCGGGCACACTCTTGCAGCTTCACGCTGACTTGTTAGCTTGGGCATTGGTTGCTTTTGACTATATTTTCTGTGACATGACACATAATTTGCGACTGAATGGTTGTGCACTCGGATGTTTTTATAGTCAGCCATTGTAGTTTTCTGGAATAGGGCCTGTGTCCCAAAGTGTTTCTTTCTCAGTCTGTTACCCAGTCATCTTTAATAACACAAAAACAACATACTGTATGCGTCAGTAGCTCTCTCTCATGACTTGTCTTCCTTTCCCTGTCTCTTCTTCTCTTTTCTGTTTGCTTGTATTCCACTCTTCCAAGACTAGCGGGCGCGTAGATTACATGCTTCTGATGCTCAGATTGCAGGTTGTGTATAAAGTCAGACCAATATAGACCAAGCTTGGAGCAACTCTCACATATCCCTCATGCGTATTTTTTGGAAGTTTCGCTCTATAACGCTGAGTCCTTTCACGGTCTGGATTAAGAGACAACCGAAATGACCCGACCCGCAACATTGACCACTTGACACAATAAATTAATGGTAGTCAATACAAGTACAGTTTTATCAAATCCATCTTCACAAATTGAATTTTTTAATTTACACTGTCAAATAGGTATTAAATTAACAATACACGTGCATTAACAGTTTCATGTTTTGTTTTTTTAACTTTATCATGTACCTAATTAGAGGTACTGAATTATAGTTAAGACGCACGCTGTCATCTTGAAATGCACATCCGCAATAGGTTTTATCAATGGCGGACTGTTTAACGTTATTCAATACATTTAATAGTTAACTTCTTTTTACACTTGTTAATGTTAAGAAATTTAACGCGAAGTTCGATTGCTGCAAAAATGTTGGTCGCCTCCTTCTTGTTCGACATTAAAGTTAAGATTTTTTTTTCAAGACTGTTTGGTAGTTTAACAGTATGGAAGGTTGTTTTTCTCACTCGTCTGACATTCAGAATGTTAAAATGTCAATTAAACCGCTTCAGTTAATTGAAGTTTTATGGTACCACAGTTTAAGCGCAGAGCAAAAATAATAACGTTTTCATTGCTTTCCGCTAAAGAAATGTGTTTAACCGTCAATGTTCCATACAGAAAATGTATACCAACTGCCAAGAAGATGCAAAGTAGCACACACTATTGTGTGCAAAAATATGTGACGGTTAAACACATGTGATGTTGATTGAACTCAGGGACGTGAATATTGTTACCGCTGTAAAACCGAATCGGCCCTAATAAAAGGCAAAACTAATTTCCCCCTCAATGTCATGAACGTGCCTCACCTCAGTGTGCTCTTTTTTTTTTTCCAATGTACTTGATTTATTTGCTAAATGGAGCGAGATGATTGCGTGACATTTCCTTGAGGGAGGTAGTGAGGGTGTTTGCGTGTATTTTACATACAGTACAAGCAAAACAAAAATGTTTGGATGCAGACCCTGGCAGCAGATTTGCAAAGCTAAGCAGACTGTTTTTGGGCTTCTGAGAACTAGTTAGCCGTGACTCACTCTGTGGTCTAAAAGGTCAAAAGATTAGCGCGCCTGAAATTGAATTTCAGCCGCAGTTTCTCATGCTAATTCTATTTTCTGCATCTCCGTACATCTTCATCTCAGCTGCTGAATGGTTTCTCTCTCCTGTACTCTTTTTTCCAGTTTGCGGAGGCTTCTTTTTATTTGCTCGTGCCTCACGATGACATCCCTCATCCTATTTGTTGTCGTGTTTTTCATAAGTGTGAATTTTGCCAGCAAGCACAAGTGGATAATTGATGAGCTTTGGCACAGACAGGCTTCACATAACGGCTGCTGTCTATTAGGTTTCCTCTTTTTCTCTTTTAAAGTCCCGATGGTCTCTTTAATAGAACATTAGCGGTTGAACTTCCTCCAGAGATTTCTTTTTTAAAACCACTCTCATTCCCGCAGAGCCGGCTGTGTTTCACTCAGACTTTTTTTCAGCGTCTGGGTTATGAACTTAGTGAAAGTTCTTCAGTCCCCACACACCAAAATAGGAGGACAATTTAATTGAACTTTGCTCACGTGCGACTGCCGAAGCAAAGGGAAAAACTCAATCGAATTATATGTCATATTACTCGCTTCTTACCTCGACATACGTACACAATATCCACCTGGAACCTGCCAGTTGTTTACACTACTATTTGTGTGCGATAATGGAAAGCACAAAACCAAAGAAGCAATTTACCCACATTTTTGAAACTGTAACCCATGTCTGTGCAAAAAATAGTGCATCCTATCTCCAAAACGCAATATTTTCTTCAAGCTTATTCTTCGTAGACTTCATTTACGCCAACGTGCTTCTAAAACAAGCCGGATGATACAGAGCAGCTCCTGTTTCACAGACGCATTCGTAGAGGTTAAATTGACGTAATCGATAGCGCTGCCCAGCCTGCAGGCAGACTCCCCTGCTCTGCAACTCTGTCACGTTGTTGGCTTGTGAGAGCAACATTGTGCTGACGTAACAGGCCTGGTCTCTGCAAGTTTCAGGGGGAAAACTGTTTTATTCATTTTTTTGGTGCCTTTTTGGAATGTAGCTTATGCTCTTCTAGCTAAAGTCGTGCTTGTTATAAGTAGGATGGGAAAATATTAGTTCTATTAGTACTGATTAGTGGAAGCAAAACTGATGCCAGACATCTTTGATTCTGTGCAAAGTTGTTTATGAGCTTCTTGTAACAACGTGTGGCATTGTCTTATTTCTTGTTCAGCGTGGATGGCACAATGTTTTGTAGATTCAGCTGATGCTTCAATTTATGGTGATCGGAAACCTCAGCAGCATAAACAACTTCCTTGATGTTGTTTTTGTTGGTGCAGCAGTCGGGAGGGCGGTCGGAATTTGAACGATAGATCCACTTTCAGCCCTGGAATTAATCTGTTTGCATGATGCAGTCAAATCCCCGCTGTCATAATCTTTTGGAGAATTCAGTACTCACACAAACTGTTGAGCAGATGCCTGCTGCTGGTGTATGTGTGCATGCTCGGGATCATTCTGATGTGTGTATGCCTTTTGAAAGGCTTCAAGCAGCTTTCAGTCTTCAGTGCCAACCAGTGAGACATTCAATATATCTTGACAAGCTACCGAAATCATTAGAAGAACCTGATCAGGCTGGCTGCAGTCCTGACCAAAACTTGTTGAATGAACTGATGAAAGATGAAGCATCTTTTAACACAACCAGAACAGTCCAGTTGCGACGGGTGCAATGCGCTGAGAATGCAAGAGCTGCAAAATTGTTTAATTTGAATTTAATTCAAACCACATCCAGTTATTTGTTTGGTGCAGCACGACTGGTAACATCCATTTTTCGTAACACGTCCTCATTCTGTTTGCCGGTGAGCTGGATTAGATTTTGGACCAGAAGTCCACCACCAATATATGGATGTTTAATTGCTCTAATCTTATTTGGTTTCCATCTTAACTCGCAGCAGTCCCCCAAACTGACTTAAAACACCAGTTTCTGCAGCTGAGATTTAATTCTGTCTTTAGAACCCCGACTCTAATGTAAATGCGATCTCTTAAAAAGAACTGTCCGAAAAAGAACCCTGAGCCGTCGCAGTCAGACATCCGCTCTGAGTCGGTCACCACAGCAACACCGCCACCAGGGACAGAGGAATTTTTGGCCACGGTTCAGACTCAGCAGTGCACCGGGGACTCGAGGTGTTCCAATAGAGGGGGTTGCTCCAGTTTTCACAAAACACCCTCAGATGGGACCGTTCTGCTGGCAGTCAACTCGCGGATGATCCTGTGGTTACGACAAAGTGCGAAGGAGGCCTGCAGACAGTTCAGAGAACATCGAAGTCGAGTCCTCACTTGTAAATGGTGCCATGACCCATTTTGGTCATTATGCAAAATATTTAATGTTATAACGCCCCACATGTCAAAGCAGCGTGGACGTCCGATCCAGAAACAAGTTGCGAGTGTATTAGACATCTTAAAAAAAAAAAAAAAAAAGATCACATTGCACCCAATCAACTGGCTGTTGGCCATCTTTCTATCTGTGCATCTATTTCTAATTTAGTCATCAACAACGGGTCTTTTGCTCGTTACTCAGGTTTTACGACAAGTGTGGCTCAACCTCGGATGGTTTCACGAGAACATGTTAACATACACTTCAACGGGTCGAAGAGGTCTGGACGTAAAGATTAGCCACGCTGTTAGCCATTCAGCCTATCGTGTGTCCGCTTGTTGACCGAGCAGCCAATCAGCTTCTCTTGAGGCTGCCTTCCTGCTGACACCTAAGGAGCATGACTAATCTGTGATTAAGTGCTGCTTGTGTCTCACATCATGTTCCCACCGTCATTCTTCCACTGTCTTTTCAACATGTGCTCTAATCCGCCGCGCCTCATCAGCTTTTCACACAAGTGGCACCGTTTATCCTGAAGTTCTGAAAGAAAATGTGCACATTGTCTCATCACATCATCTAATGTCTTCCTTTCCTAAATTCTATCCCCAGGCCTTCAAGGAGGAGTTGGAGAGTCTGATCCAAGAGCAGCAGCGCAAAGGGAACAACCCCACCGGTCTGTTGGCCCTCAGACAGATTGCTGACTTCTTCATGGCGAGTTCAATGGCCGGTTACAACACTTCCCCGCTTAGTGAGTACGCATTGCTGTGCGACTTGTCACCGTGGCAACCAGTCAACAATATCAACTGCATAACCACGCCCAGAGTAAAAAAAAAATTAAAAAAAATTATGTGTATTAAATGACACAAGCTTTCCCCTCTCGAAGGCTGATGTGCTCATCTGGGCCCAGACACCGGAAGAGCCATGCATTTTTCTCTCACTTTTGATTCTCTTTGAGTTATGACTTGCAAACTGATTCCATCAGCACATGTGGAATGTGCAACTAAATGCTGAATCATATGTTAAAGGGATCACAGCAGTCCGATCCATCTTTTTTTAAGTTAGTATTTCAAAAGGCTGCAGCAGTAAATGAAGAAATGGAAGCAAAGTACTTCAGTCAACTTCATTTATTTATTTATTTTTTTTGGTGTGAGTCTTATTCTGTATTTTCCTGTCCAGGTTTGGGGATGGTCACACCTATTAATGACTTGTACAACGTGGAAGCAAGCGCCATGGTGAAAGGAGAGAAGCTGACTCGGTGTAAATTGGCCAGCCTCTACAGATTGGTGGACCTGTTTAACTGGGCCCACTTTGCCAGCTCCTATATCACTGTAAGACTCCCAAATTCATCATTTAGGACTAGAGTCCAGATGGGCAGGCCACTCATGTTTATTAGGTATACCTGCACAATGTATTACAAAACGTTTGTCAAAACAACAAAAAAAGGACAATATTTGGGTACTTATTGTCTCTATGCATTATCCGGTGAAATTATATTTCTCAATTTCTTCAGTCTTTTTACAGATCTGCATCAAATTATATGTTTGGTTTGTTGGTTTTGTAGTGTTTTGCATAATGTTGGTAACAGATGAAATAGTGAACCTCTCCTCATTCTCTCCTGCACTCCATAAAATATCTGCCAAATCTTCTCTTCTAAGGCCAAATGGCTTATTTTGCGGTTGCCAATGACTTTTTGTTTTGAGCTTTTGATACCCCCCGGAATGAGCACTGCTACAGTGGTCAGCCTGTGTCTGCTCCAAGAATAGGCAAACCACATTAGGCAAAACACAAATCTTGGTTTGAACAATGAATTGCCATCCCACAGCAGTGTGAGGAGAAGGTTGCAGAATGTGCTACATGCTACTTCTGCTCCTGATTGTTAAATGGATAAATGATGAGTTGGTTTTTCATAACCCAAATACTCAACTTTGCTGCTCATCCCACAATTGTGGTGATAAAATGTGGTCATAAAATGTTTTTGGTTTTGCCAAGAAGTATTGTAGGGTGCTAACGCAACATATAGTAAGTGTCCTTCCTATGTGCTCATTATCATAATTCAATGTGTTCTTTAATTTTTGCTTTTACCTAATTTATTGTCTGTTAAATGTAAAATAATTGGTTAATTAATTTTTCTAAATAATAAAATCTTAGTAAAGCTATTTTAAAAACACTGTGCATTTAAAAACATTTGATTAAATCAGCAGTTAATTATAATTGAATTAATTACAAATAATCAAATCTAACCATAAACACGCAGTTTTTTTTCTTACCACATTTGCAAACGTGTCCATTTTCAGCTTTAGATTTGTGCAGTAGTACAGTAGTGTGCAGGTAAAAGTAAATCACATTTTCACAGTTTTCATAATTCTTCATTATTTTAGTCTGTCTCAATCCCTACTGCAGAGGGCTAACATCTGTCTTTTTTTCTTCCCAAGGCCCGAATCAGCAAAGAGCAAGATCACATCCTCATCATCCCCAGAGGGCTCTCCTTTGCTGAGGCCGCTGCATCAAACCTGGTAAGACTCAACCTGGCACGGTGCTAACCTTTAGAAACCGGGAAGCTTCTTCCGTTTTAGAGTTATTACCCCTCAAAGGAAACATCGAATGGAAAATATACTTTGTAATGTTTGCATACAAAATGTTAAATCTCTAAATGGCTAAGGTCATGCACCACATTGTGCCTTTGACTGAGAAGTATAGTTTGGAGAAGTATAGTTTGGTGGATTTAAAATAAATAAATAATATATTGAAAAAATTTTTAAAAAATATGCTGTGTGTCAAGTACAATTCAGATTTTTTTTATGCTATCATGGCGATATGAGAAAATAATAACATGAACCTTCCGTAAACACTGTGCCTTATGTTGTTTTTTTTTTTTGTGTACTTCGACCAAAAGACACAAAATGAAGAAACCTGAAATATTTTGCGCTGTGTACTTTTGGGCTGGTTATACTTTTAAACAAACTTTCAGCATGACTGAACCGCATAAAAAAACGTTTGTTTATGTTAATAATTAACATCGTTAAAACGCCTTTGACCTTCACTGGAAGCGGATTATGCATTCCTGTTTTGCAGGATTAATATTTTACTGCCTTCATAACTAGTTTTACAAGGCCTTTACATAGCAAAATAGCCGACGCGTCCCGCTCCTCATATATTCTGGTTTCGGTGTTGATGTGCTCAGAGTTTGATATTGATGCTATCCTAACTGTTATTGCTCTGCCTCGCTGTCAGCTCTGTTTGCCTTCGATCAGTAAAGCAGCTCAAGGTGTTTGTCCTGCTGGTTTTGCTTCCAAAAGTACGTGTAGTGTTCAAGAACTGTGCTTGTCATGTCAACAAATGTGTGTAATTATCTTCCACAACCCTCCGACCCCTTGGGCTTATTTCTCATGTTCATGTCTCGTTTGTCATGTTTATTATAGAAAACACAAAAGAAAGAAAAAAATCAATCAATTTATGATAGCGCTTATCGTGTTAATGTTTGCGGGGAGCTGGAGCCTTTCTTAGCTGATTTTGGGTGAAAGGCAAACGACACACCGGCCTGGTCCGGCCGAGGGAAATAATGGATGGATGGATTTTGTCAACCAAAGTACACTCGGCATTTAGTTTTCAGTTTTTAATCATCTGAAAGTGACTATTGAGAAGCATGAACATTTTGATCCTAAAACATTGGGAACGTATCAAAAAAAGAAGAGGTAATTGTCTCTAAACAGGTGAAATCATTCAAAATGAATATTTGTCATTTTTACACTTTCAAGCTGTGAGTTTTGTTCACATTTTTGTCATTAAGCCACGCCTTGATCAGTTCCTATCTGCCGCACCTCCCCATGTCTGACATCCAATGTCAAGGAGAGTTCACTTCAACACTCAAAGAGTTTGCTTCCATCTCTCTGGACTTTTGTTTCCAGACAAAAATGATCTTAGTATGTAGTTGATGCCGCTGCGTAGTTTCTGTTTGAGCCAAATCCAAGCCATCCGTTTCACAGGAGGTGTCAAGTGGTCCTCCTTCTTGTCCCCCGACCCCCACTTCTCCTCTGCTCTCACGTGTCATTGCGCTTTTTAGACATTTCTTATCATCCTCATTCATGCACGTCACATTTAAGATCGTTCTGACACGTCCTTTGACATCTTTCTTTATATTTAGACATGCTGTGTATGTCACAAGTGGCCTCGCAGCTGTAGCGTCGTGTGACTGAGCAGCAGCTACTGAAGGACACGGGAGGGCGAACTTGACATGTGATGGATGCAAATCAATGTTCCGTTTTCTGTCAGCTGCATTTGTCTGTGTGTGTGGACATCGGTGGTGGCGGTTGCCCTGCTTTTGAACAATCAATATATTATGTGCTAGTGGCGAACGCGTAGTTTGCATTTGAGTGAGTTTCTAAATGTGAGCTGCAAACGGAATACCATACGTACATTTGGTCAATTCTGACAAATGCTGTCCGAAAGACAAAAAGCCAAAGAAACGTGCAATTTTCTACTGGTTATTCTCTGAAAGCAAGATATGGCACTAGTGATGGGTAAATGAAGCTTCAAATGTGCTTCATGAACCAGTTGTAGTATTTTTGGACTCCTGTAGATGGCGCTCTTTGTTCAACATTGAGCTGAAAGGGAACTGACTTGCCATTTTTGAAACCCTTCATTTAACCCAACAGTGCCATCTAGAGGACCGAAAAATACAATAAGTGGTTCATGAGGCAAATTTGATGCTTCATTTTCCCATCACTACATGGCACCACACTGCTCCTAAGGGGTCAACACATGCACAGCCGGAACAGACGATATTTGTTTTTATTCATTATTTATTTAATCGCTCAGATTTTTCCATTAACTGTCTTACAAATGATTTTCTTCATGTCCTTTATAGTTGAGTTTTCAAGGATTCGAGGAGTTTGACTTCTCTCAAAATTCAAGGAAGCGATTATCCAAGGACCTTTTTTTTTTTGTTATACCAACACCGATTTCCGCATGATATGATGCGAAATGTGATATCAGGGGCCCCAGGTCAGTCCAGTATAACAGCCCAAGATAACGAGTATTTTTACATGAGATAAAATAAATACAATACAGAGATAAGGAGATACTTATTTGAATTTGTTTGAATGTGTGCAAAGATGCATTCTTCTTCTTCTTATTCTTAAAAAAAAAAAAAACAATGAAATTGTGGTTCCGAAAAACCGTCTATTCTGTTTGTGTTCAACAGAGTGAGGTGAATGTGATTCATGTCCGTCCTACTGCATGATGGATGCCCTTTCCTGTTGCAACAACTCACACTCACAGTTAGTGTTGTGAAAGAGAAATATGATCTTGTGGTTTTCTGCTTTTTATCAGAACAGCATGTGGTGGGAGGGCATCATGGCTGCAGGCCATCGAGGGTTTCTGTTTGCGATTAACTTTCTGCCAGAGCCTGACATCTGCACACACTTTGGTCATTTCTTTTTCTTCCGCTTCACACATCTGTCTTTTTGGCCAGGTGTCTTCATTCTCTCCCGTTTGTTAACGTCTTCTATTCTTACTCGCAGGTCTTGTACCTCTCTGCTCCCAATCATCCAATAATGTGTTGCCGTACCACAACAATATCATTTTGTATTTTCATGTCCAGAGAAGGATCTCATAGACGAGAGGAGCCGTTGTTTATTGAGTTGGCTCTTTTTATAATTATAGATGATGGATGCCTTAAGATTTATCCGCTTGATTGTTTTAGGTACATGGCAGAAGTTATGTAAGCTTTTAATGTAAAACCATTTTATGGTACAAAAGGTGTGATGCCAAGTTAAAATTTTTTTATGTTAGGGATGAAAGGTTGGGGTTCAAAACTTGGGAAAAAGAGCCGGTTGCTTTTTGCAGCTGTTGAGAAGACTCAGGAGCTTGTCTGCAGATGAAGAATTAAGATTTAGTATTGTTTATTGATTATCGTCTTCATATTGACCAAAAAGACGATGGAAAAAAGTTGTACTGACTTTCCGCTGCTTCCCCAGATGAAAGTCAACATCATCGGCGAAGTGATCGAGCAGGGATCCACCAACCTGAGCATCGACTCAGCCGGTTTCAGCCCCCACGCCGCCATCTACTCCATACGTCCAGACACCCGCTGCGTCATCCATGTGCACACTCCAGCTACAGCTGCTGTAAATTTGTTTAAACACCTACTCAATTTGAAAATACCTCAAAACTATAAAAGCAAACCTGAGAAAATTAGACAATTTGGTTGTAATTAGAAATGAATAAACTTAAACGGAGACAAATCTCACGACATAGGTTCGCACACAAATGAGCTGTCCCACATTGGTGCCACAGATAAATCAATACTATAAAATATGGAAATAAGGATGAACTCATCACAAATTTACAACAGTCATGACTTACTCCAGTGTGTGAAGGGCAACAGGTTACGTATGTACCTACTGCCACCTAGTGGAACAGAATGTAATTGTTGTACACACCCACCATGTATTGCTGGCTGGTTAACAATGTAACATTATTTGCATCTTTGTTTTCTATCATAATTTCGGTACCGATTGGATAATATCTAATGGCACTCGGGATGATCTTCTGACACGCTGTTAGTTAGAAATCACCGACTTAGTTGGAGCTTATTCCTCCCTCCTGTTTTTTGTAGGTGTCCTCTATGAAGTGCGGCATCCTGCCCATTTCTCAGGAGGCGCTCATCCTGGGTGACATCGCCTACTTTAATTACCAGGGTAGCCTGGACGAGCCAGCCGAGCGCAGAGAGCTGCAAAAAGCGCTGGGACCGACAGCAAAGGTAGGAAAGGCTTCATCAAGTCGCTTGCCTCCATCACCTGTGTGGGGTTTTGGGGCATCGTACTTTATTCCAAGCAGACGCTACTTTGCATTGGTGGGGGAAAAAAAAAAAACTAATAATATATATATATATATATATATATATATATATATTATTTATATATATATATTATTTATATATATATTATTTATATATATATATATAATATATCTGTGGGTGTCTGCCCAGTTTAGTGTTGTGGTTTTGGCTGTCAGTAAAACGCACAGTGAAAAGAACAAACAGCACTTGCTATGATTAAAAATTAAATACATAACTATGCATAAATATGCTTATGTTTTGAAAGGTTCTGGTGTTGCGGAATCATGGCTTGGTTGCTCTGGGTGAAACTATGGAAGAGGCCTTTCACTACATCTACAATGCGCAATATGCTTGTGAAATCCAGGTACGGTCAAGCAGAAAAGTCTCTTGAGGAACCGTGCCAACATCTTTTGTCTTTATGTCCAACAGAGATGAAGCAGTTTATTTTTAAAAGAGAACCAATAAGAAGACAATCATGCGTGACTAAATTGGGGATTTTTCACATTTTAGCCAGTCTTTATTTTCACTGTTTTGCCATGTTGTTGTGTCCAAATCTCCTACATATCTGACTGGTCAAGCAAAAAAAAAAAAAAAAAGAACCTTAATCCAACAGCAAAGCCCAGATTAATTTCTATAAATAAATCCCTCCCAAGCATGTTTGTTGTACAATGTATGATTTATTCCTGAGTGTTATTGAAGTCCTGTGTCTTTTGCAAAATGACATTTTTGTCCCTGCGCAGATGAGAAAAGTGTATTTCTTGCACGCCATTGGCACAAATTCAACATGCGGAGGATTTTAGTTGGCGGTATTTATTTGGCAGATGTTTGTTGATAATAATAATAAATAAAAAGTCCATCTGTCAAGTGTGTTGCATAAGCGGACGTCCTTCTCCCCTTTGTGGCTGTGTTTAGGTGAACGCCATCTCCTGTGCTGGAAGCATAGACAACCTCTTTGTGCTCGATCAAGAGAAATACAAATCACGAGTGCACGCCGTGGCCTCCACAGTTTCCACACACGTGAGCAGTCCGTACAAGTGGAAGGTCGGCGAGCTGGAGTTTGAATCTCTGATGAGGATGCTGGACAACCTGGTGTGTCAAATCGCCATGTATTAATTTATCCTGACTCTCCGGTGAGCCTCCTTTATTGATTATGTCATTTATTGTTTCCTTCACAGGGCTACAGGACAGGTTATGCCTATCGCCATCCCATCATGCGTGAGAAACCGAGGCACAAGAGCGACGTGGAGATCCCCGCCACTGTCACGGCGTTCATGTTCGAGGAGGACGTTGACGCCACGCACTTTCCCTTCAAGTTCCTGCAGCAGCGGCAGCAGCGGGAGAAGACGCGCTGGCTCAATTCGCCCAACAGCTACACCAAGGTCAATGTGGAGGGTGGAGACGAGCGTTACAATCACAGCAGGACGACCACGGTGAGCGCAATTTACATTGTAATAATGCAAACGACATAAAGACAAGGTTCACAACTCGAATGGCTCACATGAATATGTTGTGTAATTTTTAATTGTGATCAATTTTTCTGAATGTCAGCCTCTGCATCTAGCACTCTAGTGTGATACCACCATGCCATCTGCTGGTCGGACACGGAACTGTTTCACTGTGATTTAGATGATTCTTTTTAAACATGATGCTAAATATCACTGTTTTGAAGTTTTTCTGCCAGGGTACATACACTCGCATTCACAACTATGGAAAAAATCTTCCATTAATCTAAGAATAAGGTCTTTTGAATGGGGTGAAACATGCGTAACTTGGAGGTAGGCAAGAATAGAGAGAATTCATGCCATGGTCTGAGACCTTATTCAACCTAAAAAATTTGAGGTGGCCGTGCTACTCACTCTGTCTCCGTGCCACACTAATTCAAATTTAATTTTAAAATAAATATCAATTTACATTCAATGATCTTTCTTAAATTTTTATGTGATGGGATGCATCTATCTCCTTTCTTCTGGGGCAGGAGCTTGATGAGATCATTAGAATAATAAATTCAAAAACTATTTTATACTGACAGCTCTGTTATTATTATTATTTTATTATATTATTATTATTTTATTACATTATTATTATTATTTTTATTATTTTATTTTTTTCATTACATTATTGGTATTATTATTTTATTTTTTTCATTACATTATTGGTATTATTATTTTATTACATTATTATTATTTTATTACATTATTATTATTATTTCCATTCACAGTGGATGAAAGCAGAGGAGACTGGAACGCCGATCAGAATTGAGGACCCCAATCAGTTTGTCCCTCTCAACACAGACCCCAAGGAGGTATTGCAGAAGAGGAACAAAGTGAGTCACACAATCATGGATGAATGGATTTTAACGGACAAGATTTAAGGAGTAAGCAAATGATGAGGAATTAAAGATGGCTTTCTCACATTTTTTTTTTTTTTTATGATGACTGCAAGTTTCATTATTTTGCCCTTAGTCTGATATTATTTTAACAACAATATTGTACCGCTATCGCAACCGCAGCTTTCTCGCAGCTTTTCTAGTCACTTAAGCAATAAAAATATGCACACAGGTATGTATGCAGACCGCGCATTCGTGTGTCATCTATGCTTGTTTGCACTAGGATAGTCATGAGGAAGAAAATTCAGTGTAGCCAGAAATTGTTATAAAACCTCAGAAGAAATGAGGGAATTGAAGCTGTTTGGTTGTTAATACAAATACAGATTTTTTTATTTTTTTTACAGCTGCAATATTTTTCCAAATGTACTTTAGCCCTGATTGTGAGGAACTACTAGGAATTACTATCTAGATTGACTTTCCATTTTCAGGAACTTTAAGGACCCATTGTTCATATGCATTTTTTTATTCAATGTAACAAATTTAAGTAATGTGAGAAATTCATTCCATGCAATACATTTTGGGATATTATGCAAGTATATATGTTTTTTTTTTTATTTGTCATTTGGAGAAACAAAATAATACTCAATTGTACTGCATGCTATACAATTTGATTTTCCTGAACTGGACCTCTCTATTTGTGTACTCCTTCTCAGAAGTGACCCAGCAGTTCACAGCTGGATTAGTAACACAACATTATTATTTTATTCTATATTTTTTAATTTCACTTTTTGTTTAACAGATTAGAGAGCAGAATCGGTGCGACGTGACGACGTCAGGGCCGCGCTCACAGCACCTCGCTGGCATCCCAATTGATCAACCACGACGGGTAAGATGGAGATTACATTACATCAGTGTTTAAAACATCATAAAATATAAATAAAAACCAACAAATTAGCAGGGATTGCCACTTAAGGTTTAAGAAGATTTTTCTTTGAAGTTTTTATTCGCCAAAGGCCATGTAGCGGTTCACATAGCACTGAATGCAGCTGATGTGGGGTCAATTCTACTAAATGTCCCTTTTACAAACACTTTGTAATTGACTCGTGACAATGAGAGGGTGTAGCCTGCCTTTGGCCTAAGCCTTTAGTGTCTGCAGGTCCAAAACTTTTAACTTATACGTGGTCGATTAGTAACACTTCATGACCACAAGGGGGAGCCAAGTCACGACATCTTACTGGAAACGCTAAATTACAGTATCATTCAATTTCTTTCCATCTTTCCGTTCATTGATGGAGCTCTCGACATAGAGTTATTGACATTCAAAATTAATACATATTGATGTAAAAAAAAAAAAAAAGGCATTTAGACATAACTTTTTAATGCTGACCTGAGTGTGATTGGTATCTTGTGTTGAAGGCTCAAGTGCAGATACACATTCTGGTAAATACCCACAAATGTTTATCAATGGTTGTTTGGAGTGTTTGAAATTTTTCCTCACTTTTTTAATTTATTTTTTCACAGCATAGCATGTTTTGTCACATAAAAACGTTTGCGTACAGTATGTTGTATTTGTTCATCAAATCATTGTGCAGTGCTCTTAATTGGATGTTAACATGTAATGGCGTGTTTAAATACTCAAACGTGCAGATTTTATTTTACAGGTGTGGTTGAGGGCGTGGTTTGTGTGCATGCATGTGACTTACCACAGTGACAATGTGTGTGTGTGTGTGTGTTTCAATGTCTAGTCTGTGCACTTTTAACATTTCCCTTTCTGGGTTAAAGATGTCAGAACACGTCTGTCTTGAAAGTTTGAAGTGGTCGTTGTAGTTTCCCACAGTCGAGAAGTTTTAATGTGGCGATGCTAAAATATGTTTTCAAACTGGAGTGGATGTTTGATTTTGAAGTTACTGATTGTAATTCATTCTTTTGGTGCCTTTTTTGCCTCCGAATGCCACCCTCCTAACTGTTTGTGTGTGTTCGTGTGTGTCCACGGCAGCCATACGTGCCCACAGAGGATGAGCAGATGGCCCCGCTGCCTCCCAACCCTTTCAGTGAGCTGTCACAGAAAGACTTGCAGGAGTATCGCAAAAACGTGGAAAGCAAGCAATTTGGTCTCGGTAGGTGGTGCACGGCCACACACACCCACACACACACCTACTAGTCTTCTATTTATTTTTCATGACATTTCGTGCTGAAGTAGTGCATGCTCAACGATGAATAACACACCTGGTTATTTGCGCTCAGAGACAAATAATATTGTCGATGGTGATTTAGGTGTCGGCTCATGTGCTAAATAAAAGGCACGTGAAGAAAATAAAACATTTTGGTATAACTAGCCTAAGTTTTTTTTTAATTTGTTCTTAAAGGGGAAGTCAACCCCCAAAAATATTTGCAATAAAATGTTACGCGCCTGCACGATTTTAAATCTGGCATTCTGATTAATATTGTGTTTGTGGAATATAAGTTAAACAGCAAAATCCACCCCTTTTTAGCAGTCGCAGGTTCCGTTTTGTCACTCTCTGTCGATTAAAAATGACATCACTGTTGCTCAGGGCTCAGGTAATGACCAATCACGGCTCACTTGTTTTCTGAAGATGAACCTTGAGGACATTTTCCATCGACAGAAGTGACAAAATGGCCGCCCTGTGAGATGGTTACAAACAAGTGGATTTCACTGATTCACCCGTATTCCGCAAACGTAATATTAATCAGAATGCCATGTTTAAACTTGTGAAGGTGCATTGAACATGTTTTTGGAAATCATTTTTGGGGTTGACATCCCCTTTAAGATTTCAAACAGGATTAAATGTGAATTTCATACAGAGTGACTGACTTGGCCTTAATATGATGCAAACTATCCCAGTTTAATGCCATCCAGCAAAGATCTGTATTAGCAAGTCTGCTTTGACAAAGATATTAATGCTTTATTTCTGTGCACAAACATACACTGAATAGCAAATGCTAATCATATTAGCTCTCGGCCTTTTAGACAGGCACGGGCAAAATTAATAGTGAACGGATAGATTATTCAGTCTCAACATTCTGCATTCTTCTTAAGACTTGCCACCTTGCATCCATTACATGTGTTCATTCATTCATACGGCGCATAAATACAGTGTCCGTGTGTGTAGCGTGTGGGCACAAGAGGCCATTATGACTAAAATGGCAGAACGAACAGACAGCAGGTCTTTACACCCGCCTCATGACTGCCGGTCGTTGCTATGACACGGTTGCCCCCGCAATCCCGCGAATCCCCAGTGGCCAATCTGGATGCCAGCTGGAGACCGTCTGGACTGACCTAAAACATGACTTGGCTACATGCACACACAAATAGGCCCAAGCGGTCATTCCAAAAGGCAAAAGTGTATGTTAAATAAGGTATTTGCGCTCTTGAAATCTTACTAGGACGCCTGTAAATTTTCCAAAGACACGTAAGCACGGACATGAAAGAAATCAGCAGTTTCACAGTCAGTTAGCGCAACCTGAATGCATGCGCGTGTTGTGAGCGAGGCCTCTCTGAGCGCAATGTGTAACCCTGAACGTGCTAATTAACGTGTCATGGTGATTTGGGAGCGTCTTTTGTGAAACAGTTCAAACATATTCCAACCACTTCTGCTGAACTGCACTGGCACATTAACTGGACTAACAAATGTAACATCTCATAACATTAAAAAAATAAAAAAAGGGCCTGTTTGTGATCCGTTTGCCATACTTTTGCCACCAATTCCAGCCTTTATTTATTTATTAATTCATTAATTTTTTTATTGTTTTTATATATATATATATATATATATATATATGTAGAGAGAGAGAGAGAGAGAGAGAGAGAGAGAGAGAGAGAGAGAGAGAGAGAGAGAGAGAGAGAGAGAGAGAGAGAGAGAGAGAGAGAGAGAGGAGGAGAGAGAGAGAGAGAGAGAGAGAGAGAGAGAGAGAGAGAGAGAGAGAGAGAGAGAGAGAGAGAGAGAGAGAGAGAGAGAGAGAGAGAGAGAGACTTTTTTTAATATACATTTTACACCGAGTGCTGAAATAACTGTCAAGATTATAATATTCAAGAAAGAGAAACCATACTCTCAAAAAAAAAGCTGAAAAGGAATCCAACAAGAACGCTGTCAAATTTTCAGAAGAGCATCTGTCCATGTCTGAATCCTAACTTGTGTGTGTTATCACTAATCTCTTTACTCGCCCGCCCCCCCCCGCCGCTTCCCTCCTGACCCATCGTCCCAATCCCCGCACCCTCTCCCCCTGCTGTTTTTCCCCCGCTTCAATCCACCCAACTCCACCCCGCACTGCCATCCCGCAATCCGCTCATCCCGCTACCAACCCCCACCACCCCTGCAGATGGCGAGCACGAGCTAACCTCGGACGACGGCTCCACGCTCTCTCAGTCTCTGTCTCTCACCCAGTCCCCACAAAACACTCCAGCTAAAGGTATCAATCGCTGCATCCGAGCCGCCTCTTTATGCATTTTTCAGCTTTTTATTATTATAAGGCTTGGACAACAAAAAAAAAACTAAGAAACTCAGCCTGAGCTGCTTTTGGCTACCCCTCACGCGCTGATGCTCACACACAATTGTTGGGTCACCACCCCACACTAGGCCCCTCCTCTTAAAGGCACATGCACGCATTTTACTCCGATGCTACAATACAAAAATGTGTTCAGAAATATTTATTATATTTATTCTATACGTCCTTTGCATGCGAAGCCAGTAGGATTACGTCATAGAACCGTTCCTTTTTAAATAGTAGCGAACAACACCACAGGATTGACTTCCTGTCAGCTCATAGCCCAAAAACATACAACCGCACGCCAGCAATGGCAATTAACCCGCGGCGCTGCACGGACTCATGGGAGCCATATTTTACGACGGCGCTACTGTGAGGTCAGCCAGTTGTGCTTGAAATCGGGTCACTTGTTACGTGTTTCATTTTCAGAATGACCTCAGTTGTGTCGTTCGCTTTCCTTTTGTGCCACGAAAATAACCCGAGAAGTGGCGATAACGTTTCATTAGAGTTATCCAATACCAGTGGCCTGCTTTCTCGAACGTGCGCTGACGAGCGCAGAGGAGCAGATGTGACACTCGCAGGCTGTTACGTGAACAGAGGATATAGTCCGCTGGTCCAAAGCGAGCCCCCGCCCAGCCTTTTTTATTTATTTATTTTTATTTATTTTTTTTTTAAGGTGAGAGGAGGACAGGCTCTTTTGGCTCTCAGGTCAATAGGTTTTACAGTGCCATGTTATAAAATATGTAGAGCACGAGGGCAGCGGAAGTGCAGCACACACCTGAAATGCTGTTTGTGTGCCCAACCGAGTGACACATTTACTATACGGGTGCAGTGTAGGGCATTAAAAGCATGCGCGATAAATCCTAATGAAGTCGAATTTAATGTACTCGCTGTCCTAGTTTCAACTCAGGAGGATGATTCCACGACAGTTTCTTCATCCATCACAGTGAACAAAAAAATTGTTATTACAATTATATTAATTATAGAGAACCAAATTGATACATTATAATGTCACACGTTTTACACTTTTATTTATTTCTTGAAATCAATACTTCATATATGAACTAAATATGTACCTGATGAAAGAACCAAAGTCTCAGGAAATAGTTTTGTATTTATTTCATTTTAATATTTTGCGTCAGTGCTGAGTTATAAACAATCAAATAGAGTGCGTAGTGTTGCCTCGTGATGGGGAAAATGAAACTTCAAGATGTTTCATGAACCAGTTGTTATATTTTCGTGTCCTCTAGATGGCACTGTTTGTTTAAATAAAGGGTTTAAAAAATGGCAAGTCAGCTCAATGTTGAACAGAGAGTGCCATCTACAGGAGCCCAAAAATACTACAACTGGTTCATGAAACACATTTGAAGCTTCATTTACCCATCACTAGGTATGTTGTCGCACTATAACGGGATATGATATCAAACTGGATTATACAACTAATAAAACAAGGACAAAATTATTGCTCTTGTTTTTTTTTTCGTTTTTTTTTTTTACTTGGAAGTTAACATTTAAGTGAGCCAAAGAAAATGAGATTAAAAAATCCGTTCAACATGCGTTAGTCATTAATGCATGGCATTTATGTGGATTGAAACAGTACAATGACTGAGGTATGACAAGATGTCTGAATCTCTCCACTAACAAATGCACATGAATCACGGCTAGGATTTTCATCTGAAAGACTCTTGTTTGGAAAAAATATAGAAAGTTAACATTTTGTACTTGACGCTATGCAAAATGGTTCGTTGACTCTCATCTCATCTCAGGGCATGACCCCTGATCACATAAAGGCAAAAAACTATTTTACTTTTGAATTATTCACCTGTCACCGTAAAGGGAACGTAAAATGCCTTATAAATTTGACACGCCACAAACAAGAGAGTTGTTAACAACTCTGGCAAGTTTGAACCAAAATTAAAATAAGGCTCCAGAATCGTATAAAATAGAGACCTCCTCCCAGCTGTCGGACGCTGTATGCACTGAAAACATTCCCAACTAAATGTCATCTATCACTCAAATACGTTGTATGTCTGGTAGTTTGCGCCTTAGGGTGAATAACGTGTGCCGCTGTGTTCAATAATAATAATCTTTCCTTCAAGTGTCTGTTGTGTGGACCCACATACCGATACAACAATGTGTCGCAACAACAAGTGACGAGCCCGTCGCCATTCTGCCCGCGAGTGAATAGGACAAGTATGAGTTTCACTCTGGGTGAAGGCCTTTATCAATCATACTAAAAGTTAATTTTAGTGGTTTCATTATTTTCCTAGAGCATCCTGTACTATTAATGTTGTTAAAGTGAAGAAAAGAAAAAAAAGAAGTTGACTCATATGATTTGTCTTTTGCGGGCCACATAAAATGAGGTCGCGGGCCAGATCTGGCCCCCGGGCCTTGAGTTTGACATCTGTGTCTCAGCGTAAAATAATGATGACATGTGAAGAAATGCACACATTTTTAGCTTTGGCTCTGTATTGTTTCCTGTCGTCTCTCAGATTATTTATTTGGATGAAACGTAATTTCTGTCACGTTTGTTCAGTGGTTTGACCTTTCCGGCATCTCCGCAGTCAACCACGCCGGCCTGATGAACGGCAAGGACAACCATTGCGACGCGGACGACGAGTTGTGCAAGCGGGTCAGCCAGCTCAACACCAGCGCGGAGAGCGTGGAGCTGACGATGCGCTCGGGCGACAAGATCGAGGAGGTGTTGTCCCAGGAGAGCTCGCCCTCCAAGTCGCCCAACGCCAAGAAGAAGAAAAAGTTCCGCACGCCGTCCTTCCTCAAGAAGAACAAAAAGAAAGAGAAGATGGAGGCCTGAGCGCCGTTAAGATCGATCCATCGGAGAGGGCATCTTTTTCCTCGTTTGTCTTTTATGTTGTTGATTTTTTTTTTTTTTAATCCTTTTCAGAGTTTTTAGATACGAAGAAATGATTTGGAGAAAAAAAAATGAATTGGTTTGGAACAAAAAAAAAAAAAAAAAAAAAGTTTCCCAGGCAGATGGAATGTGGTCGGGCATTTTCAAGTGAATCACGTATGCAGTACTTTGAAGTTGGCTCAGTGACATGCTGCACAACGGTGCTGAAATTAGAATTAAAAAAATATCATGCTTAAAAAAAAAAAAAGAATCTCTCAAGTCAAAAGCGCGCATCCTGCACATTTTTTTTTTTTTTAAATCCTCATCTGATGGTCCTCTGCCCGTGCATTGAGTCACTGAGAGGCTGCATGACAGATGACATCACACTGGACAGCTTGCTCTCCCTCAGTGGACGCAAGCTATGTGTCCATTTGTTTACGGGGCACTTCTTATTATCGTGCACCACTTTTCTTGTTTTTGCGTTTCTACAGCATCGACACACGTTTACTCACCAAACTGGAGTCGTGCGCCTTTTGGCATTAACATCTCAAAAGAGCCAGCAGGGCTCTGTATATTTATGTAGCATTCTCCTACTTTATTTTGGGACAAACCCGAATTTATTTTTTTTTTTTTCCATGTAGTTGAAGTCATCACCTGAAATCTGACCTTTTTTTTTTTTTTTAATTGAGCATTTGCTTATAGCCAGCATCCTTTTGTACTCATTTCTAAGCTTTTTCCCGGCGCCTATTTTGTCTTTTGCCAGCAGGAGAAGTGATTGTTCACGCTATATTTTAAAGTAGAGTACATAAATATAACGCAGATATATTTGACAACTGGATATGTCGGCTATAGATTTGTAACTATATATTTTTTTATTTTTATTGTGCTGCACTTTCCACTGTGGTGTGGGACGGTTTCACCAGTGAAGGAGACTGTGAAGTTGTATGTGGTCAAAATTGAGCAAGTAGCAAAGCGAAGACCTAGAAAGTGAAATCAGTATGAAGAAGGAAAAACAGAAAAAGGCTTTTTCATGTGCAAAATGATGTCTGCACTCAGCAAAAAATAGTTGGGGGGGGGGGGAAACAGGAAGTGTGTAGTGCCAATGCGTCTAACATCACCAGTCGCCAGCTGAGATGAGAATAATAGAAGTATTAGGGCCTCACTGGGGAGGGGAGAGCAATTTTACAGGATAAAAAAGTTGTAATGTGAGAAAAATACAGTGTCCAATATTTCCATGCAAATTGAATTGCACTCATTCTCTGCGAATAGTATTAAATGATTGTTAAAAACATTTCAGGTTGTCAGAATGTTTCAACAAATTGAAGACAATTTATTATTTTTTTAAAATATTTTTTTAACACTTCCATTTTCAAAATACCAAAACTTTGGTAAATAATTTTTTGGTTGAGTCTAAATTCTTTCCTAATAAAATTAGGATAATTCTAATATGACTTTGCTGCTCTTGTAAAGTCACCATTTTTTCCCCCTCATACTTTTCTGACTTTATTCTTTAAAAATAAAAAAAAAACATCTCAACTATGTTCTTGTAAAATGAATAACTATTCTTGGAATATTGCAAGTTTAATCTCGTAATTTTGCGTTTGTTTTATTCATCTGTTTTCATCTGTTTTTTTTTTTGTTAAATTAAAATTAACCATTCGTGTAATGTTTTTTTTTGTAAAATTAAAATTAACCTCATACATAAATAAATAAATATATATATATATACATATATATATGATTTTATTCTTGGACAACAACAGTTGTTTTTATTTATTTATTTTATTTTTTTTAGCGGTCATGTTTTTTTTTCCCCCCACTTTTCAGTCTGGCCCTAATACTCCAGTGCAGCGACTCAAGTACGGCGCAGGGATGACTCTTGTACAGTGTTGATTCTATATTCGCTGAAAGACTATGTGATTAAAGCCATATTGTATTGTTTTTAGACAAGGGGTTGTGATCCAAAATGTGGCTTCACTGACCCCGACAAGACCTCTTGTTTAATCCCCTTAATGACTGCATGGCCCCTACTCTCGGGCTCAATAACAGCACTCTGCTTCTCTCCTTCAAACGCAGCTTTTCAAGTGCACATTCGATCCGTCTCTAAGCCCGTTTCACTCCCCACGTGCAACGTTTTTGGCAAATGTGATATTTGGCAGATGACCCGTAGTTGACCTGCACTACCCGCCATCCCCCCCCCCCCCCGCCCCGGCGGGATGCACCATGGACCGATATCAAAGCCAGCAGTGTATGTTAAGTTGTGTCCAATGTTTGATTTTGGCCAGCAGCTGGCTGGGGTGCGTGAAAGTGTAAAACGGAGAAGGGAGGAAGTGATGCGACACATTCTAATAGCAGCATGCTTTCAGCTTCTTTCATTGCATCTCTCGTCTTTGTCATCCTCCGTTGCTATATTTATTCTGTTTGTTCATTAAGTATTTTATGGGCATAAATGGATGTGCATTGTTTCATTTTGACTTTTTTGGTTTCTTTGCACCTTTCGCTACTAATGCTTCCCAATCCATGTTTTCTGTTTAAAAAAAAATTTTAAAAAAAGACATTTGCTTTGGCATGCCACAATGAGGCCAAGCGAATTGTTGACCTGTGAACAGCCCCCCCCAATTATATAAAAGCTAATCTATGGAGTTGCTTTTAGGTGTATTGCTAATCAGTGTACATTCACAAATAAACTGTATTTTACCAAAATAAAAGCTCATTTTCATCCTTCTCTGCATTCATGTCAATCAAAATTTTGATTTTGAATTTAATCCATACACAATCATGTTTTTTTTTTGCAGTCTCATCCATTTTTGCACCCGTGATGATTGTTGGTCGCGGTGTCGCACTCCAAATGAGACGAGGTCTATTATGAATGGAAAGTAACGGGTTCCTTTTATTTGCCTTGGATGGGAAAAGATATACAACCTGCGTGTCTGTGGAATGTTCAATCACATTGACGACATTGGTTGAGTCTTGACTAATAACAATGGGACAATGAGAGGCACAGGAAATGTGGACCTTCTTGACAGGAATACCAAAGCCATGAGAAGAGGCCTTTAGAATATCATGAGAGAAATGCACAAGCTTCTTTGCCCTCAAAATAACTTTCGCAAAATACCCCATTACGCCAAATATATAGAGTGCTGCTTCATATCCTTTCACGGGTCAATGTCACTATGACAGAATCACGATCATCATGAAAATATAGCAGAAAAATGAAATGATATCTTAAGAGGCCAAACGTGCATCCATACAGTTGAGTGTTTCCGTTATTTTATGCCATTTTTTTGGCATGTCAGACAGACGGCAAATTCAGTGGAAAAGCTCAGATTATTTTTTTTTTGCCGGGGGGGGGGGGGGGGGGAGTCTCAAAGGTACCGTATAATGGTATTGACTTCTTAAACTGTTTTCCTAACGATCCTTAGCACTCTTCATTGATTGGCTATGAGAAGTCTTGTCCTTCTACTACCTAAAATGCACCATTTGGCATCCATCTTGTTTGCTGCAAGTTACCAAATATGTTCCCTTGCCGTTTAAATGCCTGCAGATAGTGATGGGTAAATGAAGCTTCAAATCGGCTTCATGAATCAGTTGTAATATTTTTGGACTCCTGTAGATGGCGCTCTCTGTTGAACATTGGGCTGAAATCACACTGACTGGCCATTTTTTGAAACCCTTTATTTAAACCAACAGTTCCATCAAGAGGACTGAAAAATACAATAACTGGTTCATGAGGCAAATTTGAAGCTTCATTTTCCCATACTTCCAAAGAATGGCCATCCCTGAAATTCCATTCCGACTTTGTTTTGCACTGCCAGTGTGCCTTGACCGCATTGCTGCCTGCTAACGCTCAAAATGTGTTTCCAAGTGATGTCTTGAATGGATGAAAGAGTTAAAATATATGCGAGTGGCATATGTACCGCTTCGGTTAGTGGCCCTTAGGGAAGACATAACTAAGAGTTTGTCTTCTCTTTGGGAAATGAACAATACATATTATAGTGCAATAATGTAATCTGTTCTGGCTTTGCTTTGGTCTGACGAGCCAAGGTGAGGCTGAGTGTTTATTTGCCGGTTCCAGTTGTGGATTTAATGCTTCGTCGGTATTTACATTCTTGCGATGGATGCCGGGTTTCTAATGAGTTCATAACTTTGATGATCTGCCAAAAGCATGTTGTTAGGCAGCAACCATGACATCTGCAAGCCAGAAGCTAAACGGCATTGTTTGTTTACGTTCTATTAGAATTTTTTAGAAATCCCTTCATTGTCATTGTACTCAAGTGTGCAACGAGATTAGATTCTAACAATGTTGGCTAAAATGCAAGGCAGTTCAACTTCTTGTCCCGTAATACGTTCTTTTATCCAGTTCTGTTTTCATAACAGCCAATCATTTTTGTATTGTTTTTTTTAAGATGGATAATTAGTTTTTGACAAAAATCAACAAAATGTGGCAAGCTTTTGCGAGCCACATAAAATGACCTGAAGTTTCACACCTGTACTTTCAATGCCTACTGAACTGTTGTCATGCCAAATATTGGATCGAGATCCAACTTTTGTGATTTTAGAGCAGGGGTGGGCAAACCTTTTGAGTGGGTTCTAAAATTTGACAGTGGGGCCGGACCAGGAGCAGATGGATGGAGTGTTTTGGTAACCTTACCTCATCGGAGAATTTTAAATGAAAGTGAACAAAAACATTACAACAATATATGTCTTTGAAAAACCACAGTATTTAGAAAAAAAAAACATGAACAAGATTTATTCATTTAATTTTTTCAAGTTCAGCGGGCCGTTTTAAAACATTTAATGGGCCTCATGTGGCCCCCGGGCCGTAGTTTTGCCCACACCTAGAGGCATCTACTTAATATTGCAGGTTGCACTGCCTAATGTTGCATTTTCCTGGTTCATATCTATCAAGTATAAACAGAAAGAAACAACGTATCACCCTGCACAAGCACGAGCCAAAAAAGCTATTCTTAAGAAGGAAGCATGCTGAAAGTTAACAGAGAAACTTAACTCCACTGCAGCCCTAATAGAAAGGCGTCGAGGAGGGAATGAGAAGATGAAATGGACCAGACCCAATTTCTCCTCGTCACGACTTTGTGAAGAATCACGGCTGTAGCTTGTGTGTATTATTTACAGCCCGGAGTGTGAGCCAGTGGATGTGATCGCTCTAGTTCAGCACTTGATTTGGCAAAGCTCCTGATATAAACAATAAAAACTCATCCAATGACTCAGCAGCATTTTGTGAGTGTCATGACTTCAACTCGTTGCGTCAGCTCGATGGCGGCTGCTGACCGTGTCACACGCACACACACACACACACACACACGTCCACTGCTCTTCTCTTTCTATCAAGGTGATTCCAGTGCGTCCAGAGGACGCTCACCTGATTTGTGATCATTATCTCGCGGCAGCATATGGAAACACAGCAATAAAAGAGATTAAACTATGGATCCCCTTTGGAGAAAATTGGTTCCAGATCAATAATGCTTCATTACATTAGTGCGCTGTTGTGGCAGGAAAACATAATTGAAAGGATGGAAAATGGCCGTTTATTGTTTTTGCTCCAGAAAAAAAAAATGCTATTGGGCGAGCACACCTGCAATTTCAATCACATCCATCACGGTGGATGCCATTTATTGTGACAAAAGGACTGATCGAGCGTCTCAATTATCACGCTCTTTTTACATTCAATCACATATACGCCAAGTACAAGTTCAGATTCCTATTCCTATATTTTTAAAATATAGTTCTTGCATTCCGACTGATTTTCAATTCCACATGTGTACCTAATCATGTGGCTATATAGAGTTAAGGCTGAAATAATTCACACATTCTTTTACATTTTGGTTTGAAATTTGAAATTAAAATGTTCTGATATTGCCATATAAACAAGTCTAACGCTGTGTAACGTTTATATATTTATCACTATACATCATATTGAGCCTTATTAAGATGGAATAGATTGTGATAGTTGGGGGGGGGGTAGAGTGATTTGTGTCTCGGAGCTCGACAGCACCATGCTGTGAGTGTCACAACGATGAGCCCGCTTCCATCCTGATGCATGTGCTGCTGTCGTCGCTTTGTGGAAAACATGCTAGACCTTTTTAGGGCAAACCCCCACCCACGAGCATCCTTACCCCAACCCAAACATCCCCACACAGACGCCCCCGACAGGACTGAAAGGCTCACAGCTATCAGACTAGTCATGCACAGATGCCATCCGGAAGAACTGAGGCATAGAAAAAAACTAAAAAAACACACACACACACACAACGCCGGCTTTCTTGCCTTTGATTGCATCGCAAATGGGCTTTCAGAAATTGTTTTCTTTCTATTGTGGGTGGAGTGTGCAGCAGTATTTAAGTTTTTTAGTGAAAACTACACATAATCATTATCATCATGATCACTGTCATCATACTAATAAAAATAATAACAATCACTCAAGTCAGAGGGTGCTGATAGACTCAGATCTGACATTCGGCAAACTTATTAATGACTAAAAGAGTAATTAAAAAAATAAATAAATAAGCAGACTGAAGGGTTGCTGGCTCCAAGCAGACTCAGAGAATCTTATGATTATTGTAAGGGTCTTCTTACTGGACTCCCTCAAAAGAGCATCAAACAGCTGCAGCTCATTCAGAACGTTGCAGGTCGGATTCTGACCACAACAAAGAGATCAGAATCCGTCCAGAAAGCTTTATAACGACTCCCGATCAGCTGTAGAATACATTTTAAAATTGTGCTACTGGTCTATAAATCACTCGATGGTTTCGGTACTGAATACGTTAAAGAATTTCTGATTGAATATAAGACTGTGTGTCACGGTTTGTGTTTGTGGTTTTTGATTTGATACTTTCTTGTTTTGCCTTGTGTTTGGTGTGTGTCTCTTGTTAGAGCTGATTGTGTCCACCTGTGCTTCCATTCCCGAGTGTGAACCAATCAGCTCCCTCCAACCCTTCGTGTCTTGTCCAGGTGTTCCTCGTTGTCTCGTTACTTTGTTTGTATTTAGTTCCTTGTTTGCTGTCCGGTGTCCTCCCGCCTGTCTCTCCTTGTCAAGAGAAGGTGAGTCCTTGTGGGGTTTCTGAGCCGTGTTATTTTGTACTTTTGATGTTTTACTTGTTCCTAGTGCCTTGATTGCCTTTTTGTTTTCGTCACATTAAATACTCTTTTAAGTTACTCCTGTCTAACTTCCATGCATTTGGGTCCTCTTCAACCTCCACGCAAACCTTGACATTGCGGGCCTCTATGATCCGCAGACATGGGTCAATCGGTGGAGTTCAGAGTTCAAAGTAAACATGGTGAAGCTGCATTTAGCTGGTGTGCTGCTCGCCCATAGAATAAGCACCGACTTGGTGGAAATGCTTTGAAACCTGGTTAAAAACTTTTTAAATGTTTTTTTTTTTCATCCCATGCCTTTGATTTAAGGTTTTCTTGAAAAAAAATAACCAGAAAATATAGCATGGTTTTTTATTTTATTTTTAATTTTTTTTTTAAATGTAAGAAATGCCTATAAATTTTAAATAGGATGAAAAAATTACATGGCCCATCTCCGAGTCCCCCCCCCACCCGAAGTCGTTTAGGTGACTCCAACTCACCCGCGACCTCAATACGGACAAGTTCTATAGATAATTGATGAACTCGTTCCCACCCCTGTTTGAAGGAAATAAAACACACGTCGCATGATGTTGTTGTTTTATCATTCCTCTTCCCGCTCGCTTGCCAATCGTTTTTTTTTTTTTTTTTTAGGATTCAGGGACAGAGACTCAATGAAGTCCTGAACAAAAGTGCAACGGTGGAAGGAAAAAGCCGGTGATGGATTGGTCTGTGGCGTGAGCTCCTGAGTTGGCTGGGAAAGTCCGATTGCATTCAGAGGGAGCAACATGAGGAAATAATTGAACTCTATACGTCTTTGACATGCACAGATGCTCGCCGACTCGGATGTTTTGCAAACAAGTAGGTTTCACAGGATTTGTGAAACAATCGATTATAGTCTTCATGTTCTGCGCAGGGCAATACAATGCAAAGGTAATGAAATCCTCAGAGGCTTTATTTTCCTCCGAAAGTTCTAGATCATTCACACAGAGTGCAATATACAGTATAGAACGTCAATGTCCTGTAATATGATATATTTGAGATGCATGTCAATTTCTTGGACATTTTTCGACGGGAATTCGTTCAAAGTTTCTTGTCTTGGGGAAAAAAAAATAAAAAAGTAGTCCATCATATCGTAATTCACTACATCTGGTAGGTGAGATTGCTGGCTCAAATCTATCCTGCTCTGCGGCTGTTAATAATAAATCAATTTTTTTCAAAGTCTGCAAAAAAAAAAAAAAATCTGGTGGTACGAGGGTGGTGTCACATGATGGATCTGTGGAATGAGTACAGTTTTTTTTTTCTAGGGCTGGCATGAAAGATTTTTAATTTAAAACATGGGCTGCATGGTGATTTAATGGTTAGCGGTTAATGTTTTTTTTTTTTTCTTTCTGTCTGAATCTAAGCACTTAATTTCAACACAGAATTTTCGCTTTTTATTTACCTGATCTTATTTGAAATCTAGATGAACATATTGCTGCAAAGTGGATTCTTGACATGACATCCGCTTTTAATACATCCAATTTATCGACTTTTCTTTACATCTGATAGAATATTCTGTAAATCAACACAACGCCTAAACATTGAGGACATCTGTAGAACAAAAAAACAGTTTGTTTATTATTTCTGCAGTTGTTTTGAAGTGCTTCAGCCTGTTTGACCAAATGTGCAAGTTGGTTGCGCTTAACCCCTATTATTCGACAGTAAAATTGTGGCTCGGAAAAATGCTGAGTGGCTAGTAACTCTGGGAAAACACTCGCCACAGCTGAGCACAACACATTCATGTCAAGCTCTGCCCACGACAAATAAAACAATATGTCTGGGTTATAACATAAAGTCCCAAAATAAAGACCTCCCTACAATTTTGCTACAAAGCATAACTATTAGTAGCACCATACACAAACAAAAACATCATTGACGATTCTTTTGGATGTTCCAATATTTTCGAAGATATCGCTGATTTAAGCCACGTTTTTTGGAGGGGGGGGGAGTTAAAGTGACTTGTTGAAAGGCAGGTTGCATTTGGGGATGTTAATCTCAATTTAGAGCAGAAGTGGTCAAACTTTTTGATTGGGGGGGCCCACAATGGCTTCCAAAATTTGACAGAGTGGCCGGACCAGGACCTCACCTCATCAAAAATGATTTGAAATGGAAAAAAGATCAATTTAATTTTAAATGGGAGTGAACAGAAGCATTCCAGCAAAATATCTTAAAATAAAACATTAACAAGGTTTATTCATTTAATTTTTTCTCAAGTTTGACGGGCCGGATTAAAACGTTTAACGGGCCACATGTGGCCCCCGGGCCGTAGTTTGCCCACGCCTGATTTAGAGGCAACTTTGGTGGCCATGACTCCAACCCAACCAGTCTTATCCCTACAATTACTGTAAGTATTAACAATTGTGGAAGTCTCCCAAATTCAGGGAGGGGGCACAGAGGGTGTTTTTTTTTTTTTTTTGGTGTTTTAAAAGAGTTGAATTGGCCTCAATGCCGCCGCTCACTTAAGCTGTGGAAGCAGATGGAAAGCAGCTTTATGCAGTTTTATTCAAAACATACAATCAAGAGATCCCTGTGACAAATGCGGCCACTGCACACAGGAATTAGTGGCATAGATTGCCTATGGGGCCACACAATCATTTGTCCCGACTATTGACTCTCTGCTATGGCGTATATATAGGCCACTCTGTCACACCCTCCTCCCATTGTACAATGAGATTGTATCCTTTTTCTATCGGAAATCTCATCCTCCAACCCCGATCGATAGACTCCTATTTCCTCATCACTTGTCGAGGACTCGATAGAATTCCGCCATGCTCTCGACTGCACGTCTAGTTGGACTCATTTGACACAAACTGCGCAAAGTTTGATCAACTCGTTTCATTTGCGTAAAGACGCATGGGGAGGATTTGGATTTATATAAATGCGATTGGAAGGAACTGCCGCACTTGGCCTCGATCAATGTGAAGTTTTAGTTCGATCAAAGCGTTGACATTGACTTCATTGCAGTGTGGTGCTCCGATTTAATCACCAGCGCCAAGCACCTGAAGCCATTTGAGAATAATTCTTGGCTATATTTGCTTTCAAATGTTTTTTTTTTTTTGCACTTCCAGTGGCTGAAACGGCGGTTGAAAGTTTTTCTCGCACTGGGCGACATTGACTATCGGTTGTAATAAACAGTTGTAAGGATCAATGACACAAATGGGATGGCTGCTCGGTGTGAGTGTTTGCGTCCTCAGCAGAAAACTGAAGCCCACCCACATTTTGTCATTGTGATCTATAGTCCAATGATTGCATCTTTACACACACACATGTTGACCTTTAACCCCGTTGTCACGAGAAACCATGTTGCAGGAAGGAAACGAAGCACGGGGTGAAAATGTGCTGACTAAGTTGTATTCTGGCTGCTTTTCCTTTTCTTTTCCACAAGTTGAGTTGATGAGAAGTTTGGAGGGTGAACTGGGCCAGACTGCTGGGCTGGACTTGGACAGCAGTGGACTTAAGTAGGACATATAGCACAGCACTTCATTGCCTTGGGCCCTGACTTCGCTGGATGAACTGATTGGACTAGACTGTGTGAAATTTGACCTCCACTTTGAACTTGGCCAGACTTTCCCAGAAACGTGTTTTAAGGAGAGGGGCAAATAGACTCGAAGAGTGTCATTCAATAAATAGGAATCCATTACCCGAGGTGGAGCTGCATACATGTAGAGAAGACTTCCTGATGTTTGCTGACAATGCCTCAGCAAGGACACTGTATCGTCTTCCTGTCTCTCCCGTCTTCCTTTTTCTATCTGCGAGGGGGATGGGAAAAGAAGTATGATGACTAAGACAAACGCCGAACTTTGGGGAAAAAAGGGTCTTCGTGTCATAAAGGGGGTCAATATGGTCGAACCGGGCTACTGTGTGTTGGGTCTTGTGGGCTGATCGTCTTCTTTGTGCCAGCCACTTTGTCTACAGTGAGCCACTAATGGGGGACTTGGATTTCCCGAAGTGACACTGATTAATGATGATAATGAAGGCAGATCTTTCTTTCCCTTATCAGGGCAAGAATTTAATTATGCCTTTAAGTCTGACAGAAAGTGAGCCCTCAAAAGATTTTTCTTTATAGAGCTTTTTTTTTTTCAGATTTAAAATTCTATTTTTTTGCATACTTTGTTTAAGATCATCAAACAAATCAGGCAAAGATAGCTTAAGTAAACATAAAATTAAATTTTTGAATGATGATTTGATTTATTAAGTAAGGGGTGGGGGGGTTTCAAAGCTACCTGACTCTATTTGGAAAATGACTAGCCCCGTTAAATCCATAATTTACCTGAATCACAATTTTCAGTTCATTTTCACGAACCACATCCAACCTGTTTAATCAAGAAATCACCTAAATTGAACATTTCTCACAAAATGAAGTCAGACAGAAAGCTGCAATAAAAAAAAAAAAAAAAAACTTGATCCACAAAAATTCAAGAAAAGTTGAAAAATAAAGTACTGGACATCTATCCGACTGGAATGGGTCACAAACATTGAAGTGGTGCACCGGTGCGCATGGGCACTGGAAATTGAATAGTGCACAAAGAATATTTCTGATATCTCTATATTCTTCAAAATGTATTATTCGGTTATATTATAGTGTCATAGCCACACATATCAATAAAACTTGCCCAGATGTTCCCGAAGTCTTTATGTTCATCTATGCAGTCGGGGATTTTGGGGGGGGGAAGCACCAAACAACAACCTCTGGTCCTCATGTGAGAACCACGCCAACATTTTTATTTTATGAGCATGAAGATGGGGCCAAAAAATAGTTGAAAGAAATAAAGTATTCAGGTAAATTATGACATGATTTGAAGTGTTGCGGTCTTTTTAATTGAAACCGTGGAAGAATGTAATCGTATTTGTTTCAGAAGAACATATTGTGCAAGTCTCATAATTGTATTCATATCATATGCACTGCTTGGGAGGTGTGTTCTGTACACGCAGACACGATATCACACCCCTGGGAGTCTGGCCTGGATCCCGCTTTTTTTTTGTCACTGGCTTCTCCCACTCTTCCCTTTCACACTCATCGTCTCCCACCCCGTCTTCCCAAAATGTGATGTAAAAAACGGATGAGGGGAAAAAAATTCCTGCCATCCTGAGAACCATTCCTCTTCACTCCCTCCCTTCCCTTTTTCTTGATTAATCTTTCTTGGAGGGGGGGGGGGGGGGCACCAGCGATTTAGAGGGGCGACAGCAACTACAATAACAGTGGGGGTTGGGGATGACTAAAGGTTGGGGGGCAGAGGGTGGGGGGCTGCAACTGTCTATGTCTTCCTGTGAGCCTCTTCTCTGTTGGTTGTAGAGATTTGGAGGGTGACAACAACAAACGGCGGGAGGAGGAACTAAAGGGGTCACACACAGACGCACAATCTGGGGTGCGTGGTGGTCTCCAGTGGCCCATGTCACATGCTCTGCGGGCTACATCCTCGGCAAAAGGGAGATCTTGATCATGGACCCCACTCAGTCTATTTCCGTTTCCACTAGGTCAAGCGTGCAAGGAAGCAAATGAGGGATGCCACTTGGATTTATTCATATGCACCACAACGGTGCAAATGCTCCCGTACGCTCAATTCTATTGATATCAATATGCAGTATAAAATATAAGAATTGAAATGTGTGTAGTAAGTAAATGGTCTAACAAAATAGTCATATATTTTTTTCTTATTTTTATTTTATTTTATTTATTTTTCGCATATAGGCGGCACGGTGGTCATCTGGTTAGCACATCTGCCTCACAGTCCAGACGTGAAGTGTTTGAATCTGAGCTTTCCCATGTGGAGTTTAAGAGTTCTCCCCATGCCTGTGTGGTTTTTCTCCGGGTACTCTGGTTTTCCTCCCACGTTCCAAAACCATGCATGGCAGCTTGACTGGACATTCTAACTTGTCCCTTGGTGTGAGTGTGAATGGTGGTTTGTCTGAGTGTGCCCTGTGATTGACCCGCGATTGTCCGGCAACCCCGCCTACTGCCCGAAGACCGCTGCAATAGGCTCCGACATGCCCACGACCCTCGTGAGGATGACCGGCTTGAATAATGGATGGATCAAAATAATCTGCATTTTCTCTTTAACTCTATTTATGCCAAATACAAACAAGAACAGAAGGAGGTTGCGGGAAAGGCCTGGAGATGCATGAAGAAACCAACAGTCTGGTGAAGTCAATGGGTCACAGACTAGATGCGGGTATTGCAAATAAGAGTTACACCTCCAAATATTAAATGTTATTCACTTGAAATTAATTCAATAATTTTCTCACTTGAAAAGGGGGTGGCGTCGGACAAAAGGGGCTTTGTCCTGAGTTGTGTCGCACATCTAGATGAAAAGCTGGAACTTTTTGCGAGGTTTTCATCTGACCTTGTCATTTCAGTATTTTTTGGAAGGAACTGTATTTTTCAAAAATCAATGAATTTTCTCCAAAGTCTCACGAAGCTTCGACAAATGACTTCAGTCAAGTCCACCACAATTGAAGCAGATTTATGGATTGTCCGTAATATTATTTGAATTGAGAAAACAAAACGTGGTTATTTGATGGCAGGAAAGAAAAGGGTGACAAGTGAAAATGGGGGAGGAGGCTGGAAGGAGGCGGGACGCAAGAAGTAGCTGGAGCTTCATCCTCTTATTGTCACATTGACATTCCCTCTGCCCTCCCACTCAGGAGTCACACTGACCGCTATTCAGCGCATACTAACGAGGGCTCTGTCACCCCACGATACCCACACACAGCTCACTGTACCACTTCAGCACAACACACACACACACACACACAACACTCACAAGCCATGTTTTTATAATTGGGGCTGCTATGTCAACAATGTCCCCTTTATCAATTTAAAATTTTCGTTTTTTCTTTAAAATAAGAAAAACAAATATGGTGGATATTTACACACTTTTTATTGGACCATATGCGCAAATCTGAAGCATTTCAGCATTTTTTTTTTTAAATTTACTAATAAATTTGGGCAAGGTCAGTTTCAAAATTATCTCGGCAGACACATGAATATCAGCAGGTACTGTTTTATATATAAGCGTCATACAGACATGCCTAGTGTGTATACCAACGCACTATACGGGCGCACTGAGCTCTTACACATCCTCCCATGAATCACTTTTGCCTGCATTGAACATTTGACACAAATGAATGTGCGCACATACCGTACTCAGGCAACCTCAAATGCCCGAAGGGGCACATATTTGCAACATTACTCCCTCCTTTTGACTGGCAATATATTCCACTCCATTTTCACACTTTGAATTGCACACAGCCCTCCCTCTCTTTTCTTTCTCCCCGACAAGCACGCACACACTTGCTATATACTTTCTGTACAGTGCACGGGACATCTGCCAGAGTGCCTACGTACGTCGCTACTGCCCATTATAATACGCACATTGTTGTGAAATCCCTGTGGATCTGAAGTGGGCTGACAAGCGCCTCACTGTGCCCGAGGTCCCTCCTCATAAGCCATTGTAAGCCTTTTCCATATCACAATATATGCTCCCCCTCCTACAAGACAGGATATGGGTTAATGGGGCAAAGGGACAGAGCGCCGCCGTGCATTACATAGGAATTATGACTCGGCCTCCTCTCATCTTGCATATCTGCCGTAATCACCTGCAGATTATCCAACACTGAACGCCGGCCTTAATCAAAGTGCGCTTAGGGAGAGTAGACGAGGCGTGTTGACATGTTATGGTGTAGCCTAAACACGGCTGGGCTGGGCTCAACGCTAATCACACACATGGAAACAGTGTGACCATGTTATCCGAGCACACCTCTCCAAACAAGGGCAAGCTATCGGAAAACAAGTCAAACAGCTACTCTGGTTGTCTTCGTAAGACAACCAGAGCGGTCCAGTTGCGGTCGAGTCAATTCCTAAAGAATGAAATGACCTGGATGAACAATATCCACAGGAATATTCCGGGTTGTGTTGCACAAGGATGTTTATTTCACTAAAATGATACAGATGAGTGTGCATGAACAAGCCACCTTTAGTACAGGCGACAGAACCATATGAATGGAATTGGATGTCAATGAATCAACAATTATTATTATTATTATTATTATTATTGTTAGTATTTAATTATAATTATAATTATAATTATTTATTATTATTATTTAATATTAATATTATAATAATAATAACCATAATAATAATAATAATAATTATTATTATTATTGTTATTTAATTATAATCATAAGAATAATTTATTATTATTATTATTATTATTATTTAATTAATATTATTAATATAACACTAATAATAATAACCATAATAATAATTATTATTATTATTATTATGAAAATTCCATTAAATAAAATAATGTGTTCGTAGATTATTATAGATTATATATATTTCTTGCAATTTATGTAGTTGGGAAACCCCGTTTATTTCCCAGTGATTTGCCGACCACCAGTATAGCGAGCACGCCGCGTCTCGCTCAGTCATCCGGGACTGGCTCCAGCATACCCGCGATGCATGTCCTCCTCATGCTGGTCCCACAATGCTGTGGGATGGCATTCCACTCTCAACTAGGAAATGTCAAAGGTCACGCAAGCCTGAATCGTATAGCTGATCCCACAAGTGTTCAGTTTTATGTTTACATGAAAGAAATAATACCGGCTTTTCCGTATGTTAAATGCATGTATTTGTTTTATTTTTCTGGTTTAGCAAGTACTAAAAAATAAGTTCCTTTAATGCATTGGTTATTTTTGATGAAAGCTATAAAGGCTTAACAGATCAAATTATATTAGAGACAAGTGGAAGGGATTGTTCCTTTTAGGTCAGCGTAATCTTATCGTTTCATTTCTCTACAGTTTGGCTTGTTTGTTTTGTTTTGGATTAAACATTTGTCACGGTCTTGCAGAAACTGAAAGAATGTTTGATGCTGCTGTGTGACATATTGCGCATGACTCACTGTTTGTGTATCAAAATGATTTTGCTCATCCAAAATAAGCTTTACATCAAAACTCTTAAATGGCACTTTTAATGACTCCCCCCCCCCCCAGAATTCTTTTCACCTCCGTAACTGTGCATGTGACCTAGTGAGGAGCAAGGGTCATGGGCCAGTGTTGAGGGGGTGTTAAGGTTTTGGAATGGGGGGGGGGTCCATCAGCTCTAAGCTTTTCTTGTTGTGTGCAGAGCCCCCCTGTCCACCATCTCTTTCTTTGGGCAGCTGAAATGAACTCCATGGGAGGGCACAACGCAACATCGCAGGCGTCTGCTTTGCACCACCCCGCCCACAGCCAAGGAGGGCCAGCCATCTGCGCCCTTTGTCTAAGGAGGGGGAAAAGCGCACCCTATTTGCTACCCCTGCACCCCTCCACACATACGCACACACAGAACTCACACGAGCAACGATCGAGGTAAGCATATTCCTCAAGAAGAAAGAATTCTGTTTAGCCGGGGCCCCTCCTCTCACTCATTCACTCCCTCCCTCTGTATGGAATATCAACGTTACATCGTCTTTTTTCTTTCCCGTCACACAATGAGCGGCTGTGTTTGCTTGGGAGTTGCCGAGTGACTTGCCGAAATTGTTCACATAGCTCATTGTGTCTGTCCAGACCTTTATGTTTTCAGACGGGGGGGGGGTAGACACCTCCCTGCAGGACCACGCTTGAATAACTCAGCAGACTGATAACTTCTTACCAAAGTCACTCTCGCTAAAATAGCGTAATATGTGAATATTCATTTATATTTGATGCAGGGCAAAAAAAAATAAATTCTCAAGTGTTACTTACATTTATAGTTAATTTGCGCTGAGTGAAATAAATCAAGCGCATCTTGCGAGGATTCAGACAGAAATTCTCCGAGCATGGTTCATGGCCAGGAGGCTTGAACAAAGCACATCAAATAACCATTGAGGCGCTGTAAATGTATGTGAATAGAAAAGAGATCTTTGCATTGGATAAAGCACAGATGTCCAATAGGGATCCAACTTCTAAACGAGCCTCAGCTCCTTCTGTCTTCTTTTTTTTTTTTTTTTTTTTGTGAATTGAGAATATTGAGCATGTTATCACTCCAGCGCCATTGTCTGTGAAGGGTGGCTCAGTGAATGGAAGACCTAGTTTGAGCTGCCGAGGTCTGGAGGACCCGCTCTGCCACTCTTTTCTCATTGGCCTCTATTGTTTGGCTGGGCCTCTGCCTCGCTTGAGGCCCATCCTAGACCTACTTACCCACAAACGGCAAACTGCTGAGGTTATCCTACAACCACTGAAGGTCAATGGAAGGATGGAGAGTAATGTGTTTTTTTTTTTTTTTTTTTTTGGACAAGAATGGGTGTTGTTCAACGTCAACTAGTCCTACTCACACTTCACACTTTATCAGTGGGGTCATTATGTCACCGACTCACTATCTCATGTTTCGGAGCCTGAATGGATTTGGAAAAAAAAAAAAAAAAAAAAAAAAAAAAAAAAGCAGATTTTCAGGTTAGCATGATGACTTTGTGGTTAACATTTGTGAGTGTCAATGATCAGACAATATCTAAAGCATCGGAATCTATTGAGTTGGAAGTGACATTCTGTATTATTTAATGGGCTATTGGCTCCGCCCACGCAATGAAAGCAAGCATAATATTATCTTTCATTTAGAGCCCGATGGAAGTGCCTTTCTTTTTAAACTACCTTAATGACCGTCTAATTACAAACATTTTGATTTGGAAGTTGCGACTAGTGCATTTGAAGCTGGAAACAACGCTGATTATAATTCATCAAATATGTCGGCCATAAAGCGGAACAATTTGCAAAATCAAACATCAATTCTCATGATTGTATAAAGTCTGCCAGATTGATGCTGTTGATCTTTTTTTTTTTTTTCATGGATTCCACTTGATGAGAATTTAAGAAGTGATTTTTACATGTTGTGTTCTGCTGCCTTGTTTTGGGCTGAAGCACACAGAAAGTACAGAGGTTGACTCACAATTGTTGCCGAGCGTGTTCGCATGTGTGATGGCACTTAAAACGGGCCTATCTTCCTTTTTGTGCTGGAGAAGTGTAATTTAGGATGTTTGGGAATTTTGCAGAAGCCCCTGGCGGGCTGAGGGCATTTTTTTAATACACTCCCCCGTACAGAAAGTAAAAAAAATTGATTCGCAGGAAGTGTAAAGCAATTTTGCTCAATTTGATCCTGGAGATTCTGCGCGGTGCTCAGATGTGTGGTGGATGTCATCGTATTTCAGAATGGGGTGGGTTGGTGTGTGTGTGTGTGTGTTTAGGACACACATACAGATGCACGATTGGGGGTTGAAAGCGATGTCCAAGTGTCACAGTGGCTCCATCTAACTGGTTATGCTTCCGCCATTCCAACCGTGCACCTCACCAGCGTTGAATTTAAAAGGGATGAGGTGAACCGCTTCAATTGGCTGGGAACCAATTCAGCTGCTTTTAGTCCCACAGCGGCGCAGACGCCCATTTTTGCATATATCCGTCTATAAAAGTGCCACTTCCTGGCACACCCGTCTTCACTACCCGATTTTGAATGTTCTTTCAAGACTGATCTATTTGGAAGATCGGCAAACATTGTCGATACAGTCCACTTCCTATCATCCCAAGCGTTCAGCACAACAGCGTGCATGGCAGGAGTGTGCGTTAGTTGACTGAAACATGGACGCATTAGACTTATAAGGATTTAGCAGCTGCAGTCATGAGTCGAGGGGGCAGGGAGCAGACTGTGCCAAAGAAAATCATCGGGTTGGGTGGCTGTCTAGAATGTGACCTAGACTGGTATGTTTTTATAAATGTGACCGAATGTACAAAAAAAAAAAATAGTCTCTGGACAGAAGACACTGAGATTTAAATCGCCGCTGGTGACATCGCCATTATTCTCTCTTATTTTCCTTGACGTTTTTTTTTTTTTTTTATGCTGAAAGTGGAGATTTTATAACATTGTTTGATGGTTAGTGATGCCAGCCTGGAAGTAACAACAGGTCGATGTCTTAATGTCAGGGTTTGGTTCCGGCTAGAGCCTTCGTGTGTGAAGTTTGCATGCTGTCCCCGTACCTGGATGAACATGCATGGTAGGTTGATTGGACGCTCTTTCTTCGGGTACATTTTGTAGTCGGGAAATTACGGTGAAGCGGGTGTGAATAGGAAATTGGCAGGCTAATGAGCTTTAAATAATGTTTATGAATAATGAAAAGACTGTCGTTAGCCTCTCATCATGCTCGAAATGCTTTTTTTTTTTTTTTTTTTTTTTGATGGACTAGTGAAATGCAAAGATGGACGCGCTTTAAAATGCCGATGACGGATGGGGATGCTGGATGATTATTTTCGGAAGGGTACCCAGGTCGCGGATGGGGGGCGGACGAGCAAAAGAGGGTGAAGTGCCCATTTGAGGTAAAAAAAAAAAATGCCTTGCCATCATGAAGATGTTAAGAATTTTTCAGTAGCCACAAATAAAAAAACATTCCATTCTGGCAGTATTTTTCATAGTTTTTCACCGAGGAGGTTGTGGCAACACAAGGCATAACATATTTGACAATTCCATGGACAAAGATAATGCGGAAATCAACTTTTTACACAAACACGTCAATGCACTTTGCTTTTCATATCATCTCATTTACATATTAAATATTTGAGAATAAGCATAAGATAAAATTTTAAATACCGTATTAATGAACCTGATTGGCTACGTAGCCCATGTGACCAGGTGACATCACACGAAATACAACTACTGGCCAATCTGTTTTATGACCAAGTTATGAGGCTTTTTTTTTTCAACAAATACCATCTTAGGGAAGTTTGATTCCATATTTCAAGTTTCGACTCGAAGCAGTCAACTTCAATCATTACGCAAGAGCATTTCAAATAGACACCAATTAGGACGGAATCCAAGTGACACCCCATTTTAACAACTTATCAGTGTTAGATCTGACACTAAACAAGTTATTTCATTAGTGGTCTTAATACGTTGTCGGCAAACTTTTATAACACCGGCCAGTTTGCAGTGGACTTTGTCTTACGCCGTACTCAATAAACCAGGAAGCGATCTACTGATATTCTATTTTACTTTTGCGTTGGAGGTCTGCGCTGGCCTGAACGGCATTCTCGTTAAATGTTCGTGTTTACCCCCGCAAAGAGACTTTGACTGAGATGAGCCTATTGGTTTGTTTTGAGATGGCTCCAGTCTGACTGCCGTCACCACAGCCTCTTAAAGCATCAAGTAATGTTTCAACCACTGAAATGACTGCCGGTGCTTCACAGCTAAATGGGAAAGCAAGGCCTCCACAGCACGAGCGTGTCTCAAGAACCTGCACACCCACGGGAACTTTACTGATTAGGCCTGTCAGGAGGATAATGGGCGGAGCTATGCTGGTAATTACATGTTGCAGAAATAATTGTCATGATAACACCAAGTCAGACAGTTTACAGTATTTAAACCCTAGTGTGGGAGGTACAGGAGTGTGGGAGCTCCTTTCATGCATGTTGAGTCATTGTATTACTCAGAATACACACGGGGGGAAAAAAATAACTCCACTATCTGAATAGCACTCTTCCCTTGCTCGATACCGTTTTGACTTTTGATTTATTCTGGGTATCGAATCATCTCCCACTCCACACTCACACTCATTTTCCGACAAAACTGACCAAATATATGAAACTATAGGGAACATGAACATGATTTAATTTTCCAATTAATTATTGTATAGATTTAATTAATTATTTATTCAAGTTTTTTAATAAATTTAGTCCAAGCTATCTTATGCACTTTTAAATAAATTTAATTTTCAAATGATGGCAATCATAATATAGCAATGTGTGATAGCAAAAAATGTCAACTTAAGTTTTATTGGGACAAGATGGAACAAAGTTGAAGAAGCCAAACGAAGACATTTGGAATTTGAACCCCTGACCATCTGGGTACGTGGAGCCAAGACACGCTCACGCTCACGCTCACGCACGCACGCACACACACATCACCAACAGACATAGGCAACACGACTCCTCCCTGCTGGGCTCCGTCTTATCCTAATGGGATAGCCACGGTGGAAGTATCCCAATAATGCAAATAATTAAATCAGCAAGAACTCAAAGAAAGGTTTGTGGTGCTCATGCAGGGACTAGCCCCGGCCAGACTGAATGACCCCCCCCCCCTATTACTGCCTCCCACATCAGAACACAGACAGAAAAGCACTGGGAGGACAGGAGGGGGGTGGTTAGGAGATTTACCGACAGACTCCAGGTGGAGGAAGGTGCGGGAGTTGGAAAGGAAGAAGTAAGCGATAAAACAAAAAGCATGGCTTTTGTAAAATACTGTAGAAGAGACGCGACGCTTGATCAGATCTGTCAGGTGTTCATCACGATCGCAGACCCCTTAAACAAACAGTTCATGTACAAAATGGAACATTTAGAAACAGAATTTTAGTTGAAAAGAGTGATGGGTAATTGTTGGCTTCGCAAGCAGAAAATGACGATAGATCAGTGATTTTACCCGACTTTGGAAAATTACTCGTCAATTATTTTGACAAATAATATTTTTTTCTCATTTAATAAATTTTAATTAATTTAATTATAAATCATTTACTACCATTGACGGCTAGAGACGTCACAGATCCTTTTTTTTTTTACTCGGCTGTTATAAAAATATATCTGCGACGACCACTACGAGTGCTTTAATTACCCCTTTCCACAGAAGTATTTTGGCAATGACAATTATTTTTATTTTTTAATTGAGGTTTAAGAGCTATTGCTCAAGTGTGAGGACAGTTTTCTACAGCACTATATATGGGCAATGGTATTGGGACATCTGGCACCCGACATAGTAGAAGTTGAAAAATTATGGACTTAGTTGTTCCTTATTTTTTATTGACTTTCTACAAGATTCATCCAGCGGAACTTTCTTCGGGGCAGACACTGATTAAAGATTTGTCCAAACTATCGTGCTAAATTGAAGGATTAAAACTCACAGCCCAATTTAGGAGTCTGAACCAGGCTTTGGTTGATTAATGAATTGATTAAGACATTTTCCTCATCTATATTCTTCATCATCTCCACGCAAATATAGCCGTCGCGTTTTGCACTAACTTACACTCTGCAAGCCAAAAGTTTTTTGCGAGGATGTCCAAATGAAGTGTCTCGTGGCACTCTCTGGTTCGACCAAGCCGAACAGGCAACAACCATGTGCTCACGTGTCTTTTCTTATCCCTTTTCTTCATCCTTCCATTAAAGACCCCACCACCTCACACACACGACCCCCATTTCTTTTCCCCTCCCACATAGGTCCTTTGAACCTGCACTCTCTTTCTCCTGCTATCCGTCCCACACACGCCCTCCTTCCCTGCTCTTCATCTGCTCCATCTCCTCTATAATTTGCAAAACAGCCCCAAGGCCCCTTAGCGAATGTGGCGGCATCCAACCTCATATTGTGGGGGGCTTGTTTTTACAGTTTTAGGGAAGTGAGATGCCCTGGACAGTTTGTCGGAAGCTCATGAGAGTTAATGACAGGCTTGTGGGACAAGAAGCGAATAATATTCACACTTGTATTTGTGTGACAGCAGAAGAAGACTTTGAACTCTCCTGCTCAGTAACTCAGTTTTCCTTGTCTATCGTCTGCGGTTGTAATATTTTTTTCACACCACTTGGAATGATATTGTGGGATGGGTTAGTAAGATCATGGTAAAAAAAAAAAATCAGATATTTCCTCAAGTATTATGAGGCATTTATTTTATTTATTTTATTTTATTTTATTTAGTTTATTACTCATCTCCTGAAAGGGCGAAGGAGTATACTAGAGAGCGGCATTTATTTGTAGGAACACACTTTTTATGACCTTATGTTGTTTTTATCTTTAAAAAATGAAAAAAAGTGTTTTATTATAATAAATTACCATGTATGCAGTGTTGAACTGGAGTGAAAAAAAAATCTGTATTATTATATGCTCGTAGGACTGGTTATGTGTTTCTGTGGGTGCTGCTGTTTTGGTTAGCAACAGACTTCAAATGGATTCAACATGAAATGCTTTCAGTTCTCTTTGACTATGAACGGAGGTAATGCCGATAGATGCCACCCCTTCCGTCCTATTTGAGGCCAGGTGCTTATTTGTATCCATTGGACAACCTTTGCATGAATTAATTATCACTTCGTAGTGGGCTGCCACATGGGCTAAGCGATTGATAAAATTATGGAAATTCGGAACGTAACCATTCCACTCCAGACGCATAATGGCTTGGAGGTCTGCACGATTGAAGGGGCATCGAAGTTATATTTGGTCGGTATAATGTTGCAAGAGCAAGCAACTCAACAGGTGAAAATCCAACGACAGAGACTGACCTTCGATCAGCTGCGACTTTAACATCCATGTAAACATGTTCTCTTTGTGGTTCACTTGCGGGTGTGCCTTTAGAAAGATTATTTGTGCAATCATCGGGTACAGCCACCTTTTCCTTTGTCTGCTCGAGTACATTTCTGCATGTGTGCCGTCGCAGGCTCTTTTTTTTTTCCTCTTTCCCGCCACGTCCATTGTCACCAGATGTCAGTGCCTGGGAACCGAGGCGAACAATGGTCACAGAGAGCCAAAGGGCAATTGCTTAGGGAGGGGTGACATCAGTCTGTCATCTCACTGGTACTCCACCACTTCTGCCAGTACAACAGTGGTTGGGAGTAAGTTGGAGCTGCTTCAAATGTCTGTAGCAACAGTCAGACTGAACTATCGAGAAATGGAGCATCGGGTTGGGAAGTGAGCTGTGCAACAGTGGTTGAATCAGCAGCATTTGGGTAAGAATAAGGTGGGGTGGAGCTGTCTAATGTGCTGTTTTGAGACAGTATCTCAAGGAAAGGGTTGAGAATATCCTGGAATACAGATAATACCCAGGAATCCCCCCCCCCAAACAAAAGCAAAACCTGCCTGGGATCTTGATGGAAGACCGATAAGTATCTTCATTAGAAAACCCCTGACAAAGCGGGAACCCACACAGATCACAGCTCCTGGGGAAAAAAAGAAACGGGCCGTCGTGTCAGCAGCGGTGTCAATTTGAGGTCAGTTAAAGAGGCTGACACGACTTTGTCACTCTCACCTCGTCATTTTCCTTGAATAAGCCTCCCCTCGGCCCTGATGCACGGCGTTGGGAGCGCACGACGCGAGCGCCTGTGCTTGCTCGCCGTCTGTTTGCACGCTGTCAATAGAATGTAAGTAAAAGACTGCAGCATCTATCGCGCTGCAGCTGGGAGCAATTGCGCCTCCGGATTTGTGAGTGTAAACGGCAAATAGCCGCCCTGGCTGGGTTGGTGGCAAGCCAAAGAATGACATAATTGGCCTGTAGAGGGAACAACAGCAGGCATGACACGTATTCAGTGTTTGTGTGCTTAGGCTTGACCTCCCACCAAGATGCGGTGCCGCATGAGAAAGATGTGGACAAGAGCGAGAGGTTAAGGATGAGTGTTGCTTTCATGACTCTTGTTAGCGACACCACGCAGACACAGAGGGGAGAGGGCAAAACAAAAGAGGTTGATTTAGAACTCTGAAGCTCCACCTATTCTCTTTTGGGAATTGCCGTGAAGAAAGTTACATTTATTTCACACCGCTGATTGGATTAAAGTTGCAAAATTATTTCAAAGTTGATTCCACAAATTCTTTGGGTTTACTCTTTGGTAAAAAAAAAAAAAAAAAAAAAAAACGAATAGGAGAATGGGAGGGAAAAAATGGTGCTTGTATTGTTTTGAAAAGCCCAACACACTGGAAAACACGGCTGTAAAAAGGTTAGTTTTATGAATGGCCACTTTAGAAATCCCCCGCGAGGACAAGTGTGTCACTTTGGAGTGCTGAAGAGATTGGAGTCGCTTCTCTGAAATATTACTCGGTTTCCACAAACTTTGTATTGTTTATATTGCTCTCGTTCTCGCTCGGTGATGGTGGGAGAGGCAATGATGAATGTTGCCTAATAACCCAGAAAAACACTGAGATGGTCTTTGAGAATGATGTAAGTCATTGACATTTATGAAAATGTGAGATTTCACAGGAAGCAATAAAAGGGGTGGGTTGGGGGGGGTCCATTATAGTCAGTTTTATGAAGTCAATTTGTCTTCCATTCTGATGATGCACAAGATTTTAGGGTTTCATTTCGTGGGAGCAGTCGATCTTGAATCCGTAGAGACTGCATGGATGATGGAAAATGGCTCCAGCAAAACAAAACCAACACGCCAAAGGTTTAAAAAAGATACACAATTATACAAATTCAGACAATAAAATGCTTTACCTTTTGATGTCTGAGCTCTCTGGCTTTGTGTCTAAGGCTTGACCCACTGTCTGACCAAGGAGTTCACTCTACATTAAAGCGAAGTATTTCCTTTATTCGGAGCAATAGCGTGAGGAGAATTTGTTCCACTCTTGTTGGCGGGGTGTCTGTGAAACATCAAGAGGTCAGGCTATAATATTGCAAAAGTCTTTACCTTGACGCTGTGGCCACTGCATTTTAAGAGGGCTCCAGATTGGCTACGCTGGGCCTGGTACCCGCTTAGATTATCTTTTGCCAATCTGGGTGACAATGCTCAAATCACCTGTGTGTCCTTTTTCGGGCAGAGAGATCGCTCCGTGATATGGGAGGTGCCGCTTTGATTGGTGGCAGCTGTATTCATGCACTCCCACAATGGCGCAAACCACCCTTTTTTTAATGTCCGATTTTGCACGTTTCTGCAAAATTATCAACAACCGGTCAAGGAAATAGAGCCCTTAAAGTTTGATAAACCTACTTCCTGGAATACCACCCTGATAAATGTACTACTAGTTTAGTTGTGTTACTGAACATATGTTGGGGAACAATTCTGAGGCAGCATTGTGGTCCATCATGATTGTTCAGTTGGTAAGTACTTTTGTTTGATGACCATGAATGCTTATCTCTCAAGTGTAATTGTTTTCAGCATTTAGAAAGAAATGGGTCATTTACAAAAAAAAAACAAAAACTCTTTCAAGGGGAAAAAAAATAAACCCTGTGCGCCAAAGCGACACCATTTCCATCTGTTCCAACATAGGAATGCTCAAACAGGTTTCTGTTTTGACCGGCGATCCATACAAAAGGTGGAGCGGGAACCTTCAAAGATTCCCCTGTGTGTTGCACTTAAAAGTTTCTGTCTGTGTGAACTTTACATCAAACGAACACGGGCTGCTACTGGCGCTTTGAAGTGGCGCGTGGGGGGGGGGGGGTCCAGAGCTGTACACAGGCCTGCCTTGACACGTTCTGCTTGGAAATGGACTTAGTCGCAGTATGAAAATGGCTCGGTTAAAGGTCTAGTCACAGTGGTACAGGATCAAGGCCCCGGATTTGATCTGTCGTAAGTTTACAGCACGGACTGTTGCGTTGCTCTCCCAGGCAGCCATCAAGGTATTGTATCGTCAAATTAGGTTACAATCACAAAGAGCTCGAAAAATGTGGATTAATTGAAAATGCTTGCACGACCTTGTATGGTAATTATTTTAGCAGTGTGAAGCCATCATCAGAATCTCGCCCCAAAGTCAGAAGGCCAACATACAACTCTATCTTGGCCCTAATCATGATTATTGCCGTAGAAATTCGATAGATCGACGATTTTTTTCTTGCCGTTCACAGACAGAGAACGCTGACGCCTTTGCCTTTCCTAGCTTAGCATTGTTGTTGAAAAAGGCCATGTCGTATCGGCCAGAGGTGAGCGACTCGAGTCACATATCGACTCTAATTGCTGATTTTGTGACTTATGACTAGCTTTTCTAAAATCGACGAAAGACCCCTCTTGACTCGGACTTGCCATTCATGAGGCTCAACTTGATTTTGATTTCAACTATATGATTTGACAAGTTATTTTTTCTAAATTTAAAATAATTTTTTTAATTAGTGTGCCGTTTGATTTTAAAAGTTTTTATTCGTTTGTGTCGTGTACTATTAACTATTAACCGGCCACAAGTTGGTTATGGTATGAGACGAGGGCCAAAGGTGCCTCTTTCTGCAAGAGTCACGGAGAACCTCCAAAGATGAACACATTTGGATTCAAGGATTATCTTTATGATAAAATCGGGGAAAGACGAAAGCAACGTGCCAGGTTTGGAACCCGAAGGTAAGGCCGGGGGCACACGTAAAGACAATTACGCTTTTTTTGTCCCGATTCTGCCCCTTCCCATCTGAGGACGTTAAACACACAACAATTTTATGTGCAGTACAACTGTGTGCATGGGTGGTGTTTTCTTAGTTTTGGTATTTTGCTCATTCCCTTTAAATTCAACGCAGAAAGAGTCTACATGGCATATGGATGCAGGAGAATGACACACATAAAGTACATTTAATAGGAACTGCAAGATCTCCACTTGCGGATTATGTGAAGTTGGCTGTGGTGGAGTGTCAGTTGGAGACTTTCTACCCGACCGTGCGTTCGTGTGTTACCTTATGGACGTGCAACAAGAAGGTGAAGGTGGATTTGATCGAGGCACGGGAGGATAAATTAATGTGTCATGCTATTTCATTCATAAATTTGACACCATTGTGGGAAAATGCCTTTGAATCATAAAAAATCAATTCATTCGAAGAAGGAAGAAGAGTATATTTTGTATAATTGTCAGCCTAGACACCTTTCCGGCACAATAAAAAAAACGTGCGTGATGCCGCTAATGGCAGAGGTTTGAGAAGATTCTTCTTCGTCTCATTATTTTTCTTTCTTGTTCTCCATGCACAGTTGGTAGTGGTATGTCGCGAGTATTCCGACCGAAGCAAGAACAGGTGCTTTTGACGTGATTTTTTAAATTAACTTTTGGCTGCCTTGCAACCACATCACATGCACGTAGGCCTCGTGTAATTAAACCCTTTTTTTTTTTATTTTCACCCTCTGCCCCAAAAATGGCCGTCCGGCTGGACCGTACCGCCGCGGGGGCAGACTGCCCCACTCTCTTATAAGATAAGTATAAATCTCTTTGCGCACTCTTTGATGATAACCACTGCCACCTACTGTAGTAGATGTGCAATTACACTTTATTCTCGTCTGAAAAAAACGTCGTGGATAGACTAGCACAAGGACCATGCGGAGCTCCCCGACTGGAGGGGGCGGGTTTAAGTTTTCTCATGGACCAGCATCCACTGACATTGGCTGCTGCTCCACACTAGACAGCCCGCATTCATAAAAAAAAGAACAGGATCGATCTGACACGAACAGCTTCCACAGAGACAAGTCTGACAGTTTCTCCTGAGAAGCCACACAAGCCCACAGTGGGGAAAATGTCCAAAAGTGCGAGTCAGCGAAGAAGTCTGAAGAGCGAGGAGTTCTTCTTTGATTCCGAGACGTCTGTCTTGGATCAGCAAGACTTAGAGATGTCCGGTTGTCCTTTTAATGACGTCTTCAACTCCAAAGACTCCCACATGGATCAGATCAACACTTTTCTGAAAAATGTGCAAGTGTTGCTGGAGGCGGCTCGCTTTCTCGAGAGCGCCGAGAGGAAGGACGGAAGTGAGTTGACGTGTGTTGTCCGATGTCGTTCTGCATTTGACTAACACACGTAATCGTGAGCACTCAGACAACAAAGAACTGAGTTAATTCAACTAAGTACTGTGTCTACTATGAGCACCGTCTGCGCTTCGTCACCACCACGCTCACAAGACTGATTTTCCTTGCAATGCAAAGATGTTACGCCGTCGTAAATACGTGGATCTTATCTGCATTATATGCACGCGATCCAGGCTTGAGTGTGTATCTGCACGTCTTCACGCAGGAAGGGATCCTGCATAGATCTGCGTACGGTTGAAAATAGCAAAATGTGACATATTGATTGGATGAGTGGGTGTGCATGCTGGCTCCCACTCAGATGCAATACATCTGACCACAGCGCATTGCAAGTCACTTCTAGGATGATGTCATTGCGCCCCCGCAGAATGTCATAAAAAGCCTCCAACTCGCATGAGCAAACGTGTTAGACAATGTGATACTAAAAGAGGTGCATTTACAAAAATATAATTTAAAATGATTTTTACAGTGCGTACCATATTTGATGTTCTACTAAATGTTTTTTTTAGATGTGATTCTGTGCGGGACTGCTTGTTCTGACGCTTTTGTAAAGACACAGGAAATATAGCCCTTTTAATTTTACTACTTTAGGTAAATGACTGGAAGATTCGCTGATACAGTTCCTGTATCGCCACAGTTCTCTCGATTGTTTGCTTCCTGCTATTTGTGGGCGTGTCGCGCTTGGTTCCACATGGCGCAAAGTCGTTCTCTGATTGGATAGAGGCGAGCCTAACCCTCGAAGTCTGTCAAAGACATGTGCCAATCAAAGGGCGCTTTAGCAGCTATGTAACGTGTTGCTGGGCCTGGCTTTGCTTGTTAACCACGCCTCTTGCTCGTGGTGTCTCATGGGACGTGTAGGCTTTATTGTGACCAGAGAGGCTGCAAATCTGTATCGTCAAGTTGCAAACATGTATATCATCAGTGTTTAGTTTGTGGCTTATTAGTGTGTGTTCGTGTGTGGGTGTGTGTGTGTGTGTGTGTGTGTATGTGTGTTGGTGTTTGTTTATGTATGTATGTATGTATGTATGTATGTATGTATGTATGTATGTATGTATGTACAGCTGTTGTGAAATACGCTATAAAAATAAAGTTGTATTGTATGTATGTATGTATGTATGTATGTATGTATGTATGTGTGTATGTATGTAAACATTGGATCGGGGTACTGAATATTGTGATGTGATCATTGCAATATTTAACACCTAAAGAATTTAAATATTGTATTATCCAATACAAGACCACATTCGTTGCTTTAGTTTCCAGTTCATATTAAATGCATGTACAACTAAAGGCACATTTCTCTGGACCAATATACCAATGACAAGAAACACAGGTCAGAAGAGTTGAATTTATGAGCTGATCGTTTCTAACTGTTTTCCTGATAATAAGTGCTTTCATCAATAGCTATGGCATGTAGTGCAAATAAATGCTTATAGGCATTCCATGTTTTTGTTTGTAGTCACTTCTTCTACTTTTAGTGGCACCAGATTATAAAAATGAAGAAGAAATTGAACAAAACATGGTGGTCTTTTATTCCCCGCCCCATGTCTCAATATACACCAGGAATTAACTACGCAATGTTTTTGTTGATATGATCATGTGAATTCAGACTAAAACCTAGGAAATAGTCACTCTTCCTTGTTTCACAATTGAATGGCCATATTAGGGAAAAAAAACACAATTTCCCAGAACGCCCCTCGCTGATCTGGGACACTCCTCCTTTTTGTCCCCGCCTCCAAGCTGTACAGTTATGGAAAGCAAACAGGAGAGGAGAGGAAGCGAGCAGCAGCAGGCACTTGCTGGCTCATGTCGCCCTCGGGGAATTTTTATATTGTTTATATTTAATTTTGTATCAAATTAACAACATATTTCTGAGAACGTTTTACTATTTTCATACGCTGGTTTTGACATTTTCTATCAACCTGTTAAAGGATTGCCAGTAGCTTGCTAGCTTGTCAACACTGGAAACACGATCCTCCTCCTGAATAAGATAGCTAAACGACTTTATTTTTTTAAATATATATATTGCATTTGTTGAACTGACAACTTAAGCACTGTCTTCCGTGTTTTAATTTTTGTAATCGTTGCATTAGTGCTGTCAATGTTAAACGCTGTAAGACATAGCCAGCGATAAGGTGAACAACAGCGAGGCTCAGGAAAGAATGACGGCTGTTCAGCTATTGAATATCCAGCGACTATTGGAAGCCGCGGAATATCTCGAAAGGAGAGAAAGAGGTAATTGCACCATGTGACGTTGTCGAAAGGAACATATTCAAGTGTTGCCAGGAAAGGTTCCCGTGCAGGGGAGTATTTACCTGCGGCGTATTTACATTCATCGAAGGGATGATATGTTGAAATTTGCTCATGTGCTAAATGCTAACCAAACATTTTCTTCTTCCAATAGAGTGTGAACACGGATATGCGTCGACGTTTCCTTCAAATCAAGACACAAACTACCAGAGGCAAAGGAAATTCCGAAATAAGAAATTCAGCAGTAACCACAATAGGTAAGAGAACCACAGTGTTATTTAAAGTCCGTGGTAAAACATTTATTTGTTTTGTGGTTAATTAGAACGAGTCGAATGATGAATAGAAACGGACTAGACGTCCACCCATATCGCTGTGTGTGCTTTGGGGCTGGAGGGCTCTGTGATGGCTTTTCCATCAGCTGATTGTCAAAGAGACTGCTGTGACTGAGGCTAGGGATCGTGGTAAAAGTGAAAACTCTAAAACGAAGAACGTCCTTGTTGTTTTGAAAACCTTAGTCACCTGGAATTGTTTTGATATTTCACATGATGGTTTTGGCCTTAAGCGGGGCACTCAATTGGTAATGGTGGTGGTGGAAAGTATTGACCTAAGGCAGTGACTTAGTATTTGCACCAGAGATGTCAAAAGTATGTGTGTTCATTACTCAAGTAGAAATATAGCTATTAGGATTTAAAAAGACTTTTGTATAAGTTGAAGTATCATCTCGAGCTTTTTACTGTAATGAAAGTAGAAAAGTAATGGTTTCAGAACTACTTAAAGTATAAAAGTAAAACTAACGTAAGATAAAATGCATTGGCGTCATAGTCAAGTCAAAATACATTGTTTTCAATATGCCCTGATAGTCTAAATATGGTTTAGTAATTCAAGGAATAATAATTATTAATCAGATTAATACACCCCACTCCTAATTTTTTGTTCTGGCTTTGAGGACAAAAGTTTGGGCCATGTCACAGGGCAGCTAGGATTTTTTTTTTCCATCTTTGGAAGCCGAAGCAAAAAAATATATACGTTCCCCACGAGGGACGGGCAGAAATGTGGAAAACAAATTCCGGGAAAAACGGAAACCCCAAATTATCTGCTCTGGCACATGCTTGCATTGCCCCTCAGCTCTGCCAGTGTACTGGGGCCTATAACACACTTACTATGAGCTGGCATTGTACATTACTAGGTAGGCCTATTACATGTAGCAATAAGTTAGTCATATTATAACATGTAATTGTTGTCTAATTAAGTCTGACACCATCAATAACCCTTGATAATAAACTTTCATCTTATCACAACATGTATTTTCAAGATTCACAATGAGTTTTTGAAAGCCATTAGCAAAGTTAGCATCACATTTGAAATGAATTGTTTGAGAATAACTCCTCCCACATTCCATAAACATGCAATATTGAGTTAATTGAAGACTAAATTGCTCATAGGTCTAGATGTGAATGGTCGTCACCAACTAATCCAGGGTGTAACTCCGCCCTTGCTAAACTGCAGATGGGATCGGCTCCAGTTTATTCATGATCCAAATGAGGTCATGTCGCATTGAAAATTGAATGTATCAACAACTATTCGACAATAAACATCAGTGCATTATACTGAGAGGTGTCTATTTATAATTTTCCCCTTTTGTGTTACTAAATTAGGTCATCCAAATAGTTGTTGCATTATATCTCATTTATCAGCGCAAGTGTCTGTTGCATGCGCACGGTTTAAAAAAAAAAAATGCAGAAATGATAGAGCCACTCACATCATTTATTGTGTTTTCATTCATGCCACAAATCAAGTTGCGGAATGCTCAGCATTTGTTTACGGATTCATTTTCATACATAACTTGTATGTCACTTTATTTGCTGTTGATGAATAAGACTTGCATTTAGTAGGGGAAGGAAAACTCCCAAATGAAGACCAAATGGCATCGTGTTCTCTTTGGTGCTGGCCTGCTTATGTGAATCTGTCATTTGATCGTCATACATCAAACGAAAGCCCCACTCTCTTGCTCTGCACGTTTTAATATTAATGTGAGAGCGAGCAACAAACAGGAACTGCGCATTACTCATCAGCGCAGAAAGCTCCCTACTGCATGGCAACAGTCAGAATCACAATTGAATTGAGGTTTTTGCTCTTGAATTGTTTAAGAATGCTAATGTTGTTGAACAATCTAGTTGGTTCATTTAATAAAACTAAAGTCACCAATATGGGGAACAGCACTGCAAATAGATTTTCATATGTGCAGTTCCCCTTGAGATTTTTTTTCATTAGCATGATCGTGCAAGATGGCGTTGTGAGAGTGCCAGCTCATGTGTTCACTTCCTCGATTTTCATGCAATTTACATGACATGCAACGTTTATATATTTTGTGTAGCAATGCCTCATGCCTTCTTCTTACTTTTACTTTGCTTCTCATTCCCAGAAGGGGGAAGTGTATCAATCAGTGTTTTTGGCCTCAGTTTCGCTCACCATCACATAAACGCATTCACAACTAGGAACTAGGTCAGTAAAGTAATCCCGTTTTCATTTTCATGTCATTAAATTCGCAGTGCACAAAACATACACACACATATATACATATATATTAATCAAATGATCAGATACATTTTTGAGTTTGCATTGTTTATTCCAAAACATTTTTTTCTTGATTACTGCTCATGACCCAATTAACATTATTTATTTTATTTTTATTGTTTAGCTTATTAAAAGAACCACAACAAAAATAAGCAATACCGCTCGTCAGAGTTATATGTTGTACTCACCAACCTTTTTTGAAACTGATTCAGTCACCGGTCCAGTCATTGTTTCCCAAAGTAAAAGTTATTTGGATTATGCCCAAAAGATATCAGATCAGGCTGCTTTCTTAAAGAACGACAGAAATTAGATATAAATTAATGTTGGGAGACTAAAATCAAACGATTTGGAATTAAGTTCTGGCACTCCACGATTACTCAATTTTTAAAATTGGTGTCCATTAATTTGAAAATTGATACCTATATACATAAACACATTTGAACCTCTCTGGTGTCGGTCCTTTTAGTAAATTGTGATGTCACAATGTCAATTTATTCAAACTATAACATCTGCATAGCATCTGCCACCACATTTATAATATGATGCAGCTTCAGGTCATCTATTCCTTCTAAATTACTAAAATTAATATCTTGACCTGAGCGTCAAATGATCCCATTTATGTATAATGAAAGTAAGATAAAGGTAAACCATCATAAAATGGAAATGGGTCCACCGAAACAGCAAGGCCTTGACTTACTACCATCTCTGTGACATGTTAAGTTCTTAAAGTGATGGGTTTATCTAACTGTCCTCACTTGTCTACCGTTTATAGCACGGGTGCTTTATCTCGTTGACCCACTCGGTCTCTGTGTCTAAATGCACGTGCACATACACACACACCTCTACACACACTTATGTGCAGGCACAAATAATGTCCTCCCACACACCGAAGTAAGCATACTGCAGTTGTGTATGGCCCGGAGCCAGTTCATTATCTGGTTTGCAGGATTGTCGCGCTGGAGACATGTTGCTATCTGATTCAGTACGAAGGGAAAGTCTTTGTGATGATAAAGGGCCATAGGACAGCAAGCTGACTTAGATTGATCCCCGTGTATGTGTGGCCAAATGAAGGATGTAGAGAGTGCCAGCCTCCTGGCTCAACTCTGACTAATGGTGTGTCTGCCAGAGTAATGGACAGTGTAGGTGACATCGGTGTTGCTCCAGTTAGTTTTTTCCCACGTTTTCGTTCGTGTTAAACACTTGGTGATTTGAGCTGATCCCAAGTCCAAGACCCTCCATCTTATGCTTGATTTGTTTAAGTGCTTAACAAAATGGGGCTTTATTGCACATGACAACTTAAACAGTGGTATGGATGTTGGTGTTCAAAGCAACCCCAATTGCAGATGACGGTGAATCTTCTGGCTTCTGCATTGCAGCTGCAGCGATTGAACCGCTGCCATTTGGAAGTAACAATGTCCACAGAACTAGGTTTCGTAATGATTTTTCCCAACCCGACCCAAATTAGAAATTTAATTCCTCCCTGGTACTCAAAAGTAAAAAAAAAAAGCATATATATATATATATATATATATATATATATATATATATATATATATATATATATACCTGACTTCCACTGGGTTGTAGATTGTCTGTTGATGGTCAGTATGTCAACATTTTGGCTCTTGTATGAGTCTGACCTCATGTTGTAGCAGCCAGTCAATGTGGCCATTGGTGGCCTTGTCATCTAAAATCATATCCAATGCCACAACTGACCGCACAGCCACTCTTGCATACCAAAGTAAATGAAGTACCGTAGTCTAATGCGGCCATATGGTGTTTTCATTTGTCAATTATTAATCGGAACAGGTCATTCCTCCTAAGGCAGTCGCATTGAACAATTGCACTCTTCCCCATTTCTAATTCCAGTTCAAAATGATGATAAATTTGTCAGAGAAATTGCAGCCTGTTCACATGCCTCAGGGCCAAGTTGTATATGTCGCCCTCTCTCAAAACTAACACTCCTGGAGCTGAGGTGGAGTGCAGTTTGAGTGAATGAAAACCCAGCCATTTGAGTATGGGGCAGCTGTTTTGTCTCCTTTCAGTATGTTGCCCCACAAAGGCGGCGTTAGGAACCATCTCGTTCACATTACATTATTAACGATGCACTGAACCTTGCTTGTTTCCTGCACAGGGCATGCACATGTTCCTCACACGCCCCCCCAGCAGCCAATGTATGTTTACGCCCACCCATCCCCAAAACACCGTCATGTGCCGTGTCATCTTAAGTGAACGCAAGTCACTGTTACATGTGCAGCCCCACTGAGTGGTCTTGTGTATTATTGAGGAGGAGATGATAGTGCTCTCCTGCCTGTCACATTGATATTTGATGGCGCAAAGGATTCAGTGAGCCCTGCTTGAACTTTGTTGGAGATTGTCTTTTTAATGATGTCTATCTTTTCCAGCAATTTTTTTTGTAGACTCTTTGGGAATTATAGTTCATAGCCTCCTGACGGGCAATTCAAGCTGTCATACAGAGACAACTTTTCCCAAGCACAATCAAACCTAGAGACAATTCAGGGTTTGCGTATAACCGGACTTACTATTGGAGATCACCAAAGTTGGTAGACACAAACTGAATGCCTTGGAATTATAATCGATGGTATAATCGATGGGATAATTGATTCCAAAAAGATTTGTGTGACAGTGCTAGGTAGTACAATATGATATTAAAATATTCTGCACATCGCATTGTGATTTAAAAACTGTCTACTGGACATAGGTGTACCGAAGTCTCTACTTTTTTTTATATATCCAGACCGATTCAGGTCAATGCTACTAAGCACCGATACGTATAACATCAAATGGTACAATTTTTCAGTTCCGAAGTGCGTCTTGGTAACGTGTGACTGTCCAGAAGGACAAGAGTTTTTGAGTTTCGGGAGAATCGGAATGTTATTCCTGGTTTCATTTAATTCTCAATTCTTGATTCCCAACCTTAGATAAAATTTCAATTACTTTCATGTAATTTTAAGGAATTCCTGTATATTCCAATATATATGTCGTTATTGACATACAAATGCCTGTATTTGGATATAAACTTTGTCCATATTGAATCGCACTAGTGCTAAGCATAATCATCATCATCATCATCTTCAGCCATGATTAATAATTCATTTAATCACATTTCATTATTGTGTCACAGTGCCCTGGCGTTTTTAATACAGTACATTAAACCATTAAGACATCTGGCCTTAACCCTAGTGAAACCAAGGCCTTTGAAAATACTGCACTCTATCTGCCCAACATTCTGTGTATATGTACGACGTGTAATGCTTTCCTTCTTAATAATGTGTGACTAAACGTTTATTTATGTTTTCTACCTTTGCAGGTCCACACACAACGAGCTGGAGAAGAATAGGTGAGTGGCCAGCCTTTTGGTCTTCAACTAGCCCCAGTGTTCTTTTCTCATTTATACCGAAGCATATTTACAAAGCACGACACCTTTTTGACCGAGGTCTTTGGTTAAACACACTTGCAATCTTGAACCGGGCAACGGACAGCAAGTACATAGCTATAAAAGTTCAATGATTGTTGAGATAGTTGCTGCAATTATAACGTCAGCGTTATAGACGCATTATAAACGTGTCATGTTCGAGCCCGAGCATGTATCCACCCATATGCTCTCATGTGAGATGGTGGACAATGAGAAATGTGCTGTTTTTGTGAACGTGACACACTCTGGTGTGTTCAAGGCCATTTCCTGATTTGAGTTTACCACCCATTTGGGAGCTTTCTAGTGTTTACTATATGATGGCAGACTACAAGAGTCAATCTACAAAGATCTTTCTGTGACACCTCAAATAACAGCGGCTAGACTTGCACGATTTATCGCACTGTATATAGGAGAGATGAGCGTGCCTTCCATTTCATCATCTCCGAGGATGTGGGTACGTTGAAAGGATGCGAGAGGGTAGTATCCTGTCAGTGTAATCACATATCAACCCCGTTTGTTCTCACCATCGTCCCCGGCAGACTCCAGTAAAACGATGGGAACGTTGGATTCGGTGCGTTAAATATAGTCGAGTTGAGGCGTCACCGTGGTGCTTTCATGTGATGCCGCACATGGCAACGCAGTTGGCTGGCTAGTAGCTTGGCAGTCTGTAGCTCCCATGCCGGTTTGAATTGATTTATTTTTTTGTAGTATTTCACAAGCGTGTTCTGTTGTTTGTTCACAGAACACAGTTTTTGTGAGTCCCTCCGCATTTTCTGTTTTCATTCTTTGAAGCATTTCCTTCACCTCCTCATTTTCTTGCTTGTCCTTTGCTGGTCCAGGCTGCCCTGTAACATACCACTGTGCCAAAAGCCAGACACACTTGAAATGGATCTCCGGATCTTGGAATGCTTCTTATTATTCATGTCGTTCACTTGCCGTCTTTTTTTTTTGCCCTCTTATAGTGTAAGAAAAAAAATATTTCTGTTACCAAAGAAAGTGAGTAAAATTGATGTGGTAATCCCTCTTTTTTGAAAGCGCACTTGTCAGAATAATTTATAATCCCTCGTTTTTTGCCAGCAGTTAATCCAATTCCCTTTCAGGACATGCCGCACTCTAAGCTATATGTATCAGCCAAAGTTGTTCACCCGAGTGTGTCAGGCTTATACCATGATTCTCTTAAGGCAGACTTACAAGTTGTGAAAAAGTCCCAGTAATGCCGAACCGCGATGGAACTCAAATTTATAATACTGTAGTGAATTTGCTGGTGCAGAGATGCTTTGTCTCGCATTGACAACACAGATCCACAACACTGGCCAAAAAAATATATTTCCTTTATTTTTGGGGGGAGAGGGCATTGCAGGTGAGAGAGCGTGATTGTTATGTTGCTTTGATCATATACCTCCCTTTCCACTCCAACACTGGGCCTGCATGTTGCCTTTTTCACCCTTTATGTAGGGTTTGTCCACTATTAGTCCTATTTCCGTTAATTGTTTGTCTTGAAAAGAGCGATTACGTTAAAGCGACAACTCAGGCTTTAGTACCTATGCTCTGGAAGTAATGTTTTCACTGCTGTTTGCTACAAGTAGTTAGCAGGATTGCCCACAACTACTTAAGCGTTAATGTGTCTTAATTCGTCAGTGTCAATGCGTGAATGCTTAACGATAAAATTTAGATTCAAGGCTGAGGGTGTTATTTAATACGATTTGGAGCAGATCCAGAATGTTCGGCCTTGTCAAAGGTCGTCACTGTACTGAGTGCCCGTCAGTAATTGTCAAAGTTTGATCTAATTTCCGGCCAATCAATACAAGACTACTTGCTGCAGTAAATAATGAAACGCTGCTTAACATTTGCGCGCCATACCTTCATTTTCATATTTCCCGCGGTTCAAGCTTCAAATGCAGTGAATTATATTATGTAAATCAGTGTCTGAACAGAGGACTGGCGGTTCTAGGAAGTTTGTCACATCTTCACTCTTCTCGCGAGTGTGTGAAGAAGAGAGAGCGAGAGAGACCAGACAGCTAGCAAGAAAACGAAGTGTGTTTGCTGTTTATGACGTACTTGTTCCAACATGTTTTGTCGTCAATGTTTATTGACTAACATCTCCCGTGATCTTTTGGTTACAAGATATTGTTTTCAAAATATCGTTTAGTATAGCCATGCAGCTCGCTATCTTGCAAGCTTCAATATTAGATAAAAGCTAGCCATGCAACTTCAGTAAACACCAAATAGAAGTACCGCGAACAACATTTCACGTAAGTTGTCAAACTTGACAGACCATTTGAACATGGCGAGCGTGTTTCAGATTAACATGAGGTGACTTGCATCTCAACTACATCCCACAACAAATCTCTGACATTCTCATTGGTTCTTTCACCGCGTCGGCCTTTACTGACTAAGCCAATCATTCTTTGTCATTTCGAATCTGTATTAAAAACCCATTGTCGCGCGAGATGGATCATTTATGACTTAACTGCATACACTAAAATGCATACCTGCTAATTAGCCATGACTATAACGTTTTCTTCTGCTACATATCCTTGCTCTAGCCTTTATAATAGTGGGAACTGAACTGAGCTTTGTTGTGAGAGGCCTCGGGGTCGGATGAGCTGTTAAGCATGAAAAAGCCTGGGCTACATTTTCTGTAGTTGTGCTAAAGCTTGCTGTTCTCTGCCCAGTGAGTGCGGCCTATTCTCAGGCCTTGCTGCAAGCCCCGGGACTGAGACCATTTGTCCTGACCAACGTGACGACTTGTAAGCTTTTCTTGGCTCCGAAAAGCCGCTTAAGCGGCTTGATCTTTGGTCCGGTGAGCCCAGCTAGAGCATGTACACGTGTTGGGGCACGTTCATCATCCCCCTAACAAACGCACACGCACTCACGGAGGCCACCCGGTGCTATTCTTTACTAGCCTCGCTTGATGCTGGATTAACAAACGATGGAGTCAGAGGACAAGGAAGTAACTGACAAGCTGATGGGATGAGCAGAGAAATAGTCAAACACACCTGACTAAGGGTTGCTTAAAGCAGCACGCAGGTCTAATCTGTGCTCTCTTGTGTGCCAGCGTGTGCACAGTGAGCGGTTACACTTTACACCCTGTAATTAACGCCATGAAATATGAGCCGGGACAGAATTCGGTTTGATGATATGGCTGAGACTTGAGTTCCTGATGAACTAACGCTCGATGATTTGTGTTTGAATTCTTCTTCTTGATAATTTCCTTTGAGAAAAGCTGTAGCATCTGGTAGTTTTTCTCTGGTTTTATGTGTAAAAACAGTAGATTATCCGAAAAGATTTTTGAAAACAAGCTTTTTGTCGATTGACTATCAGTTGGCCAGTCACATTACACACACGCGAGACTCTATTTATCACCACAAAGTGTTAAAATCAATACGCCTGAAAATATACCGAGAAGTCAAATCTATGATACCGATCGATATAAGGCCTAACGATTTGACAGAGATGTCACGTTTTTTTGAACAATACAATATGCTGCCGTAGCAATGGCTTTTGTGTAAATAAACCGATGCTATTTAAAGTTAACTTCAAATATAAAATTTTTTCATACTATTTTATTTTCAAACAAACTCCTTTATTGATTCAAAAAAAAAAAAACAAAAAAAAAACAAGCTATTAATCTTCTATCATAAACAAAGTGCAAATTTTTTACACACTCACTTACCTTATTCTTTTTATGCATTAAATCATCGATGCAAAGAAACTCTTCTGATGAAGCGCTTCATATATATGAACAATAGTCAACGTTCTCTTCTGAGATGCGCTCGCAAATGGTTTTCCCGTTACATGTCACCGGGCGTTTGCAAAGGCTTTTTACGGCAAACCGTCTTGACAAGACGATTTCCTTTCTTGCAAAATCCAAAGTGTTTCCACACAAGTGAACGCATTGTCGTCTTAAAAATCGATTTTTTTTTTTTCCCCCCAGCGCCGTGATGTATGAAGTGTTCTTAAAGTTAAAAATAACATTGTGACTTGAATATAAAAAAAAAGGTATCATTACATTGATGAAATTGATTAATAATATAAAAATTATGTGTTGACGTGTGGCCATCGTCGATCGACTTACTGTAGCTGGATTGCAGGGCAAATACATCGAGAATTTTTTTTTTTTTGACCCCAATAACTTATATGACAGAATGACAAAACAAGGTGAATTTAATGTTTGGTATAAAACTTGTCTGACATTTTTTATCTTAGCTTCTTATTATTGTGCCCTTCTACCACCTAAGGTATGTGCACTCTGGCAGCATTTAGTCGAAGGGTATAATTGCTCAGCACAAGGCTATAAATGACAAGCAGTCAGCAAGCCGCAACCAGAATTTCCAAGGAAATTCTGTGTGTTCAACCCAGTAGAGTGACTTTTGGCCCAGCATGTACGGCAATACAATATTTCGTTTCTGTCACGTTGCGGGTTGTCCTACGTGGCATGTAAAACATTCTGTCAAGGCTATTGGAAAAAAATGAACAAAGTTGCTGTTCCATATTGTTCCAGGGAGTACTTGCGCTTTTTAAGTCCCCCTTTCCTCAAGCACAGTGTCATGTTTTCTGCTGAACTAACTAAATCTTACCTTGAGGAGCTGTTTTGGTGTTTGGAGGACAGAAAATGAAACAAGGCGGAAAGGAAAGAAAATAGGATGCTTGCAGAAGAAACAAGACTCAATTAGACTAAATCTGACTAGAGCTTCTATTTTTAGCTTCACGGCTGGGGCAACAGGGAGAAAACACCACTGCCTTCTGACCAATCGCATATGTTAGCTGTGAACCAATGAGAGCCTTGCGACGAATGAGCAATGAAAATGGCCGTCACTCCTTATTCCTATTAAACTGCCTCCGGATCCTTCCACTGACAGTTGCAATTAACACAACGTTGGAAAAAAAATAGATTACGGCCAATAAAATTACTTATGTGCAAACAGGTCAAAACAAGCTGTCTCCTCATACCCTTAATGAAAAAATTATTGAGACCCGCTGATTTATAGTCTTATCATGAATTGGAAATGAAGGGTGGTGTGTCGGTGCACAGTGAAGAAATTGTGGCCGCGGATTTATCCTCAACATGAGTTTAGGGGTGGAAATGTCCACTGGTGAGGAACATATATCTTAATATTTCCATCCCAAAACACAAGTGTTCTCCTCAGAGTTCTGTGACAAGGTTTAGAGCACCGGTGTCAAACTCAAGGCCCGGGGGCCAGACCTGGCCCGCGACCTAATTTTATGTGGCCCGAGAAGGGCAAGTCATGTGCATCAACTTCCTGTTTTATCACATTTTCTTCACTTTTAACAATATTGAGGTATGAGATATTTACATTCACTTGGTTACAATTGTCCCCTTTTAAAATAAATTGAAGAATTGTTAAACAATTACTTACTGGCTTCTGCTTTCAAAACTGGCTTTCCATCAATTTGTTGTGTGTATGTGATAACATAAGGTGATCATACATTTATATGGGTTCACACTCATAACGGGCCTCAGAGGGAAACCATAATTACGATGTGGCCTGTCCACAAAAATGAGTTTGACACCTCTGGTTTAGAGCTTTAATCAAAAGACAATTCTGCATGACTCAGTGTGACCGAAAAAAAACAAAACTACCTTAACACACACTTTAGTTCTTACATTGAGATTACACGCACACACACACACTCACAACCACTGGTGAACATGATAAAATACATCCACATGTGTTATACTGCCATCCCCCAGAGCCAACATCTGGCCAAACCTCACTTTTTTTTTTTCATCAGACTCATTTTAGAAGCCCATCCATATTAGTGCTCTAATCCAAAGCTCCTGCCCTATACCGCTCAGGTCACACTGGACTAAAAGAGAAAGTTTACGTTCATCAGTGGTGTGGACATGCCATGTTTAATATATTGCTCATTCAAGTCAGATGTTGCACGATTAGACACACAAATATGTACACGGATTAGGGGGATGAGTGAATTTCAAATCACATGATCTGTATGTGTGATTATGAAGGCGATTTGGACGTTATGGGCAATTGTTTTCATAATATGCTTGTTTGTTTTTGTTTCTAAGCTTAGACCTCTCTCCACCTCTTTGTCTCTGGTCTTCCTTTGTTTTGTTTTTTTTCCCCCTCGTTTGTTTCTCATTGGAGCAGATTAAAAGGCAGTGTGCACGTGTGAACTAATCCATGAGTTAGTGATGGGTTTCAACCCTGGAGTCTCTTGGCCCTGTCATGCAGCTAGCACATCCCCCCCCTCCATCCCCTGCTTTCCTCCCTCACCAATGAACTTTGCACGAGCACTTGTGTGTGTAAGCACGTGTTTTTGCCTGTGAGCGTTGCTTGAGGTGGTTCAATTGCTGCTCTGTTGTTTTATTCTGACATTTTTTTTCTCCCATGGTTCTACTTTTGCCCATTAGTCCTTGGTCCCTCCTCTGCACTGTTGCTATGCGTCATGTTGCATAGTCTTTGTGGCTCGGAGGGGCCTCAGCAGTTAGCGTGACAGCAGCGTTGGTCTGCTTCGTGATCAACTGGGGTTTGACTGTATTTACTACTTGTGGTCATGGCATTGGTTAGGCAGGGCGGGAAGTTCTTATAACGTTTTATTGTCCCCAGTTCGTAGTGTTGTGCTGAATGTCTAGCTTTCGCATGCTCACCCACAATATTGTCCCACACATAAATCTCAAATTGGGGATTGAGGTCACAACTGCATGCTCATAGCTATCCAAGTTCTATTTGCCGCCCACACACCAAAGTGCTACCATTACTTTAACTCCTCGACGCTTCCATTGTGTTTGCTGTTCATATCAGAGGTGAGCGCCTGCTTAAATTTTGCCAGTCCGTCACTCATCATTGGCCAGCAGGCGGCCCCTCAGTCTGTCATCGTCAGTCTGTTATTATTCCAAGCCGGCCCAGTCCATCTGTCCGTCAGTCCGTTATCGTTCTCTTAACCGGTCTTCCGTCATTGCTAAATGACTGTTCGCCACTTCTACTTTAGCATCGTTATTTAAAAAAAAAAAGAAATCACAAGCAGCACTGGGTCCATCATTCATTATTCGTTAGTCAATCCAGCCCAATATAGTTGAGCTGTCAGTCCGCCAGCCGAGTGGGAGTCTGACAGACCTTCCGCTGGTACTGACTGACAGTCCTTACAAGTCTAACCAGACAAATGGCTGAACGTTGTCATCTCTCTTTTTTTGTGGGGTGTGGGGGGGTTGGCCCACCGTTAGTAAACCGAGAATTAATCCTGACTGGTTCCAGTTTAGTGTCCATGGCTAGTTTCTGGGCAGATTATACACACAGACTCACACACACAGCAACCCTTTCCTCCCCCATTTCTCCCAGCTCTACATTTGTCACCCGTACCATCTCACCCCAACTCTTTCTGTATCTCTCCCATCTGTCCGGATTTCATAAAGGCAAAGAGGAGTCTATCGGTCAGACCAACGAGAAGAGTCTGCAGTCGATGTGGGGAAATGATTCCTCTAATCTGGCATGTGTACGGAGACATGATGGACTGACTTTGGTTTGCAGAAAACAAAAGAGAACTTTCACAAGTACACAGCGCTCTTTGCCTCAGGCTCGAGTAGAGAGTGGTGATGTTACTAGCGACGTGATGAGTGCCCACCATCTTTGTGGAATTTTCTGAAAAGCATGGAATGAGCACAAACATCTCGAAAATCCTCCACAAGAAATGAGGTCAGAAAAAAGTAAAGGACGAGACCTATTCTACTCCTCTTCTCGACGAATAATGATCCAGTTGCGCTATTGAAGTCGACTTGTTGGGCAAGTGATGCCGTTTGAAACGCCATGGTCATTTTGTCACGTCGCTCTATTTTATTTTATTTATATTTTTGCTATCCTCAAACAACGTAATGAGATCCAATTTTCCAAGACAATATGCATAATTGTACCATAATCCAAACTTCAATATTCCATACATGAAAGTCATTTCAAATCAATCTTGCATCTCATCTTGGTTTACTACTTTTGAGTGTCAGTGTTGTTCATCAGCGAATGTTGGAACCGTCACATTTCCCTACATGCACTTTTAAAGCTTTTTTTTTTTTGGTTTTTAATCACATCTTGCCATCAGTGGCATACCGGTTTTTTTTATGTCCCAGTGAGCACTGGCATTTCAATTATGGTTCCCCTCCTATTTGATGAGATCGGAAACTGTTCTTGTTAAAGGAAAATAACTACTTAGATGTGATCGCTTGCCTAAAAAGGCTCGCTGCCAAAACCAGACGTTTTCTACATAGCCATCTGTAAGTGCCATTTTGTGAACTTTACATTCATGCTTCACGTAATAAAGCTGCGGGTTTAGGCACATATAGCGGGCCCCAGTTTGGCGCCCAGGCTGGTAGCTGTTCCAGCAGTAGTGAATGGTAGCTCCCCCAGTAACATGAACAGCCTATTCAGTCAGGTGGTGCGGGTTGTATTGGTGAACATGTGACTATAGGCGCTCATGTGAGCGAGAAAGGCAGAGAAGGACGACCCGCTCCATGAAACGCAGGCACAGAGAGACTACGTGGCGATTTGGAACAGCAATGTCCTCGCAGCGGAATGCTAGGAATAAAAAAAAATGTCCTGGTTGCTTGGCTTCTTCATGTTGCTGAGTTGGCTTTGTGTACATTTTGATTATTTTCATTTATCATCCCAAATACTCCAGGTTACTATTTTATTGTAGAGGTCCAGGTGGTGGTGTTGGTCCAAGACATTATGTTGACGAGCAGCATGAAGTTGGTTGAGCACCGGTCAAGTGGTGTCTTTATTATACGGTACATACAGTGATGTGCCCTCGGCAGAGTGTGAAAGCTCTGTGGGAACAACAGCAGCCAGTCAGAGTGACAGCAAAGCATTATGGGGGATGGATGTATGAGCTGCCACGTGACTTGAGCCCTTCCCCTTTGCATGTATACGTATTGCATGTTACCATCCGTACTGTGGATTCATGGGCCACATGTGTACATGTTTTTTTTTTTTCTTGACATATGTTCTGGGACATAATGGGCTTACTTGAGATTTGTTTTTGATGACCAGTTATGGATTGTTTTTGGAGTACAATAAGAATGTGCTAAGCGCAGGAAATAATAATGATCAAAAAATTCAAATGAAAATTAAACTACGTGCACATCAACTGGGTTTGATTTAATTACATTCCTCCGTGACGTGAGATAATTTCACATTGCCTTAATGTCGTGCCCAGTGGTCATTGATTCAATTGCTTTAAATGAGGCTTTGCATTCCAAAAAAACGCAAATGCTTTCCTCTAATCTTTGTCATCACCGTGAATTAGGTTTTTGGGCTGCTTCAAATGAGGCGTCACTATAAAGATGTAAGCGGGAAAGGTGATCTCTCTTGCAATGGTTTCTCTTTTCTTTTTTTTTTTTTCTCGTTTCCAGGAAGATCGCACTTTGTCATGATTATGATTCCAGTTGTAAATCAATTTAGTAGATTTACCTCTGAGAAAGACAGCGCTGATGTGTAATTAGTGTAATAACTGGGTGAAGGGTCAGATTTTCCCTCCCTCTAGATGAAATAGAATTGGGTCAAAGTGTGTGTATGTTAAATGGACTTGAAAGCGTGGGGGATTTGCCATGGAGAAGACGTGTATTGACTCTTATCTGAGCTGGAAATGTGACCCTGCCTTTAAGAGCACGGCCAGTAATGATGGCAGACATCTCGGGCCTGAGAAGTTATCTATTATTTATGTATTCACAAGTTTGGAATCTAGGGCAGTCTTTTTTTTTCCCTCTGTCGCCAGTGCTTTAGCTTTAAGTATTGCTTTAAGACTGCTTTGAATAAGCAGAAAAAAAACATTTTGGCTTATCAATGCAGTTTTGTTAAAAAAAAAAAAAAAAAAAAAAGATAATTTTCTTTTTCGTCATGATTGTCCTCAGGCTTGTTTTTTATTGTGACTAATTTATTCTATGCCTGTAAACATTTGCAGAAATACCCTTGCTGGTATCATAGTCAAATTTGCTTTCACATTACCTTCAAGCTATCAAAAATACAACATGGAGCGATTAATTGTAACATTTTGGAAATGAAAGCAAGGAGAACGAGTATTTGATGAAATTATGATTAGGAAACCATATCAGTGATGGTGATTTTGTTTTACTCAGATCAAAATGACTCTTTATCTGAATGTTGTGGGTTTGATTTTTATCTTTTTGCTTCCATACTGATGATGTGTGCATCTGTTAAGGTGCTGGACAGTTGCTCATCGTATGTACGTGTGTTCCGGGATGATAACGGTGCACGGGAGTAGGCGAGTGGTGAACCGCACTCCTTTGAACTGACAAAAGAGATGCACAGTACATGTGATGTGCGTTGGTTCTGTAAAAGTAGGTGGGCAGCTCTCATATACCAGATGGGGAGAGAATCAAAGTGCTTCTGTAAAAATAAAACCCACACTGGAGTCTTGTTTTCTCACATTTCAAAGCTCAAGTGAAGCTGTTACTAAGCACATTAGTGCCGAAGTAAAAAAAACAAAAACTCATCGCATTCACACGGTGCTGCAAATGGAAATGAGTTAAAAGTCATGCGATTGAAAAGGCCCCGTGCTCATGTGATCGGCGGGGAGGGGAGATGAAGCAGGAGAGGTGGGGTGCGGTGACCCATGGTCGCCTGGCTCCTCGCTCACATGTCAAAGCCAAAAAGGCTGAGCTGCCCTCCTGCGTACCCATCTGGAGACCATCAGGAACACAAGTCATAAGAACACCCTCACACACACAAACATGAAGAGACTAGCGTAAACACACAAACTCATGGAGTAGAGGTGCCACATTTCCGCGAGAATACATTTTGGGTACATCTGCACAACGGCATGCATTACAAGAACTATACCCCAAAAACAGATCTAAATAGTTTGTTTTGATCGACACTGTCAAAAAAGTTCTGGTATCTAGTATTGACAATATTATTATTTTTTTTTTTTTATAATATTGGGCCAACATTAAAGGGGAAGTCAACCCCAAAATATTCTTTATGAGAATATGGTTCTGTGCTGTCCCACTAGTTGAAACATGGCAATTTGATGAATATTTTGTTTGCAGAAGATGAGTTAAGCAGTAAAATCCCCCCGATTTTAGCCGACTCAAGAGGCGGCCATTTTGTCACTTCTGTCAACTCAAAAGGACATTACAGTGGCTCAGTGCTCATTTCAGAAAACAGGTGAACCGTGATTAATCATTACCTGTTTTCTAAGAGTGTGATTTTTGCTAAGTGCCACAAATTAAAATCTCGAGTAGATATTTACCCAACGTTATTAGATTTTTGAATTAGAGTAGATTGTTTCCGACCAGATACAAACTTAGCATTCGTGTGAATCTGCTTGCGCATGCTGTTGAAGGTGCACATATGCGTTTGAGTCTAGCGCTTATCTAACCACACTCGGCTATAACGAGGTTTACTGGTCGTGTGATGATGTTACAGCCATCCATTTTCTATTGCACTTATCCTCATTATGGCCGCAGCTCAGCTAGAGACGATCTCAGCTGAATTAGGTAAACCCTGGAGTGGTCACCGGCCAATCGCAGCGCATATATAGACAAACAACTACTCCCCATCGCAGTCATGTCTACAAATTTAGCGGAGTCGGATTACATGGAGAAAACAAATGCATTACAGACGAGCAAAGGGAGTTTGTCTAACTATTTATGGTAGCGAGACGCCACTCATGCTGTACGTAGGAAATGGCTTAAACTCTGTGGGTCTACATGATAAGCTATCAGTTGCACGGCTTTGAGAGGGCCTCCCAATTAGCCACAAACTCATGGCCTTTAACCTCTTACTGACACATTTAAAGATAGCGTTGGCAGGACAAACTTCCATGATAAACCTGCATCCGCTTTCAGCTATCTTTAGTCACTTGCTTGTTCCCTAACCACAAATGAAATGACGATTTTTTTTTTTTTTTTTTCCCCAACTACTTGCTTGCCAGGCTCAGTCGGTGTCGCAATAAACAGACTGTCTGCCTTCCTTCTGCTCGTACATGATGAGCTGAGGAGTTGTTCTTCAATTATCAGAGTCTGGCGTGTGTCCAGACATCAGGACAAAAACCATGTCGACGTTTTTGCAAGCTCGTCTATCACCGAGAGACACATTGAGGGTGTTTGAAGGCAACATGCTGCCAATGAGCCACTTGTGTTTCTAAAACAGGAGATCACATGGTACCCGTGATAGTGTCAAAAAGAACAGAACCAGAACTCCGAGTGCTTTGACCATACACACTATCAACAATTGAACATGATGTGCAGGTCTACAAAATAAAGCCAGCGTAGACGGAATGGATTGTTTCTCAGGACCAGTATCTCGGTGTTTTTGTTAATTATAGCCTTATAGCAAGGATAAAGACAAGATATGCTTCAGGACTTGGCTTCCTTTTCATGTGCTACCATAGCAACCTGTCAGCCCGGATAGAACAATGCATATTCATCGGATTGTGATTGTATTTGTTGTCTTCTTAGATACAGTATGTACTGTTTTCATGTTCTGGGGCAAAAAAAAAAAATCTGCAATAGTTCAAAAAAATTAAACGGTCCAGCAGTCAGAAGGCCTTCCCAAGAGCTACTAGGCATGCTGGAATTAAAGTTGGCCTACTTGACCATTTTCGACCAAATGGAAGTTTTGTAGGACTTTGGCTTACGTGACTGCACGACGACATCATTGCCACGTGGGTGTTAAATGATTCTTGTGATTTCGCACCATCTTGGCGAATGCTACGCAACAAGCGACGCCTCTCGGTCACAAATAGAAATCTTGGTGCGAGGAGCCTGAAACTGAAATTACCATGGCAGCGTGCTGCTGCACTGCGGCTGCCCCTGTGGATCAGAGACAAGTGAGGTCAAAAGAGAAGAGAAATGGACAGTGAGGTGGTGTTTTGGTTGTCTTTTGAGATACATGAGGTGAGCGCTTTCAGTTCTGGTCAGAGCGCGAAACGTCATCTTGGTGTTTTGAGGTCTGGAATTTGTTAACTGCACTTTGGCATGGCCAGACCGATCCTCAAATGTCGCTCTTCTCGCATGGCGTTGTGGGTGACCCACAGTGGATTTAGTTGGAGACGATGCACAGATGTCAATTCATATTTTTATCATGACATGAAAATGTTGAATGGGCAAATCAAGTAAATCAAAAATGCTGTTCTAGACGTGCGGACTGATGCAGCATTAAATCTTTTTTTGTCTTTGCTTCTTTGGTATATCGTTCCCCCTCACCGTTATTTGCCTCATAGTGCATTAGCAGATTTTTAACTGTCCTGAGCCGCCTGTTACCATGGAAATGTTTGTAGCATTTCCTCCGTACTTAGCGTGCGTTTTGGACAATTAAAAGCATCGGGCTTACGATCGGTCTCTCCGCCGAGCATTATTTATTTATTAATTTGTTTCATGAAGACTGGCCGCCCATTAGAGAGCATCTCCCAGATGGAGCCAGGTTTGCTTGAAAGAGAGACGAACTGTCAGCTGATAACGTGACGCTTTGAAGCCGAACGGGTGGGAGCGCGGGTGGCCGTGTGAGGCAGACGCAGACTTTGCGAGGCTCCGTCAGTCGAAGATAAGGCGTTGACAAAAGGGCCCGAGCCAGACTGACTGACTAGCAGCGCACTTTGCGTTCGTGTTCTCGTGACCTCCAAACTTTGAGCACCACAGATTGCACCATGACACCTCCTCCTTCATTCGAAGCGCACTCTTCTAGCTCCTGCCGAGTTAAAGCGCACCCTCATGCACGCTTGCGGTGCTCTGATGGTTTTCATTCTTCTTATCAGCGGCATCCATGTATACCTTAATCTCACATTCACGCAAATTAGCCAATGGATATTCTGGGGCGCACCATTCTTAAAGCAACAGAAAATATTTGCCGCTTTGAATCCCAGTTGTTTTCATCTCCTGAGTGTGGGTCACTTCACTGAGCCCCCCCCCCCGACTCCTTCTAGCCCCCCGCCCAGCCCTTCAGGCGGGCTGAAAGGGCAGCTCCTGTTAATGGAGCGCTGATTGTGTTATAGCCATAATTATCTCTCTTTATCTCTCTACTCCGGGCCATTAGCAGGATAGATGTCACCCCGGGCCTTCCGCCAGTCACCCAATAAGGTGCTGTCGAGATGATGGAACGTATGGGCTGAGAGAGGTCCAGGAAATGCCATTACACCTTTCCTCCCTTCACAGGCACCTATCATCTAAAACATATTTGTTATGGAGATGAGTGGGGTAACTGAAGCTGGCGATGAGAAATGCCAACAGAGGATCACATAGCGTTCCAGAGGCTTTTTGACAATGCAGGAGCTTTTGCTTTCTACAAGTATGTCACAGTGTGCATAATATGTGGCGTACAATGTGTTACGTTAGGGTGTAAATCTTTACCATTTCCTCATTCACGCTCCATTGCAAATGGATTGCTGCCAACAGTGGAGTCGGTAACAGTTGACATCTGTGTTTAGCCGTTTAAAAACGCTCAAATGTGCTTCATGAACCAGTTGTAGTATTTTTGGACTCCTGTAGGTGGCACTCTCTGTTCAACATTGGGCTGGAATCACGCTGACTTTGCCATTTTTGAAACCCTTTATTTAAACCAACAGTGCCATCTAGAGGACTGAAAAATACAACAACTGGTTCATGAGGCAAATTTGAAGCTTCATTTTCCCATCACTACTGATTAGCACTGACGTGAGAGCGTCATTCGTTACAGCTGATTGTCCGATAAATTTAAGTGGTTTTTTTTGTGGCCTAAAAGTGCCCACGACAATATGAAATTGTTGTAAATAAACATAATAAAGCCTTAAACTGTTTGAAAAGTTTTTTTTTCCATTTTATCCAAACATACCTCGCTGATGTGTGTGTGTGTGGGCGGGGAAAGCTGATGTAGCAGTCTTCATCTTCACTCAGTGTTCCTTCTTGTAAACAGCGCATATAGATTTTTTTTTTCTCTTGTTGACTTCTGCCTTCACCTCTGTAGCAAATATGGACTCTGCTCCTCTTTAAAATGAGTCTGCTCTTTTTATTTAATTTTTTTATTTATTTTTTAAAATTCCCACAAAGCAAAACAGGCAAACCAGTTAATCCTTTGAAGCAAATTGAAATGAAATCTAGTGAGGTGCCCTAAATATTTTTGGCTTGGTGCATTACCCCGTTGGCTTTTAATTTTAATTTTTTTTTTTTTTTAAATATACTATTACATAAATAATTTCATGAGCTTTATTGCGTTCGACTGGCAGCTAGGGAATGCATTTCTATCAAAGGTGCCACACTTGTCAATGTTGCCTGTGCTGTGTCGCATTTACCAGCATGCATTGCAATTCACATTTTCTGTTTAAAAATTCCGTTTCCCCGCCCCCTCACATTTTGTCTGCAGACGGGCTCACCTGCGGCTGTGTCTGGAGCGCTTGAAGACCCTCATCCCGCTGGGACCGGACTGCAGCCGCCATACCACCCTGGGCCTGCTCAACAAAGCCAAAGCACATATAAAGGTAAGTCAAAGTACATGCATTCATTTTATCTATGGCTTTTTTTACTCGGGTACCTGGCGGTTTGAATAATGGATGGATGAATATTCATGATTGTACCTTGTTCCTCTATAACAAATGAATAAAAAGAACGACGCAAATTCCATACTGTCACACCAGAGCTGTGATTTGAACCCCAAACCTCAGAATAGTGAGACAAACCTATAGTAGTATATGATATAAAATTAGACCATAAGACTCTCAATGAAGCTCATCAGTTTGTCATTTTGAGGAAACATGCGCATTTAAAACGTGAAGCTCAGCTGCCTGGTGTTGACGAGCACTCGAAACCTGACGTGAGCGCCGCGTGCTTGCGCGTAATATGGCGGGCGATCGAACAAAGGCCTTATTGTTGCTGCCCAGCTTATTCCACGACATCCACCACCACTCCACACATCTGCTGCTGTCAACTTGCTTCAGCAACGATGACTCTTTGTTTTAGTCTGTCGCCACTAGTGACATAACGCTAAAGAACAAAGGGGTATGTACTGTAGTCGTGTTGCGCTTCTCTTCTTACCAATGATTTTTCTCATTTACGTTAGTTCAGTCAAATTTGTAGGGCAAGTATCGATATTTGAAATTTCACCGCAATTTTGACTAAATTGATGTCTTGCAATTTTGGCCTGCCTGAGCAATTGGCGAATATTTTTAATTGAAACTTGGAGGGACATGGAAGGGTCAAGAAGAACGTTGAGAATTAATGAAGTCATACCGTTTTACTCTTTGTGTTTTTTGACCAAATGTTCTAAAGATGGTATCTGACAAAAACATTCCTCCATAGTTTCTTTCTCCTCAGACAAGAGAACCAATTTCTCTGGACCCCATCATCTTATTTTTAGAATTCTTGAAAATATATCATATTTCATCTATTTCATCACTATCTTGCAGAAAATCTACACGTCCACGATAGTTTTTTTTTTTTTTTTTAAATCAAATCGACCATCTTTTCTTCTCTTTCACTTAACGTGCGCCATATTCCCTCTAGTGTCTGCCTCACCTTTGGATGCAAAGATGTACTCTATTGTATTGTATTGTACTTCCATGTAACCCCGCCCCCTTTGTCTCCTGCCTCCAGAAACTTGAAGAAGCGGACAGGAAGAGCCAGTACCAGTTGGAGTCTCTGGAGCGTGAGCAGAGGCACCTCCAGCGCCAACTGGAGCTGCTGAGAGGAGGCGGAGGTGCGGGCGTGGAGGGCGAGAGGATACGCATGGACAGCGTGGGCTCCACCCTCGGGTCCGAGCGCTCCGACTCCGACCAAGGTCAGTTGCTGTTTTTTGTATCTACTTATAATAAAGCAACGATCATCATTCTCAAAAATTAGCTTAATTTATTAGACATTGTCATTGCCCTCGAACAGTGGAGGGTTTTTTTTTTTTTCGTCGACCTGAAGTGCTATTAACATAAAATATGAATTTGTGACACCAGATCACAGAAGGTCCAGGCAAATATGACTATTACTAAGATGACTAGTGCTAGCCACCAAGGTAATGTCATCAAAAGCTAAAATGTGTGCGCACATGAGGACATTTTTGAAATTTTAAACTTAACCCTTTAGGTCGCATTGTTTTTTTTTTCAATACAATATTCACGTTTAATATTTCAAAAGGTTGCCGCTTAAAAAATGATTAAGGCACACTCAAAATATTGCTTGTTGGCGCTTCAAGGGTTAACCTTCCTAGTTGCGAATATAATTTGACATAGACAGCTTCCTGGCAGCTGACATGGCCGAATTTGCTTTACTGATGCAACTCATGTTGTTCAGCGAAATTGTTTAGCCGGCGATGCCTTGAAGTGTTCTCGTGAAGAATGCAGTCATTTAGCTCGGGAATGGACGGAGACGTAAAAAATCAATATGGCTGAGTCCGTACAACGGAAGTGCGTGTCATATAGTCAATTGACACGAGGGTCTGCCTTGATGTTGAGGGTAGCATGGGAGCTCTATCTCAGACATGTGCAGGATGCACATTTTGGGACACTTCGTCAATACTCCAATCCAGTCAATGCGCTTCCTTCCTTGCGAGTGCCGATCAAGTAGTTGACGTTGCTCTCTTGTGCTGCCACAGAGGAGATCGAGGTGGACGTGGAGAGCACGGAGTTCTCCCACGGAGAGCTGGACAGTCTGAGCACGGCCAGCACCAGCGACCTGGACGACCACAGCAGCCTGCAGAGCATGGCCAGCGACGAGGGATACTCCTCCTGCAGTGTCAAACTTGCCTTCTCCTCCTAGAAGCTACACAACGCCGCCACCATCACCACCGCCGCAGACACCTC